>NC_090377.1:17342150-17675421 GCF_036365525.1 Heterodontus francisci | reverse complement strand
TCATCAATGTACTGGAAAAAGAGTTGGGGGAGGGCACCTGAGTAGGACCTTAACAAGGAATGTTCAGCATATCCCACAAAAAGACAGGCATAACTAGGACCCATGCGAGTACCCACAGCAACACCTTTTTCTTGAAGGAAGTGAGTGGAGTTGAAGGAGATGTTGTTCAATGTGAGAACAAGTTCAGCCTGGCGGAGGAGGGTGGTGCTGGATGGGGACTGGTTGGGCCTCTGCTCAAGGAAGAAGCGGAGAGCCCTCAAACCATCCTGATGGGGGATGGAGGTGTAGAGAGATTGGGCGTCCATAGTGAAGAGGAGGCGGTTGGGGCCAGGAAACTAGAAATTGTCAAAATGACGTAGGGCATCGGAAGAGCCACGATGTAGGTGGGAAGAGACTGGACAAGGAGGGAAAAGATGGAGTCAAGATAGGAAGAAATAAGTTCAGTGGAGCAGGAACAGGCTGAAACAATGGGTCTGCCGGGCCAATCCTGTTTGTGGATTTTGGGAAGGAGGTAGAAGTGGGCTGTCCGGGGTTGCAGGACTATGAGGTTGGAAGCTGTAGAGGGAAGATCTCCAGAGGAGATGAGATCAATGACAGTCCTGTGGACAGTAACTTGATGTTCGGTGGTGGGGTCATGGTCCAGGGGGAAGTAGGAAGAAGTGTCTGAGAGTTGGCGCTGAGCCTCTGCAAGGTACAGGTCGGTATGCCAGACAACAACAGCGCCACCCTTATCTGCAGGTTTGATGAGAATATCAGGTTAGACCTCAGAGACCTGAGTGTGGCAAATTCAGAAGGGGGCAGGATAGAGTGAGTGAGGAGGGCAGAGAAATTGAGACGGCCGATGTCTTGCCGACAGTTTTCAATGAAACGATCAAGAGCGGGTAAGAGGCCAGAGGGAGGGCTCCAGGTAGAGGGAGAATGCTAGAGGCAGGTGAATGGGTCTGCTGGTCGGGGGGAGGACACCTGGTCAAAGTAGTGAGCACGAAGATGAAGGCAACTGAAGAAGAGCTCAAGTTCATGCTGAGGACAAAATTCATTGAGGTGGGGGCATAAGGGGATAAAACTGAGTCCTTTGCTGAGTACAGAACATTCAGCGTCAGAGAGGAGAAGGTCAGAGGGTATAGTGAATACACGGCAAGGGGTCAGATCAGAAGGGGTGGGGTCAGAGGGAAGTGAAGGGGAAGAAAGATCTGGAGGGGCATTAGTCCCCATCAGCTGCTGGAGCTTGCATTCCTTAAAACCTGAAAAGAAGAAAAAAGGTGATTACAACTTGATATTTTCCCCCAATAAGGTACTCCTTAAAACCTACTGCTTTGACCAAACTTTTGGTCACCTGTCTTAATGTCTCCTTATGTGGCTTAGTGCCATATTTTGATGGATATTGCTCCTGTGGCATTTTGCTAAGTTAAAGGCACTATATAAATGCAAATTGTTGCTGATTTGAATGAAGCATTGCTACCGATGGTCATATGATTCACTTGGAACATGGCAGAGGATACAGCCTTCAGCTCCCTCGATGGTTGAACTGGTAAGTTTTCTTCCCTGGGGTATATCAGGAACAATTTTAGTTGCCGCTGATCCATTTTTTCAATAAGAGCAGACACATCATTGAAAATAAAATCGTTAAAATAGTGACACCACGATTCCTGACCAGAATGGACACAATTGAATAATACTCCTGTCAGTCATGCCCAGAGTCCCCACTGCTGTTAGTGACTATGATTTAGTTTACACACATAGAGCTGGATTTTATGTGCCGCCGAGGTGAGGTTAGAATCCCAACAGGGGGGAAGAGGGCCCATCGCCGTCCCATCGCCAAGTGATCTTGCCGGGGCAGAATAGGCCGACGATGGCCTTTCCGCCCAGAGGCCAATTGAAGCCCTTAAGTGGCCTATTAATGGCCACTTAAGACCTCTTCCCACCACTGCTGGGATCTAATCAGCGATGGGGGTGCCTCCGCCACACCAGGATGGCACCTTGTAAAACAAGGCGCCCTCACTGCGGGCTTGGGTATGTTTCCTCCTCCGAGGGCCCCGGCCGGAAAACAATGCACCCACGACCCCCTCCTCCTGGACTTTATGACCAACCCAACACCTCCTCGCCGGGGCCTTCTGGACTGGCCCTGGCGACCCTGCCTCACTTACTTGAGGTCCAGGGTTCCAGTGCTGGGCCTGGGTCCGGAGCTCTGCAGTACCAGCAGTGGCCACCACTCCCAGTGGCACTGCTGATACTACTGAGCTGCCGGCCCTGTAATTGGCCAGCAGCTCTTGGAGGTAGGATCTCTGTCTATAAAGGGAACGGGATCCCAGCGCCGGAAACTTTGCCTCTGGAACAATGGAGGATTGTTTCGGAAGCGGGAAAAGGCTGAGGCGGGGCTTCCCCACCTTTTCAGTCTGGAGCCAGGAGCTCTGCTGCCTTCACAAGATCCAGCCCATAATTTGTGTTCCGCAACTATCTTCCGTTCACTGCATTTTGCGAGAGCAAAGACTCTGTTTGATGTAGTTCATGAGTAAATTAGATCTACAAGTCTTGCCAGCCTCCAACTCATTGGCTGACACAGCGTTGTCAGTACTCTCTTTTTTAAAGAAAGTCCTGCATTTCTATCGCACCTTTCATGACCTCATGAGTCCCAAAGTGCAATATAGCCGGTGAAGTCTAGTATCGTCACAGTTGTAATGCAGAAAACATGACAGCTAATTTGCACACAGCAAATTCCCAACAAGGCAATAATGGCCAAATGATCTGTTTTAGGCGTTCGTTGAGGGATAACTATTGGTCAGAATACCGGGGAGAACGTCCGTGCTCTTTTACGTCCACTTGATAGGGCAAGTGGGGTCTCAGTTTAACATCTCATTCAAAAGATGGCACCTGCAACAGTGCAGCACATCACTGAAGTGTTAGCCTAGACTTTGTGCTCAAGTCTCTAGAGTGTGGTTTGAACCTATGACCTTCTGACTCAAGGGCAAGAGTACTACTTCTTATTCAAGGCTGATGCAAGTAATGGTACTGCTTCAGAGGTCACACTAATTGAATGAATGCACAGGAAAACACCAAGCATGGTACATGGAACAAAACTCCTAACTAGACTATCTTAATAAAGGTGATGAACACAACTTTCAGATCACAGAAGCGCCTTTGGATGAGGTACTGAAGCAAAAAACTTTGTTCTAGTTGTGTGCAGATAAACACAGGGTTACCAACCCTCCAGCATTGCCCTGGAGCCTTCAGGAATTGAAGATTAATCTCCTGAATTATATATGTATATATATATGTATAAGAAACCCAGGAGAAAAAAAAATCATAGGAACACTAAAAAAATTGAGAATTACTTTTTCAACTCCTTTGTGAACACTTCCATATATTTGTTACAAAAATTTTGCAGGTAGTGGAAAGGGCTGTTTTACTGAGTGGGACAATTGGAGGTGGGTGGTCATATGATAAAATCTCCAGGAATGCATCTAACCAGAGTTGGTAACCCTGAAGTACAATGATGGCCATCAAAACGGGAGTGGACGTTTTGAGATCTGGCAAGTCAATCCTCTTTTATGAAGACCAAAATGCTTCTTCCTGGACATTAAAGGACATTCTGTCAATTAATCTCAATATAATCACTATGCAAATGAACACACACCATTATCAATGAATTCATACTAATTGTCTAAGAGTCCCACAGTTAATTAGCCAACTGACATAAGACAATAATTATATGCCTAGTTGGTGAATACATTTGCTCAAACTTTAATTCTATCTTCTAATTAATTCGTACAACTGGCATTAAGCAGCTGCACCAACAATTAAAGTCTGCAGATCGCTTTGGGAGATGCATTCCGCATAAGGGAGTCTGCAGCTCGTATATGAAAGCAAAAGTTGTAAGCAATTAATTTCTACCTTTATGAATTTATTTGACTGCATTTCATATTTCTTGTTTTTGGAGGAAGTGCTGAGAGTTGTGACTTTATATCCTTGAAAGGTGCAGAAAATTAGCATGACTTTATATCCTTTAAAGGTGCAGAAAATTAGCACCAAGGAATGCAAACAATTTTTTTTCCTTCAATTAATCATGCCTAATACTCCCAGGTCACATAGAGATTCAGCTAGAAATGCCAATCTCTGATCAGTAGTCATTACTGCTCATGATGTATAATCTTTCTTTCCCACAAAGCCACCTGGTTGTCACTAGGCTCATTAACCCTGTCAAGATCTGATATGTTGTCATGAACTTCACCATGGTCCAATAAACTGCCACAGTGTCACAATACAGACAATCACTGCATGTTAAGGAAAGTCAGTTTAGTACAAATGGAGGTGGAGATTACCCATAGTGCTCAGCAAGAGTGAAACTGCTCTATAGTATACAGTGATAATAAGACAGACTGATTCTCTACTTATCAATGGGAGGCACAGTAATTCTGTAACACTCTTGTTCACTTCATACCAGCTTCTGATTGTTTCTTCCCCAGCATACTTTTCTGAAACTATAGAAAATACAGCACTGTAATGTGGATATCACCGTGGATGCAAAGAAGTGTAGCCCTTTTGTAACGTATAGGAAACGCGGCAGCCAATGTGTGTACAGGAAAGTCCCACAAACAGCAATGAGATACATGACCAGATAACCTGTTTTAGTGATGTCATTTGCTGGATAAATATTGGCCAGGACACCAGGGTGACTCAGCAACTGATATAAGACAATAATAATAATTGACCCCAAAGAGACCCTGCTTACCTCAACGAGGACCATTCAGTCTGTAAAAAGATATTGGAGGGACAAATGTTGAATAAAACTAGTGCAAGATAGAGCTAAGAGAACTGGGACAAAGAGCTAAAGGTCAAAATGTGTTACGATCAGTGTACAGATCAGAATGATACAAGGAAGAAGGTAAGATCCTAGTGTGCATTAACCTCAGTTGGAGCAGTGTTATAGAGAAAAGTAGAAGTGGAAGGACACAGGGAGATCTCGATTGACTATTTAGTGGACAAAACACAGATGGTGTAGAATGTCCACTTACTTCTTCTAACAGTTTTTATGACCTCCAAGCACTTCCTCCAATCTAGTATATGCTACACTGTTCATGGTATGGTCTCCTATGTAGTGAGAAAACCAAATACAGGTTGAGTGGATCAGTTGATAACACTTTTGTCTCTGAGTGAGAGAGGTTGTGAGTTCAAGCCCTATTCCAGGACTAGAGCACAAAGACCTCGGCCGACACTCTGTGCAGTACTGAAGGAGTGCTGCACTGTTGGAGTTGTCATCCTTGGATGAAATGTTAAACAAGGCCTTGTCTGCCCTATCAGGTGGAAATAAATGATCCCATGGCACTATTTCACAGAGAAGCAGGGGAGTTATCTCTGATGAGTTAATATTCAGCTTGATGACTGGTCATAAACCAAAGGTGTTAACTCTGTTTCACTTTCCACAGATGCTGCCAGACCTGCCGAGTATCTCCAGCAATTTCTGTTTTTATTTCAGATATTCAGCATCACAGTATTTTACTTTTGGGTTATCCCTGATGCCCTGACCAATAGTTATCCCTCAATCAACATCATAAAAACAGATTATCTGGTCATCACTATATAGCTGTTTGTGGGAGCTTGCTGAGTGCAAATTGGCTGCTGCATTTCCTACATTACACCAATGACTGAACTTCAAAAGTATTTCATTGGCTGTAAAGGGCTTTGGGATTTCCTGCGGTCATGAAAGGTGCTATGCAAATGCAATTTTTTTTGTCAACTTTACAATCTTTCCATCATGCACTGTATATAACACCACCTCTTTAACTTGAAATATAAGCAAAATACTGCAGATGCTGGAAATCTGAAATAAAAAACAGAAAGCGCTGGAAACACTCAGCAGGTCTGGCAGTATCTGTGAAGAGAGAAACACAGTTAATATCTCAGGACTGTGACCTTTCATCAGAACTGGCAAAGGTTAGAAAATGGCTTTGAGCAAGTGAAAGGGGGGAGGGGGAAAAAGAACAAAAGGAAAATGTGTGATAAGGCAGAGGGCAGGAGATATTAAATGGCAGAGATGCCGCAGAAGAAAAGGCAAAGGGAGTGCTAATAGTTATAGTAAAAGACAAAGCATTGGTGCAGAGAGAGTGTTAATGGCAGAATAATGAACAGCTCTGTCCAAAATCAAAAACATGAAAAACAATTTTATGACAGGCACATGATTAACAAACAAAATATCATAAAGTAAAAAGAAATTTTAAAAATTTAAATTTAAATTTAAAAATGGCAATTATGCTCTGAATCTATTGAACTCAATGTTGAGTCCAGACGGCTGTAGAGTGCCTCATTGGAAGATGAGGTTCTGTTCATCGAGCTTGCATTGAGCTTTTCCAGAACACTGCAGCAGGCCAAGGACAGAAATGTGGGCATGAGAGCAAGGTGGTGAATTAAAACGGCAAGCGACCAGAAGCTCGGGATCATGCTTGCGGACTGAGTGGAGGTGCATCCACGGTATTTTGCTTTTACTTTAGAGTTTAATTCACTGCCACTTGTCTGCCAGGAATGCCTACCTTGAAGAAGTTTTGCTCTTCTCTCCGATGGGATTTCCATTTGTCTCTTATACCTTGTTCACCATTGCTTTCCATTTCCCTCCTGGTGCTTGATAAGGTGTTTCTCTCTCCACAGGTGCTGCCAGACCTGCTGAGCATTTCCAGCACTTTCTAATTTTATTTCCTTTTGCACTCGAATGCATCCACGGGCTAATTTCGTTTTTTGCATCATCGCGCAATACGTTACAAGCAACTATTGAGACAATTCATTTTCTTCAAATTATTATTTATTCTTGGGATATGGGTGATGCTAGCATAGCCATGCCTTTTTCCTTAAGCTGCCATCTTATTGCATAGCAATTGTCTTTCCAGCTGAGGTGCTCGCCAGGCCACTTCAGAGGCATCATGAGTCAGTTCCATTACATGGGACTGGAGTTACATATAAGCCAAGGCTAAAGATGAATCGTTCCCTTTCTTGAAGGCCATTAGCCAAATAGTTGGGTTCTTAATGACGATTCAGTCGATTTCATGGTCATATCTTCTTAGTCCAGCTCACAAATTGCCAAATGTATTGAATTCAATTTCTGAATTTGCTTATTGCTTCTGGTTGCTAGCTCATAATCGTTACCACTATCATAACCCTAATTCCCAATGAGCATGGAAGACGATTCTCTTCAAACAAAACAGAGCTATGTCAACACTCCTAGCAGGGAGATATACTCACAGAGGGTGAGGGTCAGATAGCCGAGGCTGCAATGTTCTCACTCCATCCTTATCTGTGGATGTCCTGTGGAATTTGATGATCCATTTTGCTCAATTGTAAAGGCACCAAAAACACTGAGCCCAAACAGTGTGAGGAGATTGTGCAAAAGTTGAACTTTACCATTCCCATAGGAACGTAGGAACATGTGTTGGGCATTAATCCTCTTGAGCCTGTACTGCCATTCAATTAGATCATAGCTGATCTGTATCTTAACTCCATCTTTCTGCTTTGGTTCTGTAATACTGTAATACCCTTACCGAACAATCCATCAATTGCTTATCTAACAATCTCAATTTAGAAATTTTCAATTGACCCCACCCCAGCCTCAACAGCCTTTTGAGGGGAGAGAGTTCCAGATTTCCTTTGTTTGAAGAAGTGTTTCCTGACATCATCCTTGAACAGCCCAGCTCTAATCTTAAATTTATGCCCTTTTGTTCTGGACTCCTCCCACCAGAGGAAATAATTTCTCTTTATCTACCCTAACAATTTCTTGCATCTTCTTAAACACCACAATCAAATCATCCCTCAATCTTTTATATTCTATGGAATAAAAGCCTGGTCTATGCAACCTGTCCTCATAATTTAACCCTTTCAGCCGTTGGGGACTCTATATAAGGGTAAGTCCTAAAGGTAACATAGACCTTGCAATAAATACTGCACTGTTGTATTTCCTGATAATGATGCAAAGGATTTAACTGACCAGATAATAGATGCCAGGTCAGCCTGTAGCAAGTATATTGCCAGGCAGCTATTAAATGGATCAATGCATGGATTTCTGCTTTCTAATGAAAGCCAGCATGAGACGGAAATCCATTGTTGGTAGTGGCCTGTTATGAATCCATAATGCCCGAGGCCAAACAGTTGAAGGTTCTATTGGAAGTCAGAAACTACTTTTAGACTAGTCTTCTTTTAATTCAGCTTCTGGGAGCCCTGCGTTTGGTAAAGCTGGTCGCAGCCTTTCCTGCTCTTCAGTCTGGTTTTCCAGAAGCCTGTGGCAAGCTCAAAGCCACACTATGTTCCCAAAATCTGAAACTACAGCCCGAAACAAACATCCATTTGCACCATTTGTGCTCCATCTGAAGATTTGCAGGCGGAATTCAATCCATTAAGTAATTAGACAAGCAAAGCACAAATGATATTTAATATTGACAAATGTACAGTACTAGCGTTACGTAAAGTAGCATAGAAAGTACAGCACAGAAACAGACCATTTGGCCCAACTGATCCTTGCCTGCATTTATGCTCCACACAAGCCTCCTCCCATCCTACTTCATTCAACTCTATCAGCAGATTCTTCTGTCCCTTTCTCCCTCATGTGTTTAGCTAGTTTCCTTTTAAATGCATCTATGCTACTTGACTCAAATACTCTTTGTGGTAACGAGTTCTACATTCTCACAAGACGCTGGGTAAAGAACTTTCTTCTGAATTGCCTACTCGGTTTATTAGTGACTATCTTATACTTATGGCCCCTATTTTTGGTCTCCTCAGAAACATTTTCTCTTCATCTACATCTAGAAAACACTTTCATAATCTTAAAGACCTCTATCAGGTCACCCCTCAGCCTTCTCATTTCCAGATAAAATGCCCCAGTCTGCCCAGTTCTCCCTGAAAAGTATATCCTCAAATTGAAGGTGATAGAGGAAGGAACAGGGTAGGATCAGAGCAGGGAAATGGGAGTCTCAATAGAAAGGAAGAAGAAGGACTTGCATTTATTTAGAACCAGATTGCACCACTGAGAAATTCCATTAATGAATTCAAATTCAATTCACTTACTTTGAAACGTAGTGACTGCAGTTCTGTTGGAAACACAGCAGTCATTTTGCAGACTGCAAGATCCCACCAACGGCAATGAGGTGAAGGATCAGCTAACTATTTCTGAAGATACGGACTGAGGGAAGGAATGACAACTGGCAGTCTTACAGTTTCTTTAGCATAGAAAAACATCCCAAAATGATTCAGAGAGGCACATTAAAAAATATTGGAAACAGAACCAAAGGAGGATATTTTAGAAGGGCTTACCAAAAGCTTTTCCAACAAGTTGAGCTTTAAGGAGAGTCTTGAGGAGGAAAAGGAAATGGAAAGGCAGAGGGGTTTTGGAAGAGAATTCCAGATCATGGGGCGGAAGCCGCTAATGGTGGGACAAATTGAAGGGGATGGACCATGGACCAATGTCAGAGGAATGCAGAGTGTAGGGTTGAGACAGCTATAGAGACGAGGAGCTCACGAAAGGACGTAAACACAAGGATGTTGGTCAGGACCACAGTAAAACTCCTTGTTCCTTGAATAATGGCATGGGAGCTTTAACATCTACCAGAGCAGATAGACAGGACCTGTGAAAATGCAACACTCCCTCGTTAATGTACTATTAGTCAAAGTAATGTGCTCATATCCTGGAGTGGGGACTCAAAGGCAGAGGCTTCTGCCTCAGAGTCAAGTGTTCTACCAATGCAAACTCAGCTGACACTAAATGGGCTTTCAGTCACATTTCCACTCCACATTGTTCTTGATTGCATAAACTAAGATGCAGCTGGCCAACAGCTTCTGGAATCATCGAGCACACATTGCTCTGTTATATCCTGTGGTTCCTGTCCTCATTTACATATCAATATAGCATGTGGCTATAATAATACCATGATGGTTTATGTTGTCAAACTGGGATAGTTGGTAATGTGTCCCAGAGCCACTGATTAACCCTTTCATTCAGTACATAAAACTGTACAAGGCATTGTATCCTGAATGATACATTGTGCCTGAGCGAAAAACTATATTTTTTCACCATTCTTTACAGACAGTGTTCCTCTTAAACCGTATCAATTTGATGTAAATTACGCACATTGAATTGTGCTGAACCTGAAGACTTCACTCCACAAGTAACTTACTAAAGATGCCCTGGGACTACTTTTCCAATCAATTAGCTCCTAATACTGAATGAATTACTATATTTGTACTGGTGGACCCTTCTTCTGGGGACCTCTCAATTTTTTTTTTGTCTGGGGTTGTCTGATCTGTACGATGCTAACAGGCTCTCACCCAAACTTGAAAGATCGACATAACTAGAGTTACTATTTGACTGATGTGGAGCACAGAGCCTCTCCACTATAGGAATATATGTTGCGTACTTAAGGTTAAAGAACTAAGGTGCAGTTTGGCAAGAGAAGAGGTTAGGGAGCCTCCCACTCCCCCCAGGTTTGTGCAGAGGTACGTTTGAAGTTAACTGGCTAAATAAAACCATGCAACTTATCGGTAAAATATACTGCCAAGATTCCTGTTGCTTGTCCAGCCGGGAATACCATACCAATTAGTACACCGGTTAACAGGGCTTTTTTTAATTTGTTCGTGGGATGTGAGCATTGCTGGCAAGACCAGCGTTTGTTGCCCATCCCCAATTACCCTTTACAACTGAGTGGCTTGCTAGGCCATTTCAGAGGGCAGTTAAGAGTCCTGTGGCTCTGGAGTCACATGTAGGCCAGAGCAGGTAAGGACCAGGTAAGATTTCCTTCCCTAAAGGGTATTAGTGAACCAAATGGGTTTTCACGGCAATCAATGATAGTTTCATGGCGCGATTACTGAGACTAGCTTTCAATTCCAGATTTTTATTAATTAATTAGTTATGAGAGGATGAGTGGAGCAATTCCACCTCCCAGTGTCAACTCCATGCCACCAAGTATGTTAGCCTTTATTGCAAGGGGGTTGGTGTATGGTGAGTGAGGAAGTCTTGCTGCAACTTTATAGGGCTTTGATGAGACTATTACTGGAGTACTGTGTATATATCTTCTTACCTAAGGATGGATATATACTTGCCTTAGAGAGGGTGCAACAAAGGTTCACTAGATTGATTTCTGGGATGAGAGGGATGTCCTATGAGTAGAGATTGAGTAGAATGGGCCTATATTCTCTGGAATTTAGAAGGATGAGGGGTGATCATATTGAAATGTCGCGGGAGTTTTGCGCTGTCTCCTCTTCAGCTACTGTGACCCTGCAAAGTTTCGAAGAAGAGTTCTATCCAACCCAAGATGGCGCCTCTGTTTCTCTCTCCACAGGTACTGCCAGACCTGCTGTGTATTTCCACCACTTTCTGTTTTTGTTCCTGGACTGCTTCGCCCTGTCCTGTCTCAGCTACAAAGGATCAATCTCAGTTCCAAAATTCCCCATCAACAGGCACATGACATCCTAAAGCCCAAAATTACCTCAAAAGCATGTCAAGATGAAGTTATACATTGCAACTTTATGACTGTTTATCTAACCCACACGCTACCCAACCTGGGCATGCTTGCAGCTAATATTGAGTACCAACACTATCCTGCTCCCTACCATTAACATCCCTCACTTTATAAAACATTGAAGATTCACCCTCCAAAAGTTAAGGAAAATGGTGCAGATCTGCTCATCATCTGATTTTCTACAATTCATGTAAAGGAGATTCATGTTCCTTCCATCAAAGAAACAATTTATTACTTGACTCCAACCCTTTCTCAGAATATCATTATAAGTGAAAGTCTATCAGCCTGAGTGACCTATTTAAACTTTCTGAGTCCAGAAATTCTTATTGAAGGTTAAAAACAAATGGCAGATGGCTCTTAATTAGGCGGAGAAAGGCTGATGAATTTCTGGTTGATGGCATCTTGTGATTTCCTTATAAATTATCTTTGCTGTTTGCACAAACTTTTTTTTTTATTCATTCACGGGACGTGGGCGTCGCTGGCCAGGCCAGCATTTATTGCCCATCCCTAATTGCCCTTGAGAAGGTGTTTTATATATTGATCCCTTTCAGGTTGAGAATTGCCTAATGAGAGGAATGAATTCTGTAATGTTAACTCTTTCAATTGCAACGTATTTACAGCACAGAAACAGGCCTTTTGGACCAACAGGTCCATGCCGGTGTTTATGTACCACATGAGCCTCCTCCCGCCCTTCTTCACCTAACCTCATCAATTATATCCATCTATTTCTTTCTCCCTCATGTGTTTTTTCAGACTACCCCTTAAGTGTATCTATGCTATTTGTCTCAACTACTCCTTGTGGTAGTGAGTTCCACAATCGAACCACTCTCTGGGTATAGAAGTTTATGCTGAAATCCCTATTAGATTTGTTAGTGGCTATCTTACATTTATGGCCCTTAGTTTTGGTCTCACCCACAAGTAATAACATCTCTATTTCTAACCTATTAAACCCTTTCATAATCTTAAAGACCACTGTCAGTTCCTGCCAGCCTACTCTTTTCTAGACAAAAGAGCCCCAGCCTGTTCAATCTTTCCTGATAAGTACAACCTCTCAGTTCTAGCGATGAACCCAAGCCCAATCAGAGGTGTTATGAAGTAGTTCCTGTGATGGATTCATGGCTAAATGTTACTTGAGACCTGAAGGCCAGAAAAGATTGATTGCCAATCTATGCTAAATGAACTGATATATGATGCTGTATATCCTATGCAAGTCAATGCAACACCAAAAACAGAAGTCAAAGTACAGATCTCACCACAGCTTTTAGTTTGGAAATCTGGGTCAAACGACTTTGCAGGCCTCCAGGAGCTGCAGAAATCAGGAGATCAGGAGCCGAGGGAAATATCACCGTTGGATTAATTATATGACATTGGTGTGATTCTTGCGTGGTCAAGTGAAGCCAGCACCTGCTAGTGGTGAGGCCTCCAGAAAAGCGAAAAAAAAATGTTTTGCCTCAGCAGAATTGGAATGTCAACATTCAGTACACTTAAGCCTATTCTACTCACCCAATTCTTAGGCTACAGGCACTGCTGGGGAAGGGACTCTCCACATGTCAGGGATCAGCCAGATGTTTACTGAGATGAATAATGCTTTAGTTTATATCTTACATAGACTTGCATAGAATATACAACACAGAAACAGGCCAGTTAGCCCAACTGGTTTATGTCAGTGTTTATGCTCTGCACAAGCTTCCTCCAACCCTACTTCATCTCATCCCATCAATATATCCTTCTATTCCTTTCTCCCTCATGCACATTTCTAGCTTTTCCTTAAATTCATCTTTGCTATTCACCTCATTTATTCTATTTGGTAGTGAAGTCCATAATCCAATTGCTCACTAAGTAACGCTGGCTCTCCTTTCATACATAAAATTAATATGTATTTATCACATATAGTTCCCACTGTTTACACCCATTGGTGTTAGTGCAATTCGCCCGCTATACAAAATGGATGGTATAACTGCATCTAGCATTCTTGCCTTCTTCAGTTTAACAGCTAGTCTAAAGTTTCCAACCCTCCAGGAATTGAAGATTAATCATCTGTAGAATGCTGCAAGAAAGCCTGGGGGGGGGGGGTGGAAATCATTGAGGAATCAAAAGAAATTGTGAGTTCTTTTCATTTTCACAGTCAACAAAACTTTGGGGAAAACATTATTTTTACTATCCCAGTGACATCATTCTCTTCTATAAACTCTCAACAATGGTAAAAAAAAAAACGAGATAGGGAAGAGGCTGGAGCCTGGAATACCCCAATTCCCACTCCATTGACTTGACAACAAAAATCTAGACTGACTTTCCATTGCCAGTGCTGTGCTGAGGGAGCACGGCACTGTCAGAGGTACTGTCTTTCAGATGAGATGTTAAACCAAGGTCCCGTCTGCTCTCTCAAATGGACGTCAAAGATCCCACGGCACTATTTGGAAGATCAAAGAATTTCCCTATTTTCCATAGAGTTTAAAGGGATATGGAACAAAGCTGTATAAATGGAGTAGAGTTACAGATCAGCCATGATAGAACTGAATGGACGAAAAGGCTAAAGGGGCTGAGTGGCCTACTCCTGTTCCTATAAATTGTATTCCATAAATAATTATTTAAATTCAACCCTCCAGCAACAAATGATGCATTTTAGACTATGATGGATCAGTTATTGGGTTATTTCTTGTGGGTCACACTACAGGGAGTTCTACCCTGTATACTGGCCAACATTTATCCTTCAACCGACGCCATTAAAACAGATTATCTGGTCATTATTACATTGCTGTTTGTGGGATCTTGCTGTGTGCAAATTGGCTGCAGCATTTCCTACATTATAACAGTGACTGCACTTCAAAAGTACCTCATTGGCGGTAAAGTGCTTTGGGACATTCTGGGGTTGTGAAAGGAGCTATATAAATGCAAACCTTTCTTTTTTAGCACCGTTTGCTCAATATAATAATATAAGTCATTGGGAATGTATCTCCAAATCAAGCGCTACCTCTTCTCCAAGATTCATCCTGATTGGGAAATTGCGCAGAGTCCCTTTAACCTCCACTAAATTCCCAGGATCCACGTCCAGTGGACAAATCTCCATTCCAGGAGTGCAAAGTTTTTTAATTTAGTTCCACCTCTGGTTCCAAGCAATACATCCTCCCAGTGTAAACTCCTATCACCTGAAAAGGCTCTCACAGTTAAAGTGCCCTTCTGTAGATGCCATTTATAACACAGTGCACAGCGGAACATCTCAAAGTGCTTCGCACAATAAATTACTTCTGAAGTGTTTTTAATAGCTGCTGATTGAGGTTAATTATCCTGTGCATACATTCTCTGCTCCCCGATACTGTCACCTCTACCATTGCTTTCTTTGTTGATAATCTAATGAACATCTAATCATCTCAAATTAGACTTTTTTTTCTATTGAAAGAAAGTGTTGCACTTATATAGCCCTTTCACAACCTCACAATGTCTCAAAGCACTTTACAGCCAATTGAAATACCTTTTGAAGCATACTCACTGTTGTAGTGCAGGGAACATGGCAGTAATTTGCACACGGCAAGAGCAGGAGAGGTGATCTTTTTTTCTGATGTTGTTTGAGAGATAAGTTTTGGCCAGGACATGGGGATAATTACCCTGCTCTTCTTCAAAATGCTGTAATGGGATCTTTTACGTCCACAGAGAAAACAGACAGGGCCTTGAATTAACATTTCATCTGAACGACAGCACCTCCAACAGTGCAGTATTGCTTAATACTGGACTGGAAGTGTCAGGTTAGGTTATGTCCTCAAGTTTCTGGAGCAGGATGTGAACCCACAACCTTCTAACTCAGAAGTGAGAGAGCTGCCCACTGGAAAGGGGGAGGCCCAACAGGAGGCTGTCACCAGGTACCCATGGAAACAGTCCCCGGTACTCAGGTAACTGATTTGGCTTGGGAGTGGGGGTGGGGGGGTCCTTCCCGGTACAATCGCGGTCAGAGGAGGCAGGAAAAAGACCTGGGCAAAGGAAACACAAAGATCCCTTGTGAACTCCTGCCCTTCCTGACCCACAGGGAAACCTCTCCAAACTTAAGTGGACCTCTTCTGGCTCCGCAGCCTAATCATGCAAGCTTGTACTTGTTACTGTGCACTAGTCCCGAATGCAGCAGTTAAAATAACGTCAGGCTCATCGGATAGCTAACTTTGCACCTCAAGGAGGCCCTCCCATGCTACCCAAAACATGCCTGTTAAAATGATATGACAGAACAAGTGCAGTGGAAACAATCTGAATAACAAGCTGCCAACATTTTAACCCCTCACATGCACTGTTCTCCTCTGTCTCCTTAATGCCGTCTGGTTAAGAAATCTGATAAGGTGCCTTTCACATCATCATCAGACCCCAATTAAACGTTGCAAGGGGACTAAATGATATTAGTTTGTATCAGTTTTTAGCAAGCAGGATTATGACACCTCAAACAGCTTCAGTACCCATTCTGTCTGTCCTTCTTTCAGCATCATCAGTGCGTCATGATGCAAGTCTTAAATGGTGATGTAGGTTAGCAAAGTAAGTGTGTCTCTCTTGTTACTTGGCATCACTTGAATGGTAGTGGCTCAATATGTCACAGATCTTCTTTATATCACAATTCTCCAGAGGCATGACTACACTTTATAAAATGCTTTGACACAGTAAAGAGCTTTTATGTAGATTGTGGCATTATAAAGAATGAGTAATGGCTGTTCTCCACCGTGGGTACTCAGTGCAGGATATAATGCTGCATCTAGATTACAGTGGCCCCATTAACTGGAAATTCCAGCATTGCTGTAACAGAGACAAGGTGGTACGGGTCTCTCTCTGCATCCCGGTAACATCACATTGGGTGAGTTTTACCTTCCCCATTAAATAAGGCACAATGCCTGACAAATAGAAACAGGCACCATTTATATTTTGGAACCGAGCTTGGCTGAACTCACACCACACACTCATAGACCATTAAGACCATCAAGGCCCTGAGCAAAGCTGTTCCAGTACAGCTACAACACTGGCATCGACATGGCTATGTGGAAAATTGCCCAGGTATATCCTGTGCACAAAAAGCAGGACAAACAGGGCGGCACAGTGGCGCAGTGGTTAGCAACGCAGCCTCACAGCTCCAGCGACCCGGGTTCAATTCCGGGTACTGCCTGTGTGGAGTTTGCAAGTTCTCCCTGTGTCTGCATGGGTTTTCTCCGGGTGCTCCGATTTCCTCCCACATGCCAAAGACTTGCAGGTTGATAGGTAAATTGGCCATTAGCAATTGCCCCTAGTATAGGTAGGTGGTAGGGAAAATGTAGGGGACAGGTGGGGATGTGGTAGGAATATGGAATTAGTGTAGGATTAGTATAAATGGGTGGTTGATGGTCGGCACAGACTCGGTGGGCCGAAGGGCCTGTTTCAGTGCTGTATCTCTAAACTAAATCTGACCCAGTCAATTTCTGCCATATCAGTCTACTCTCGATCATCAGCAAAGTGATGGAAGGGGTCGTCAACAGTGCTATCAAGCGGCACTTGCTTAGTAATAGCCTGCTCATGATGCTCAGTTTGGGTTCCGCCAGGGCCACTCAGCTCCTGACCTCATTACAGCCTTGGTCCAAACATCAACAAAAGAGCCGAACTCCAGAGGTGAGGTGACATCAAGGCAGCATTTGACTGAGTATGGCATCAAGGAACCCTAGCAAAACTGGAGTTAATAGGAATCAGGGGGAAAACCCTCCACCCATTGGAGTCATACCTAGCACAAAGGAAGATGGTTGTGGTTGTTGGAGGTCAATCATCTCAGTCCCAGGACATCACTGCGGGAGTTCCTCAGGGTAGTGTCTGAGGTCCAACCATCTTCAACTGCTCCATCAATGACCTTCCTTCAATCAACAGAAGTGGGGATGTTCGCTGCTGTCTGCCCAATGTTCAGCACCATTCGTGACTCCTCAGATACTGAGGCAGCCCGTGGCCAGAAGTAGCAAGACCTGGACAATATCTAGGCTTGGGCTGATAAGTGGCAAGTAACATTTGCGCCACACATGTGGCAAGCAACAACCATCTCAAACAAGAGAGAATCTAACCATCTCCCTTTGATGTTCAATGACATTACCATCGCTGAATCCTCCACTATCAACATACTGGGGGTTACCACTGACCAGAAGGTGAACTGGACCAGCTACATAAATGCTGTGGCTACAAGAGCAGGTCAGAGGCTGGGAATTCTGCAGCAAGTAACTCACCTCCTGTCTCTCCAATGACTGTCCATCATCTACAAGGCACAGGTCAGGAGTGTGATGGAATTCTTGCCTGGATGTGTGCAGCTCCAACACTCAAGAGGCTTGAAACCATCCAGGACAAAGAAGCCTGCTGGATTGGCACCCCATCCACCACCTTCAACATTCACTCCCTCCACCACCGACACACAGTGGCAGCAGTGTGTACCATCTACAAGATGCACTGCAGCAACTTACCAAGGCACCTTTGACAGCACCTTCCAAACCCATGATCTCTACCACCTAGAAGGACAAGCACAGCAGATGCATGGGAACACCACCACCTACAAGTTCCCCTCCAAGTCACACACCTTCCTCACTTGGAATTATATTGCTGTTCCTTCATTGCCGCCGGGTCAAAATCCTGGAACTCTCTTCCTAACAGCACTATTGGTGTACCTGCACCCCAAGGTCTGCAGAAGTTGAAGAAGGTAGCTCACCACCACCTTCACAAGGTCAAGTAGGGATGGGTAATAAATGCTGGCCTAGTCAGCAATGCCCACATCCCACGAACAAATAAAAAAAGGTTTTTGTTTTTTCAAGTGAGGATGGTGTGTGGCTTTCAGGTGGTGGTGCTCCGATGCATCTGCTGCCCTTGTTCTTCTAGGTGGTAGAGGTCGTGGGTTTGGAAGGTGCTGTTGAAGGAGTCTTGGTGAGTTGCTGCAGTGCATCTTGTAGATGGTACCCATTGCTGACACTGTGCATCAGTGGTGGAGGGAGTGAATGTTGAAGGATGTGGATGGAGTGCAAATCCAACGTGCTGCTTTGTCCTGGATGTAATCAAGTTTCTTGAGTGTTGTTAGAGCTGCACCCATCCAGGCAAGTGGAGAGTATTCCCTCACACTCCTCACTTGTGCCTTGTAGATGGTGGACAGGAAATGAGAGACAGGAGGTGAGTTACTTGCTGCAGAATTCCCAGCCTCTGACCTGCTCTTGTAGCCACAGTATTTATATGGCTGGTCTAGTTCAGTTTCTGGTCAATGGTAACCCCCAGGATGTTGTTAGTGGGGGATTCAGCAATGGTAATGCCATTGAATGTCAAGGGGAGATGGTTAGATTTGCTCTGATTTGAAATGGCCAATGCCTGGCACTTGTGTGGCATGAATGTTACTTGCCACTTATCAGCCCAAGCCTAGATGTTGTCCAGCATTGTTGCATATGGCCACGGGCTGCTTCAGTATCTGAGGAGTCATGAATGATGCTGAACATTGTGCAATCATCAGCAAACATCCCCACTTCTAACCTTATGATGGAGGGAAGGTCATTAATGAAGCAGCTGAAGATGGCTGAGCCTAAGACACGACCCTGAGGAACTCCTGCAGTGATGTCCTGGGGCTGAGATGACTGACCTCCAACATCCACAACCATCTTCCTTAGTACTAGATATAACTCCAACCAGTGGAGAGTTTTCCGCCCGATTCCCATTGACTCCAGCTTTGCTAGGGCTCTTTGATGCCATACTCAGTCAAATGCCACCTTGATGTCAAGGGCAGTCACTCTCAACTCACCTCTGGAGTTCAGCTGTTTTGTCCATGTTTGGATCAAGGCTGTAATGAGGTCAGGAGCTGATTGACCCTGGTGGAACCCAAACTGAGCGTCAATAAGCAGGTATATTTTATGATGGTTGGGCCAATTCAAGAAACCAGAGCCCTGTCATGTTTGAGAACCACTGGTGTTTTGTGGATCTTCCTTTCAAGGTGAAAGGGGCAGATTTCAGATTGTCTTTCAATATTCATTCTCAGGATGTGGGCATCCCTAGCAGAGGCAGCATTTATTATCCATCCACAGTTGACCCTCAGCAGGTGGTGGGGGGGGGGGGGGGGGGCGGTGGGGGTGAGCCTTTTTATTGAACCATGGAAATCCGTGTAGTGAAGGAGCTCTCATCATCCTGCTAGGTAGAGAGTTCCAGGTTGATCCTTAAATACTGAAGGAACAATTCATGTAGAATCCAGCTGCAGTGTGCTCTACGCACTTCAAAAGTAAACAATCAGCTGTAAGGTGCTTGAAGATGTCACTAAGGCACTCTGTGAATACTTTTCTCTTTCTTAGTTTCAAATGATAATAAACGAAAAAAAGACCTGTATTTATATAGCGCCTTTCTCGACCACTGGGTGTCTCAAGGCAATACAGCCAATTAAGTACTTTTGAAATTAGTCACTGTTGCAATATAGAAAAATGCATCAATTCTTAGATGTCCTTCAGGTGAAGTTGGGAGGAAGGGTCTGCTGTGATTGGAAAGTGCTCTCTCTGCATTTTTCTTCTTAACTTCAAAACTGTGCCCTCGCCCTTATCCCTGTGCCCTCCCCGTCTGTAAATGTCCCTTCCCTGATCACCAGTTACACAGACTCAGCTTGTATTCCCTTGAGTATAGAAGGCGATCTAATTGATGTGTTTAAGATGAGTGAAGTATTTGCTGGGGTAGGCGGAGTGAAACTATTTCCTCTGGTGTGGGGAGCCCAGAACAAGGAAGCATAATCTTAAAATTATAGCTCGGCCATTTAAGGGTGATGTCGGGGAGCACTTGGTCCCACGAAAGGGTAGTGAAAATCTGGAACTCTCTCCCCCAAAAAAGCTGTGAATGCTGGGGCTCAACTGAAACTTTCAGAATTGAGATTGCGAGATTTTTGTTGAGCTAGGGGTATTAAGGGTTATGGAATCAAGGTGGATAGATGGAATTAAGATACAGATGAGTCATTTTCTAACTTAATGGCAGCATAGATTTGAGGAGCTGAATAGTCTACTGCTGTTCCTACATTCTAATTTTACTAATTGGCAATCCTGGTCTCCCAGCTTTCACCTCAGATCTTACAGCATTGAGAATTTCTGCAGATAAATTGATAACAGGCAGTGAGGACAAGCAATTAGATACTGCTGACTCTCACGAGGGCTCTTGTCAGATGGAGGGCTTATGTATGTAAAATGCTGGTTTGGCAAGCACAGAGGAACTTTGATGCAAATTACAGCAATTGTCCTGTTGGACAGCTGGAAAGCCATTGTCCTGTGACATTAAAATATCCTGGATCATTTGATCCATCTTCAATATGTGCCAACTAAAGAAATGCCTAATCCCTCATTCTTAATTCCATGTACGGTACATGCAAGTTGGTTATTGCTGTACAATTTCATAATCACGCATTTACTCCATTTCCAACTGCAGCAGTTAAATCCCAATGATTTATTTTGCAGCTTAATCCTAAACTGCATTTTGTTGGACATGCTCATCGCCTGGCACTTGTGTGGCATGAATGTTATTTGCCAGTACACAGCTCAAGCCTGGACATGGTCCAAGTCTTGGTGTATGTGGACACAGACTGCCTCATTATCCGAGGAGTTGCAAATGGAGAAGAACGCTGTGCCATCATCAGGGAACAGGCCCATTCCTGACCTTACAGAAGAGGGAAGATCATTGATGAAATAACTGCAGTCAGTCAGGCCAAGAACACTTCAACTCTGTAAGTGTTGGTAAATGATTTAACGGTGGAAAATATCTGATCCAAACCTGATCTGTTTTCACCCCAGTATCCACACACAAGGGGGCCAATTTTAATATTTGCCACTAAAGATGAGTACTTGATGGCCAGAGGCCGCTTGCCATCTGCCCCAGTCTTGTTGCCATGAAATTTGAGCCACTTTGAGGCCCGGGTCACATTTACGAGGATATGATAAGCTACATATGCCAAACCGGCAAATCTTATGAATTGCGCTGGGTCGGGAGGGCAGGAAATCAGCTGGCTCCATCTTGGAGTAGGCCGACAATCTGGGCCTGGGGGTGTGAGAGGAGACGATTCCAGTGGTACTACCCTCTGGCTAGCCGTGCTCTGGAAAATTCCTGCTGCTCCTGCCCTCACAAATATAAATGATGAAAGGTGGTTTTGGCCCATTTTGTTTTGTTCAGTAGCCTCCAGCAGTCCCTTTACAGCCTGCAGTTTAAGCCGGCTTATACAAAGGCCAATACAAACAGGCAGATTATTCTCCATGCATGCTCTGCCCAATAGTAATTGGGATCCGATGTACACTTTTTTCCCAAAGATATACTTTATTCATAAAATTTGTAAAAGTGCATATTTTTTTATTCTTCCATCGGATCGGAGTGTTTCTGGCCAGGCCAGCATTTGTTGCCCATCCCTAATTGCCCTTGAGAAGGTGGTGGTGAGCTGCCTTCTTGAACCACTGCAGTCTATCTGGTGCGGGTACGCCCACAGTGCTGTTCAGGAGGGAATTCCAGGATTTTGGTCCAGCGTCAGTAAAGGAACGGCAATGTATTTCCAAGTCAGGATGGTGTGTGACTTGAAGGGGAGCTTGTGGGTTGTGGTGTTCCCATGCGTCTGCTGTCTTTGTTCTTCTAAGTGGAAGAGGTTGCATGTTTGGAAGGTGCTGTCAAAGGAGGCGTGGTGAGTTGCTGCCGTGCATCTTGTATATGGTACACACTGCTGCCACTGTGTGTCGGTGGTGGAGGAAGTGAATGCTGAAGGTAGTGGATGGGGTGCCAATCAAGCGGGCTGCTTTGTCTTGGATGGTATCGAGCTTCTTGAATGTTGGAGCCACACTCATCCAGGCAAGTATAGAGTATTCCATCACAGTCCTGACTCGTGTCTTGTAGATGGTGGACAGGCTTTGGAGAGTCAGGAGGTGGGTTACTTGCTGCAGAATTCCCAGTGTCTGACCTGCTATTGTAGTGACAGTATTTCTGTGGCTGGTCCAGTTCAGTTTCTGGTCAATGATAACCCCCAGGATGTTGATAGTGGGGAATTCAGTGATGGTAATGCCGTTGAATGTCAAGGAGAGATGGTTAGATTCTCTCTTATTGGAGATGGTCATTGCCTGGCACTTGTGTGGTGCAAATGCTACTTGTCACTTATCAGCCCAAGCCTGACTCTTGTCCAGGTCTTGCTGCATATGGACACGGACTTCTTCAGTATCTGAGGAAGTGCAAATGGTGTGGAACATTGTGCAATAATTGGTGAACATCCCCACTTCTGACCTTATGATTGAAGGAAGGTCATTGATGAAGAAGCTGAAGATGGTTGGGCCTAGGACACTACCCTGAGGAACACCTGCACCAATGTCTTGCGGCTGAGATGATTGACCTCCAGCAACTACAACCATCTTCCTTTGCACTAGGTATGGAGAAGTTTCCCCTTGATCCCCATTGACTTCAGTTTTGCCAGGGCTCCTTGATGCCATATGTGGTCAAATGCTGCTTGAAATCCAGGGCAATCACCCTCACCTCACTTCTTGAGTTCAGCTCTTTGTCCATGTTTGGACCAAGGCTGTATGTAATTCTATGTAGTTTGATGCAGTCAATGCTTTGAGCATTGAGCAATGCTTTGAGATCAGTTTATTTCAATGCAGCACATGAGATGCCTCACTACACTTGCCATTACAGGTTATATTTACAATGTAAAATTACATTTCATGTCAAACATTCTCTGGTGCCTACAGCCCGAGATGTTTTGCACGGTTTCTAGCCACCCCACCCCGGCCATGATGGGAGGGCCTTACACTGTGGCCCTTCCTCATTGAACTTTTGCAGCGGCTGCCCCAAGCTTTAGTGTGTCCCTCAGCACATAGACCTGGACCTTGGAATGTGCCAGGTACAACACTCGGTCATCGACAGCTCTTTGCACTGGAAGATCAGCAAGTTTCAGGCAGACCAAAGAGCGTCTTTCGCCGAGTTGATGGTCCTCCAGCAGCAGTTGATGTTTATCTCTGTGTGCGTCCCTGGGAATAGCCCACAGAGCACTGTTTGAACATTGCAGTTTGTCACCTTTAAAGGAGGCCTCTTGCCTGAATTGGGCAGGCACTCCTGCCTGCCTTCTAAAGGGTTCTACCAAGACGACAGCAGCTGAAACATCAGCATGAACTTTCAGGCCACTACTGCCCTGTTTAAGCCAAGCAGCTACAGTTAAAATCGGCCCAAAAGATATCCAACAGGGTCATTGGACAGCCGTAAAGAGAGGGATCCCTAGCTTGTATTATCTCTACCTTTAACCCAAGAGCACTAAAGGCAGCTGAAGGCACTGCCAGGATTGCAATGCTAAAAATGAATTTGTAGCATTTTTTCAAACATAAAAAAAACTTCTCTTAATATCTAAATTCTGACAGCGGGGTCTGAATAAATATAAGCTCAAGCACGCTTCTTGTTTTCTGCATTTATTTAACTGGGAGCCAAAACTAATTAAAAGTGAACTTTAGTGGCTCCCTCAAACTGTTAGTCATCACTGTTGTCCATTACAGTACTTCCAAACAAGGATTTGACTGCTCCTTCATGCTAGCATTATGTAAATCATTCAGAATTAAAGGTAAAAATGCCGTATCAAATTAAAATAAATTGTCTTTCATTCATTAGTATTCATAAATAAGTAAATTGTTCATTTCTTTTCCCAAACTGTTCTGGCCCCAGAGCAAATATTCTTAAATGGCCATGGTGTAATGAAAATCATCTCATTAGCAGTTTGAAGGAAAGGATTGTTAGTTAACTGTGTGTTATGAACAACAGCAATGCTATCCCCTCCCCCCCCCACCCCCCCCCCCACTTCCCCTCCCCCATACTTCATACTGAGGAGGAAGCAGATGTGTTCAGGCCTGAGTTAGTAATTTACTTATTTCCAAATGCCAATGAGTGGAAGAGAGTTTATTTTAATTTCATACAGAGTATTACTCTTTCATTCTGAATGATGTACATGCTGGCTGTTTATCATCACTCTCACAGGCAAAGCAGAGCAGTGAGTGTAAATGTTAGCATGCATGGACAGAGATTCACTTAGCAACTTTTGGATGCCAGTCAAATTCATTTTAAGCCTCTCTTTGCACAGGCTCTGAAATATACTGCAGAGTACACTTGTATTCCCTTTAATAGAAAAGATTAAGGGTGGTCTAATTCAGGAATTTAAGAAAATCCAAGGAGTTGATAAAGTAGGAAGAGAGAAACTATTTCCTCTGGCTGGGGGGAGACCAGGTCTTAAAATTAGAGCTAGGCTGTTCAAGGGTGATGTTAGGAAGTACTTCTTCATTCAAAGACCATTGGAAACCTAGAATTCTCTCCCACAAGCTGAGGCTGAGAGTCAATTAAAAATTCCAAAACTGAGACTGATAGATTTTTGTTAGGTATTATGGGTTACAGAACCAAGATGGGTATATGGAGTTAAGATACAGGTCAGCTTAGATCTAATTGAATGGCGGAACAGGTTTGAGGGGCTGAATGGCCTTTTCCTGTTCCTATTTTCCTATCTGAAGCACAAGTAGTGCGAGATGACTTCCTTCACTTTAGTGATCGCAGAGTTTGATTATATCACAATTTAGTATTGGTGCAAGACTTGTCATGTTAAGTGTGAAGCCCCACAACTTACTCTCAAGCATCTGCAAAAACACATTTCTATCCTTCAGATGAAAGGTTTGAACGAGATGATAAAGACTCCATCAAACATTTGAAGAGAAGTCAGTTTTCCACCAGTGTCCTGGCCACTGCTCCCTCCTCATCAATGATACCTACCACATCAGCTGTGGCTCAGTTCTAACAATCTTACCTCTGAGTCAGGAGAAGTTGTGGGTTCAAGTCCCACTCCATGAATTTGAGCACAAAGATCTAGGCTGACACTCCAGCGGTGTGCTGCAGTGTTGGAGGAGCTGTCTTTTGGATGAGGCCTCAAACCAAGGCCCTATCTGCCTTCTCAAATGGATGTAAAAGATCCCATGGCACTATTTTGAAAAAGAGCAGGGGAGTTCTCCCCAGTGTCCTGGCCAATATTTATGCCAATCAACATCACAAAAACAGATTATCAGGTCATTATCACATTGCTGTTTGTGGGAGCTTGCTGTGTGCAAATTGACTGCTACATTTCCTACAACAGTGAGTACACTCCAAAAGTACTTCATTGGCTGGAAAGCGCTTTGGGACGTCCTGTGGCTGTGCAAGGTGCTATATAAATGCAAGTCTTTTTTCTTCTTTGTTGAAATTCAATTGACTGGTCACTCAACAGTGAATCATTCGACTACGTAACAAGAGTCACTGATCTTCAAAACAGTAATTCATTGTGAAAAGTGTTTTGAGATGTTTAAAAAAAAAAGGCATTGTTGTTTTACGGCTGGCAAATATTAATATGCCAAGTTTCAGAGAATGAAAAACTTATGAAACAACAATTTGGACATAGAAATAAAGAACTTTTGAAGTGTAGTTACTGTTGTAATGTAGGGACCACAGCAGCATATTTGCACACAGCAAGATTCCACAAACAGCAATGTGATAATAACCAACTAATCTGTTTTTAATGATGTCAGTTGAGAGATAAATATTGACGAAGACCCCAGGGATAACCCCTGCTGTTCTTTGACATAGCCCCGCAGGATCTTTCATATCTTCTTGAGAGGACAGACAGGACCTCAGTTTTACATCTCCTCTGAAAGACAGCACAGCATTGAAGAGTCAGCCTAAATTTAGAGTGGCACTTGAACCCACAACCATCAGAGGCAGAGGTGAGACCAGCACCACTGAACCACAGCTCTTAAGTGCACAACAGGCTTTGGGAAAATGAATTTTGGTTTGAAGCATAGTTGTTTCAGGTCCTCTAATTGCAAATTCCATACTTCAAAGTTGACATTTACCATTCCGAATGGCGACGACGTTTAACCTTATTCTCAGTGAATGGAAACATAAGAAAAAATCACTTGCCTCATGGACTGTGCACACTTATTGTAGCAAGAACACCTCAAATAAAACTAGGTGTTTGAATTCAGCTCCTCGACTAACAGGCACAAGTGTTTGAATCGCCTCATGAGGCACTCAATCCCACATTCTCTTTGTCAATGGCTCTTTTGTTGTGATTCTATTCCAAAAAAACCCGAACCTCCTGGGTTTAATGTGACTTATCTCAGACACTCTGCAGGTGCTGCTCAATGAAATGACCCCATTCCATTCGCAGATACGTGGTATTAGATTATTGTATTTTCCTCTGTACTCTGAAGTTTCTTTAGGATTGCAATTTCTTATTTTGGCAATCGAAAGGATTAACTCAAGCATCAAACAAAAAAAAGAGCTTCGACAAACTGCTCAACTAACAGCATTAACTTAATTGGGCCAAGGATCCAAAGCTGAGAGGTCCTGGAGAGGTTCGATGCTGCGCGGAACACAATAAGGTATCACCTTATCTTTAAATATTGCAGGAAGGTTTACATTGAGAAACTCCTCTAGTCAATCCTTGTTAACCAAATAACGAAAAATGTTCAGCATGTCAGTCAGCACTAGAAACCCAAATATTATTAGAGGGCGATTTCTGTTGGATGCTTCAGGCGCTAAAGGAGTGAAGTGGTTGCTAAAATGGGTTCATTAGCCTGAAACGCCAGTTTAGCCTATGTTTAGTGCAAGATGACACCTTGCTAGAGGAGGTGAAGCCTGCGCTAGGAATGACTGTCTGGAGGCTTGTTAAACAGCTGACAGGAACATAGGAACATAGAAAATAGGAGCAGGGGTAGGGCATTCGACCCCTCGAACCTGCTCCTCCATTCAACTAGATCATGGCTGATCTCCTACCTCAACACATTTTTCTGCACTATCCCCATATCCCTTGATGCCTTTAATACCTAGAAATCTGTCGATCTCTGTCTTGAACATGGTATGGCAGGTGTGGTTTCACCAGGGTTCTATACAATTGCAGCAAGACATCTTTACTACTGTACTCAAACCCTCTTCCAATAAAGGCCAACATACCATTTGACTACCCATTACTTGCTGCACCTGCACATCAGCTCTCAGTGACTCATGAACAAGGCCACCCAAGTCCCTTTGAACATCAACACTTCCCAATTTCTCACCATTTAAGAAACATTCAGCATTTCTGTTTTTCCTACCAAAGTGAATAACTTCACATTTTTCCACATTATATTCCATCTGCCATGTTCTTGCCCATTCACTTAGCCTGTCTAAATCCCCTTGAAGCCTCTTTGTACCTCCTTACAACTCACATTTCCACCCAGTTTTATGTCATCGGCAAACTTGGAAATATTACATTTGGTCCCCACATCCAAACCATTGATATAGATTGTGAATAACTGGGGCCCGAGCACTAATCCTTGCTGCACCCCACCAATCACAGCCTGCCAACCTGAGAATGGCCTGTTTATTCCTGCTCTCTTTTTTTCTGTCTTTTAGCTATTTCTCAATCCACGCCATAGTCATAGAGTCATACAGCACAGAAACAGGCCCTTTGGCCCATCGTGACTGTGCCGGCCATCAGTCACCTAACTGTTCTAATCCCATTTTCCAGCACTTGGCCCATAGCCCTGTATGCTATGGTGTTTCAAGTGCTCATCTAAATACTTCTTAAATGTTGTGAGGGTTCCTGTCTCTACCATCTCTTCAGGCAGTACATTCCAGATTCCAACCACCCTCTGAGTGAAAAAATTTTTCCGCATTTCCCCAAATCCCCTGCCCCTTACCTTAAATCTGTGCCCCCTGGTTATTGACCCCTCCGCTAAGGGAAAAAGTTTCTTCCTATCTAACCTAACAATGCCTCTCATAATTTTGTATACCTCAATCATGTCCCCCCTCAGCCTTCTCTGCTCTAAGGAAAACAACCCTAGCCTTTTCAGTCTCTCTTCATAGCTGAAATGTTCCAACCCAGGCAACATCCTGGTGAATCCTCTCTGCACCCTCTCCAGTGCAATCACATCCTTCCTACACTGTGGTGCCCAGAACTGTACACAGTACTCCAGCTGTGGCCTAACTAGCGTTTTATACAGCTCCATCATAACCTTCCTGCTCTTATATTCTATGCCTCAACTAATAAAAGGAAGTATCCCATATGCCTTCCTAACTACCTTGTCTACCTGTGCTGCTGCCTTCAGTGATCTATGGACAAGTACACCAAGGTCACTCTGACCCTCTGTACTTCCTAAGGTCCTACCATCCATTGTATATTCCCTTGCCTTGTTAGTCCTCCCAAAATGCATCACCTCACACTTCTCAGGATTAAATTCCATTTGCCACTGCTCCGCCCATCTTACCAGCCCATCTATATCATTTTGTAATCTAAGGCTTTCCTCCTCACTATTTACAACATCATCAATTTTCGTGTCATCTGCGAACTTACTGATCGTACTTCCTGTATTCACATCTAAATCATTAATGTACACTACAAACAGCAAGGGTCCCAGCACTGATCCCTGCGGTACACCACTGGTCACAGGCATCCAATCACAAAAACAATCCTCGACCATCACCCTCTGCCTCCTGCCACTCAGCTAATTTTGGACCCAATTTGCCAAATTGCCCTGGATCCCATGGGCTCTTACCTTCTTAACCAATCTCCCATGCGGGACCTTATCAAAAGCCTTACTGAAGTCCATGTAGACTACATGAACTGCTTTACCCTCATCTACACATCTAGTCACCGCCTCGAAAAATTCAATCAAGTTAGTTAGACACGATCTCCCCCTGACAAAACCATGCTGACTATTCCTGATTAATCCCTGCCTCACCAAGTGGAGATTAATCCTGTCCTTCAGAATTTTTTCCAATAATTTCGCAACCACTGATGTTAGACTCACCAGCCTGTAAATACCTGGTTTATACCTGCTACACTTTTTGAATAACGGTACCACATTCGCTGTCCTCCAGTCCTCTGGTACCTCTCCTGTGGCCAGAGAGGATTTGAAAATTTGTGTCAGAGCCCCTGCTATCTTCTCCCTTACTTCACATAACAGCCTGGGATACATCTCATCTGGGCTTGGGATTTATCTACTTTAAAGCCCGCTAAAACAGTTAATACCTCCTCCCTTTTAATGCTAATATGTTCAAGTATATCACAATCCCCCTCCCTGATCTCTACACCTACATCATACTTCTCCACAGTGAACACGGATGAAAAGTAATCATTTAAAACCTCATCTATGTCCTCTGGCTCCACACACAGATTGCCACTTTGGTCCCTTATGGGCCCTAATCTTACCATGGTTATCCTCTTGCCCTTAATATACTTATAAAACGCCTTAGGATTTTCCTTTATCTTGCCCGCCAGTGTGTTTTCATATTCCCTCTTCACTCTCCTAATTTAACTACCCCCCTACACTTTCCATGCTCCTCTTGTGCCTCTGCTGTTTTCAGTGCTCTGAATCTCCCATATGCCTCCTTTTTTTTCCTGATCCAATTCTCTTTTTCCTTGACATCCAGGATTCCCTGGACTTGTTGGTCCTACCCTTCACCTTAAAGGGTACATGCTGGCTCTGAACTCTCACTATTTCCTCTTTGAATGACTCCCACTGGTCCAATGTAGACTTTCCTACAAGTAGCTGCTCCCAGTCCACTTTGGCCAGATCCTGTTTTATCATGTTGAAATCGACCTTCCCCCAATTCAGTACCTTTATTTCCGGTCCATCTTTGTCCTTTTCCATAACTACCTTAAATCTTACAGAGTTACGGTCACTATCTCCGAAATGCACCCCCCACTGACACTTCTACCACTTGTCCAGCTTCATTCCCTAGGATTAGGTTCAGTACTGCCCCTTCTCTTGTAGGACTTTCTACGTACTGGCTCAAAAAGCTCTCCTGTATGCATTTTAAGAATTCTGCCCCCTTTAAGCCTTTTGCACTAAGACTATCCCAGTTGATATTGTGGAAGTTGAAATCCCCTAATATAATTACCCTATTAATTTTACACCTCTCTGAGATTTGCCTACATATCTGCTCCTCTATCTCTCCCTGACTGTTTGGAGGCCTGTAGTACACTCCCAGCCAAGTGATTGCCCACTTTTTGTTTTTAAGTTCTACCCATAATGCCTCATTTGAGGAACTTTCTAAGATATCATCCCTCCTTACTGCAGTAATTGACTCCTTGATCAACAGTGCAATGCCACCTCCTCTTTTACCCTCTCCCCTGTCACACCTGTAGATTCTATACCCTGGAATACTGAGCTGCCAGTCCTGCACCTCCCTCAACCATGTCTCTGTGATAGCAATAATATCATAATTCCATGTGCTAATCATCGCCCTCAATTCATCTGCCTTACTAGTAAGACTCCTTGCATTAAAATAGATGCAATCCAGCCTTGCATTTTTCACTTGTGCCTTAACAGGTCTATATTTGCTCTGCCTTCGAGACTGACTCAGTTTCTCTTCTACATTTGACTGTGCATCACCGCCTACTGTATCTCCACTCTGTATCCCATCCCACTGCCAAATTAGTTTAAATCCCCCCAACAGCACTAGAAATCCTCCCAGCAAGGATGTTGGTCCTTTACCTATACATTACCCCTTGCCACTGAAAATGCCTGCCATATCATTAAAGAGGCTGCATGGCATTATAGTGGTGAGCGCTTCAAGTAACACCCTCTCATAACAGCAACCAGCTGGGATTGAGTTCCTCATGAGTAAACATAAAGTTGATGGTGATTTCAAGCATGTAAAGGGATACTCACCACTCAATGAGATACCAGCTCATGATCATGGTTGTTGGATCTGTGAGGAGGACCTCTGAAACACATCAAGGCTTTCTGGAGCACTTTGTCAAGCATTTCACCAGCACTTGAGCAACATTTATTCTATAAATTCTCTGAGGACTTCACTTAGCAAGAGTGAGTGCTGAGCTCCTCCACCTTATAGCAGTCACCAGGAGAAAGGGAGTGCTTGGGCATAGGCATCTTGCTCGGAGTTCCCCCACCCCCCACCCCCTCATCTTGCTCTGGATGAGGAATGGGAGGAGGGCATGAGGCCAGTCAGGCAGAGCAGCACCAGCCGCTGCAAGAGAGAGACAAGAAGGCGAGTGGCATCCTTGCCCAATCACCCACCCCCTCCAGAGACAGGACACCTTCCTCCTCTGGACAGCCTCCAGCAGGACCTCCAGTGTTACTCAGAGAACCTTCGTGTCCTCTCCCTCAGTCCCTGAACCATCCTGCAGTGTGTCAGTCGCTCCCTCACTGGAAGTGGGAGCAAGAAGCCCATATACACTGCTCCATGAAAATTGTGTTGCATCAGTGCATGGGTACTAATCCCACCAGGTGTCCCTGTTTTAGCACCTCCAGGCAAGTTCAAGTTATGGTAATCAGTAATTAGGACCATACTTATTCATGGGATGTGGGCATCGCTGGCAAGGCCAGCCTTTATTGCCCAACCCTAATTGTCCTTGAGGTACAATTGAAAGGTTTGCTAGACCATTTCGGAGGGCAGTTAAGAGTCAACCACTTCGCTGTAGGTCTGGAGTCACACATAGGCCAGACCAGATAAGGATGGCAGATTTTCTTCCCTAAAGGACATTAGTGAATCAGATGGACTTTCACAACAATCAGGTCGTTTCACGGTCACCATTACTGAGAACAGTCTTGTGAACTCACATCTTTGGAATCATTAGTCCAGGTCCCTGGATTACTAGTCCAGTAACATAACCACTATGCTACCATACCTGCTAAACCTGGGCTTTCAAGCAGACATGTCTAATTCGCACTATACCCATTTAGCGCCTTGGGCCAAACTACCTCCTTTAATGTTTCAAGAGACTGTTTTGATGAGTGGAGACTACCTGACTTTATGAAGTGCCTTTCTCTTTTGGGACTGTTGTGTACTCCAACATCTTCTGTTTTCATCTCAGATCTCCAACATTTGTGATGCTCCTATTTAGTCCTGTTAACTGAGTACCTGCTTAAAGCAATGTTTTCTTCACCTCTAAGTAGTATTGATCAATTGGATGCCAAATATTCATTAATTCCTTAAGCTCATTTACCCTGTAAATTGCATCCTTTCACGAGCTATTGGCAGATATGCTTTAAAGTTGCTGTTTGTGATCCTTTGCAACGTAGGACATCGTTCAAGGTCAGCAAAATTAGTTGCTCAGACAGCCTAAATTCCAGAAAAACTATACTGATGCCCGTGACACGGTTTGCTGTCATGTCACAAGACCATGGGAACAGGAGTAGGCCATTCAGCCCCTCGAGCCTGTTCCACCATTCACTAAGATCGTGGCTGATCTGTATCCTAATTCTATCCACTCAATTGTCATCTCAATAACTGACTAGTTAATTAATAAATCATTGGTTAGACCTCCAGTGCAGTATTGTGTCCATTGCTACACATCACCCTTCAGGAAGGATGGCAAGGCCTTCGAGAGGGTGCAAAGGAAATTTACCAGACCTCAGGGGTTTTAGTTGCTTGGAGAGACTAGAGAAGCTGGAATAAAAACAAAGAGTGCTGGAAATACTCAGCAGGTCAGGCAGCTTCTGTGGAGAGAAAAACAGAGTTAATGTTTCAGGTCTGTGACCTTTCCTCAAAAAGAGAAGCTGGGATTGTTCTCCTTAGAGTAGAGATTGTTAAGGGGAGATTTAATAGAGGTGTTCAAAATTACGAGGGGTTTTGATTGAGGACCGCAAGAAACTGTTTCCACTGGCAGAAGAGTCAATAACAAGTAGAGATAGATTTAAAATAATTGTCAAAAAAGTTGGAGGGTGTTAAGGAGAATTTCTTTTACTCAGCGAGTTGTTGTGATCTGGAATGCACTGCCTGAAAGGGTGGTGGAAGCAGATTCAATAGTAACGGTCAAAGGGAACTGGAAATAAAAACAGAAAATGCTGGAAATACTCAGTAGGCCTGGCAATATCTGTGGAGAGAGAAACAGAGTTAACTGGCTGGATTATCATTATGGAGGCGGTAAACAGGAACCAGGTCTGGTTTTGGGTCTGAAACCTGCCTTCTCAGGGAAGCTGATTCAGGTTGCAATTTTCAAGTGCATAATTCCCTAATTGGTATGGAGACAGGTTTCCTGTACACTTAGAGCCAGTGGGATTGAAAATGACCGTGGGTCAGATCAAGTGTGGGGCTCATGTAGACTCCCACGGCAGCCATCACTGAGGCTGCTGGTTGTCCTGAGGGAGGGATCTGCCTTCCACAATACCAGAGGGAAGTGAGATGTCACAGGGGAGCTGGAGGCCTGGAAGTGGGGCCAGGGCAGAGCCTCACTTCATCAATGCCCACCTAGATCTAATGCTGGAGGCCGTGAGGAAGAGGAAAGAAGTTTTCTTCCTGGAGAGTGGCAGGAGGAGGCCATCTCATTATACAGCAGGGGCACCTCTGCTCAGTGTTATCCCCCTCTGCCCCCCTCTTCCTCCTCCTCTCTTACGTCCTGCTCCTCCCGTGATGAGTTGTCTCCTTCTGGGGCCTCACTGTCCCCAAGGTCCACACCTCTCTGGAGGGCCATGTTATGGAGACCAGGAATGTATTGGAGGCACCAATCCAGGTACCAGAACCACATTTTCACAAACTCAGTGACCTGCTCAATGGTTGGCCTGCTGATCAGGTGGCATTGGCTGTTTTGCCTCTGTGCCTCTTTCTGGGACTCCCACGGATGGATCAGTAGCAATCTCTTCAAGGGATTTCCCTTGTCCCCTTGGATCCATCCATGCACTTTGGGGGATGGAGTGAAAGACCGAAGCAGCCTGGACTGGCGGAGGATGAAGGAGTCATAGCAGCTGCCAGGAAAGTGAGCGCACACATGGAGGAAGCTCTTGTTGTGATCACAGACCAGTGGGACATTGAGGGAGTGGAAGCTCTTCCTGGCCCGTCGCTGGGTGCCTTGAGGGCCACATAGGCAAAGAGGGTGTAGTTCCCTGCCCTCCTGAAAAGAGCATTTGTGACCTGCCTGATGGCCGAATGAGATGCCGACTCCGAGGTGCCACCTGGGTCCACAGATGATCCCTGAAACGATCCGGTTGCATAGACATTCAGGGCGATGGAGACCTTGACAGCTGCCAGTATTTTTTCTCTCAAAGCGTCGTGAGTCTTTGGAACTCCGTTCCTCAAAAGGCAGTGGAAGCAGTGTCTTTAAATATTTTTAAGGCAGAGGTAGATAGATTCTGGATAAGCAAAGGGGTGAAATGTTATTGGGGGTAGGCAGGAATGTGGAGTTGAGGTTACAATCAGATCAGCCATGATCTTATTGAATGGCGGAGCAGGCTTGAGGGGCCAAGTGCCCTACTCCTGCTCTAATTCATATGTTTGCTTGTTCGTATGTACTTATTTTGTAGGTTAGGTAGGGGACTGTGGGCGTTGAGACCTCAGGTCATTGTGGATCAGAACACATGGAACCGAGACCATCCGCCTGGATAGGCATAGCATCCTATGGCAGTGGTGCTGTGTCATTTGCAGATAGCTGACTCTTGGGCTGTGCACCCGATATCTTGGGCAGCACCTTTGTCTCCTTGTGCCCCCGCTGTGCTCCTCTGGGCTCCTATCGTCCAGGAGGTTGCATCTTCTGCAGCTCATCCTGTCTGCTCTATCCAATGTCAGAGTAGTCTGTTCCCATCTGAACTTCCTCAGCTGGGCTTTGTACATTCACCACACCTTCCCCTGCCATCCCCAGCTGCCACAGTGATGCCAGCAGTCTCACATCCCTCTCTGCTTTCCTGTCACTTACCAATGAGAAATTCAACTCTTCCAGCTGCAGCAATAGCTACACTGAGGCACATCTGAAGCAGGCGAGCCTTATTTGCTGCCTCTGCAGTATTTCAATCAGCCCTTCCTATAGCCCTCATGGCCCTCCACATGTTCATGTCTTCACAACCTTGTCGTATTCCCCCCATTGCATCTTCCCTGTTCCCAGCCTTTGAAAAATGCTCACTAATACTGACAAGGCTGTTAATGAGCTCTTTAATGAGCTCAACAGGCAATTAAAAGGCAGCGTGTGCCCAATCCACTCCCATGCTGCTGGCGTCCCTTTAAAAATGGCACCGCCTTCCAGAGGAGGTGGGTCCGAGTGCCAACCTTCATGTTCACAACCTTCAAATCACGCTCGTCTCCGTACCCACACTCAGCGGGCTTTGAAAAGATATTTCAGGTCTCTGACCTTTCACCAGAATCAAATCTCTACTTAAAAAGTGAATAAATTTGCAGGGCGATAGAAAATGAACAGGGGAGTGGGAGTAATTGGTAGCTCTTACAAAGAACCAGCATAGGCATGATGGGCCAAATGGTCTCCTTCAATGCTGTATCATTCTATAATTCAATGATTCTGACTCTTCTGTCATTGTCTGATCCTGGACAGTACCGGAGACCTCCTATGGGGAGACTACAAATGTGCTCAATATGGGGTGACCACAAAGTGAAGCAGTGGTAGGGTGGCCACTGATAGGTCTCAAGAATACCAGACAGCAGACCAGCCGAAAACCGGACTGTCCGGTATAAAATCAGATGGATGGCCACCCTAATAGCTTGTTACCATGGAAATTGTCTGCGCTCGGTAGCCCGTTTCTATGCAAGTCTGGCACAGGGCTGGGGCCGGGACTTGGACAGCAGCCGATGAGGCAAACTAATCAATATTCGTGGGCCATCAACACGGTCTGGGGCGGAGTCTCCGTGGATCTGGGCAGCAGGTGAGCGGGTTTGGTTTTCCAGGCTCTCCTGGAAGCCCTGCCAGTGCTTCACTGCGGCAGAGCAGTCAGTGTGAGGTACAGGGACAATCCATTTCAGGACAGCGGCCATTTGCATTGCTAGTGACCCCAAAATAAAGGTGTCTTGTGCCCAACAGAACAGCTGAAAACCAGACGGTCCAGTATTAAACCCGACGATGGGGCACCCTAAATGAAGAGGGAATAGAAAGAAAGGAAGAGAAGGAAAAAGCGAGGATGGGAAGGGAAAGGGAGGAGAGGAAAATATAGAAAGAGAAAGGCAAGGAGGATGGAAGGAGGAGAAAGGAGCAAAGGTGGAAAGGAAAGCAGAGGGACAAATGATGGACAGGGAGGAAGGGAGATAAAAGGTCGCAAGAATGAAGTGGAACAGAAGAGGAAGATAGAATGATGGAAGGAAGAGAGATAGGAGAAAGAGGAATGAAGATGATGCAAAACGTGACAGAACAGGAGGAGAGAAGAAATAGTTTCAGGAACGTACAATGGAAGGTGTTGTCTTGTTCTGTTCATTCTGCAATTGATTGTCTCTATACTTACTGGTGTATTCTGGCACAATCCTATGTTAGCATAAGTGGCTAGGAATTAGTAACTAACAGGAATACATATTTAAAATTCTTCCATTTTATTCATTTATTACATTTATTTATTACTGGATGGTATAGCCATCCAGTCATAGAGTCATTTGGGGCACGGAAGGAGGCCATTCACCCATCAAGTCCATGCCAGCTGAGATGTTGGTAATTCCGAGGCAACTATTTTGCCTGTCAGTCTTGGAGTGCTCTCCCAGTTGAGCATTGGTGCATCTTTCCCCGCTCAACCCCGACTTATTCAAATCTGAACCTCAGGTGGAACAATGGTTTTACACCCCACCCAATAATGCTCTCCGTTGACTTCACTTGCGAGTAGTTCAGCAGGGGTGTAAAAACAGATCACAACAGGGCGTCAGGTTAAAATTGCCCCCAAGTCTGAATCACATGGAATGTCCAATCTTCAATGTCTGTCTACTTTTTGGGTTGATTTGTTCTTGGGATGTGGATATTGCTGGCAAGGGCAACATTTATTACCCATCCTTAATTGCCCTTGAGAAAGTGGTAACGAGCTGTCTTCTTGAATCGCTGCAGTCCTAGTGGTGTAGGTACACACTGAAAGTGCTATTAGGAAGGGAGTTCCAGGATGTTGAACCAGCGACAGTGAGGGAACGGCAATATATTTCCAAGTCAGGATGATATGTGACTGGGTGGGGAACTTGCAGGTGCTGGTATTCCCATGTGCCTTCTGCCTTTGTTCTTCTAGTTGGTGGAGGTCATGGGTTTGGAATATGCTGTCTAAGGAGCCTTGGTGATTTGCTGCAGGGAATCCTGTAGATGGTACACACTGCTGCCACTGTGCGTCAGTAGTAGAGGGAGTGAATGTTGAAGGTGGTGGATGGGGTGCCAATCAAGTGCATTACTTTGTCCTGGATAGTGTTGAGCTTCTTGAGTGTTGTTGGGAGCTGCACTCATCCAGGCAAATGGGGAGTATTCCATCACACTCCTGACTTGTGCCTTGAAGATGGTGGACAGGCTTTGGGGAGTCAGGAGGTGAGTTCCTTGCTACAAATTTCCCAGCCTCTTTCCTGCTCTTGTTGCCACAGTATTTATGTGGCTGGTGCAGTTAAGTGAACTGGAAGTATACATGAAGATTTAGACCTGTAAGATGGAGGTCTGTTGAGTATAGGATGGGCTGGAAAGAAACAGGAAGAAAGCCAAATTGTACTGAATTGTGCTAACGATGTGCCTACAGTGCCATAGATAGTACTGAATGGTTGGCAGCTGTTAAGGAGGGGCAGGGCCCAGATGGCAGAGTGCTTGAGCAGCTGGCAGAGGCTATGCTTTGCTCAATCCAATAAATCGTGGGAAGACTGTTTAAATTCCAAGTTTGTGTGGCTGACGATTTATTCAGAGAGATCCTCTGCTCTGCAGAATCCTCCTGCTCCATTAGTTTGGGATAGAACAGCAAAGTGGACAAGGAGCATTAATCGGAATGGCTTAGGCTGGAAAGTGAGAGAATAATGCTTGAGTTTTAAAAGAAACCCCAGTGCTGATAATAAGAAGAGCAAGCTGTGAAAAGGAGATCTACGCGGTATGAAATTACAAATACATTGCAGTGCAAACAATATCTACAAGAAGACAAAAGTGAGAGAGAGAGAACAGTCTTAGTAAAAGCCATGAGTTTGCCCATTAGGAAATTCCAAGATTACCTACAGCAGACTGCAGTCCAAGTGTGTCTAGATTGCAAATATACCTGCAATGTGAGAGCCAGGAAGGCAGGACATGAAGAATCTGTTTCATCCTGTGTTTACGGAGAGCACAGGCATTAGTGCATTAGATTCAAATGACTGAGTGTTTGTAATCTAGCCAATCAGATAAAATAATTGGGCTAAGAGTTGCCCAGAGAAATAAAAGACTGTCTCACATTTATATCACACCATTCACAGCCTCACAAAGTCTCAAAGCACTTTACAGCCAATAAAGTACTTTTGAAGATTTGTAATGTAAGAAACACAGTAACCAATTTGCACGCAGAAAGATAAGTGACCATTGATGTTGGTAGAGGAATAATTGTTGGCTCAGAACATTGGGGAGAATTCCCTTGCTATTCTTCAAAACAGAAAAGATCTTTTATGTCCACCTGAGAGGGCAGACGGAGCCTGGGTTTAACATCTCATCTGAAAGATGGCAGCTCCGACAGTGCAGCACTCCCTCAGTACTGCACCGGAGTGTCAGCCTAGATGTCATGGCAGCAGTGTTTAGAACGCACAACCTTCTGACCCAGAGGCAAAAATACTACCAAGTAAGCCACAGCTCATACCAATGGCAGGCTACTCAGCCGCAAACAGTACGGGCCTGTGATGTGTCCCAATATAAGCCCTGTCCTTAAGTATTTGGCCATTTCCACCATGATTCAAGCGTGCAGCTTTTTTCATTATTCACTCAAAACTTTATCTGCAACAAACTTATCGGCACATGGAATTTATAAACACACTGACAGAGGTTGGATGGACAAATGTTTATGTTTTTGGTGATTAAACTTAACGATTATTTCCATCTCCATTGATTTATGTTTTGCTTTTATGAACAAACTGAGCAAAATTGAATTCCAAAACATGGGTAAATATCCCAAAATCCCTAGTAATAAAAAAGCGTGTAATGCCCAAGTGGAAAGAGATATTTGGCAATGAGCGAAACTGTAATTCTAAAAGCACTGAAGCAACGGCAAATTAAAACTTATCGGACTTTGACACAGATTCATTTTTGTTGTGTTGTCGGAATTCATTATCATCCATACCCTTAATTGTGTTATACTGCTCTTTCCGATCCTCAACAACACTTGCATTTACATAGTGCCTCGAACGTAGTAAAACATCCCAAGGCATGTCACAGAAGCGTTATCAAACAAAATTTGAGCAGGTGACCAAAACCTTGGTGAAAGAGGTAGGTTTGCAGTAACCTCTTAAAGGAGCAGAGAAAGATAGAGAGGCAGAGAGGTGTTGGAAGGGAATTCCTGAGCTCAGGGCCTGAAGGCATGGCTGCCAGTGGTGGAGCAATGAAAATCAGGCATGTGTAAAGCACCAGAATCAGAGGAGTACAGAGATCTCAGAGGGCTGGAGGAGATTACAGAGAGATGGAGGGGGAGAGGCTACTGGAAGGATTCGATAGCTAGGATGGGAGTTTTAAAATTGAGACCTTGCTGGACCGGGAGCCAATGTAGGTCATTGAGTCAATGGGTGAACTTATACTGTTTAAATGCCATTGAACTAGGAAGTAATGATCTATCAGTTATAATCCTTGGAGTAACCCAGATGATATATCATAAATTGACAGCATCACAAGACCACAATAACCTGAGAATACAACTGCAGCGTTGAGTTAAGGTTGCTTGTTTAACTCAAGTAACTGGAGAGAACTGCTGCCACATGCTTCACTCTGGGCCTCTGGATTAGCACAAAAGGCACCGTCTCCCCTAAAACAGAACACAAAAAAGGAGGGAGCAATGAACAAGAAATCACTTTGCCAATGCCAAGGATCTAAAATGCTGTCAGAGATAAAAGCGGCTTTATTCTGGGGAAGTAAAAACAGAACGTGTTTAAAATACTCAGCAGATCAGGCAGCATCAGTGCAGAGAGAAACACAGTTAACTTTTGACGTCGATGATCTTTCATCAGAACTTAGTCTGGAGCACACTTGCTGAACCTATATAGGCTCCTGGTTAAGCAGCACCTCAATTTTAAAATTCTCATCCTTGTTTTCAAATCCCTGCATGGCCTTGTCCATCTCTAGCTCTGTAATCTCCTCCAACCCTGCAATCCTCGACATATCGGTGCTCCTCTAATTCTGGTCTTTTGAGTGTGATGAGTTCTTTACATTGTCTGATGTCACATAAATGAGATGTGTGGAGTCCAGTTGGTTGAATAAACAGGTTTATTACAGCTAACTTATTATGTACCGTACAAAGCAAACTATTCACAGAATCTTACTCTGGGTGTTACAGTTGCAGAGTGACTCTGGGTTGGAGTTACATGACTACATCCTGGTACTTAGCTCATTAGCATACTAAGATCTTAAAGAGACATCACTCTTAAATGCAATCATACAGCATTGAGCATTTCCTATTTTAATGGGCTGAGTTTTACCAGCCCTAGGTGGTGGGACCAGAGGCAGGGGGAGCCGGTAAAATAACGGGGAGCCGCGTCAGGATGGCTAACTGAAGCGGTCCTACCGCCAGGACATTTGACTCAGCAACGGGACCGGATGCAGATTTGCTGCTCGTCCAAGGAGGTGGGCAGCCAATGAGCAGAATTGAAGGCCTAATTAAGGGCCATTTTACAGTGTCATTAGCACTTTGACAACAACAGGGCGTCACCAGCCCCCTCCATGCCACATGGGGGGCCGTCAGCTTAATGGAGCTAGCAGCCTCCCCGCAGCCCAGGGGGGTGATCGGAGCCAGAGGCCGATGGCCCAAAGAGGGGGCCATGGACATGGTAGGCTACCCCACGTCCCCAACGATCTCCCTGGAGAGGTTTCCCCTCTGACTCTTGGCCCCCCTGAATTTTTTTTTCACTTACCTGGCCCAGCTCTCAAGTTCTCCTTCCTGCCTCAGCAACGACTACCTGTCCAGGTCGCGTTGCTGGGGCTCCAGATCTGCCGTCTGGCAACATCAGGAGCCCACCCGCCATCATTAATTGGATGGCGGGCCCAATGATGGCCAATTAGAAGGCCGCCTGTGGTAAAATCGCTGATCTGGTCTCGCTGTTAGCAATTGTGACTCGTGACCCACTTTACGTGGCAACGTCCTGGTTACATTCAGGTAAGTCTCTCCACCATTGTTGGGCCGCGCCTTCAGCTGACTAGGCCCTGAGCTCTGGTATACCGTCCCTGCAACTCTCATCCTTGCTTTCCTCCTTTAAGACACTCTTAAAAGTTATTTATTTAACCAAGCTTTGGATCATGTGCCATAATATCTCCTTATGCGGCTCAGTGTCATATTTTGTTTTATAATGTTCCTGTTATATTAACGGTACTACATAAATACAATTTGTTATTGTTTTGTGTTTGTGATGTGTCTATCATACCGCTCTAAGGCCTCTGTGGGAATGTGTTTCACAAACACAATGAACTTAGCTTGATTAATAATGCTAAATAAATAAATGAGGTGTGTCTGTGTAGAACCAGCTTCCTCTCAGTGACAATATTAATATGAAATCATTATGCTTCAAATAAATTGTTAACTAGTGAATTTAGCTTTTTTCCTTATAGTTCCTAATTTTCTAGGGAAATGCTGGTTCAATAAATTCACTGTCCATTTCTGTAAACTGCCCATTAAAGGATGTGAAATTACTCTTAATGTGCAGGAAGTGCATTAAACAGCAGTTAAAAATTGATTGAATAAAAATTTTATTCGGCTTTTTAATATATTCACAAGGATGTCTAACTCTACTGCGTTTGCTTCTGAAAGCTCAAGGGTACTAAAAGTAATGCACGACTGAGTGGCCAATTAAAAATACAACCGTCATCCCAGTCGGTTGTCCTCCAGAATTCCACTGAGCTCTCGAATGATCGGAAACTTTTGAGTTATTGAGATGAAGCAGAGGCTTTGTTTTTCATTGCTTTGAGTTGGTTCGCAGCCTTTGCCATCGTGGCAGCCATCTTTACTCTCATAATGGCCGCCAGATGTCCAGGGAACAGGATAACATCTCCAACAGCCCAGGCATTAAGGGGAGGTTTCTCCTTTTCGTTGTGCCTGGGTTTGTTTTTTATTCGTTCATGGGATGTGGGCAGTGCTGGCAATGCCAGCATTTGTTGCCCATCGCTAAATGCCCTTGGGAAGGCAGTGGTGAGCTGCCTTCTTGAACCACTGCAGTTTCTCAGTTGCCAGACATGGAGAAGAGGAAATGGGGGTGGAGGCCCATTGTCTCGGGTTTCCAAACCTGCTATGTTCTTCCCCAAATGGACCATACGGGGCTTGAAATTGGAATAGGTGCACGCCCAGAATAAGCATTATAATGAGTAAGTGGTTGGGGGGAAATTCGTGAACCTTGTGGAAGAGTGCTCAAAGACCCTTCATAGACCACAATGTTTGCAGAAGTTCCAGGAACCACCCTGGTAAAAGATACTGCACTTCAAAGTAATTCATCAGTTAACAACACCATTTATGTCTTTCCCAACTGTTCCCTTCCCAGGATATCCTCAACCTCTCCTGCTTCATCTCTAAATGCACATTTCATGCCTTGGGGTTATCTTCAAGGACACACTTGTGTGGAGTGCTGATGATCAGTTGCAAACAGCTTGGCTTTGCTTCTATCACTTCGCTATTGGGAGCCATGCCTTCAGCCATCTAAGCCCTAAGCTCTGGAATTCCCTCAGTAAACTTCTCTCTCTCTCTCTACCTCTCTCTCCTCCTTTAAGACACTCCTTAAGAACTTTTTGACCAAGCTTTTGGTCAACTACACTAAGTGGGTCGGTTTCAAATTTTGTTTGATAAAGCTCCTGTGAAGTGTCATGGGACATTTTACTATGTTGAAGGCACTATATAAATTCAGAAAGTGCTGGAAATACTCAGCAGGTCAGGCAGCCTCTGTGGAGACAGAAGCAGAGTTAATGTTTCAGGTCTGTGACCTTTTATCAGAACTTTTATATGTTGTGAAGACGGCATAAGGAGGTTGCAGACCCATATAGATAGATTGAATGAATGGGTAAAAATATGACAGATGGAGTAGAATGTGGGAAAATGTAAACTTGTTTACTTTGGCAGGAATAATAAAAAAGCAGAGTATTACATAAACGGAGAGCGATTGCAAAATTTTGATGTGCAGAGGGATCTAGGCGTTCTCATGCATGAGTCACAAAAAGTTAGTATGCAGGTACAGCAAGTAATAAAGAAAGCTAATGGAATGCTATCCTTTATTACGAGAGGAATTGAAAATAAAAGTAAGGATGTTATGCTTCAGTTATACAGGGCATTGGTGAGACCACATCTCGAATATTGTGTGCAGTTCTGGTCGCCTTATTTAAGGAAGGATGTAAATATGTTGGAGGCGGTTCAGTTAAGGTTTACTAGATTGATACCTGGAATGAGTGGGTTGTCTTATGAGGAAAGGTTGGACAGACTGGGCTTGTTTTAACTGAAGTTTAGAAGAGTGAGGGGAGACTTGATTGAAGTTTATAAGACCCTGAACGGTCTTGACAAATTGGATATGGAAAGAATGTTTCCTCTTCTGGGTGAGCCCAGAACTAGGGGACACTGTTTCAAAATTAGGAGTTGCCTTTTCAGGACAGAGATGAGGAGAATTCTTTTCACTCAGAGGGTTTTGCAACTTTGGAACTCTATGCCTCAGAAGGTGGTGGAGGAGGGGTCAATGAATATTTTTAAGATTCTTGTTAGGTAAGGAAATCAAAGGTTATCGGGGGGTAGATGGGTGTGTGGAATTCAAGACGCAAACAGATCAGCCATGATCTTATTGAATGGCAGAGCAGGCTAGAGGGGCTGAATGGCCTACTTCTGCTCTTAATTCTTATGTTCGTATAACTGGCAAATGCTAGAAACGTAATGAGCTTTAAGCAAGTGAAAGGGGGAAGGAGGGGAAGAAGAACAAAAGGGAAGGTGTGTGATAGAGCAGAGGGCAGGAGAGACTAACGACAGAGATGTCATAGAATAAAAGGCAAAGGGAGTGCTAATAGTTGTAGTAAAAGACAAAGTATTAGTCCAGAGAGAATGTTAATGAACAGTAGAATAATGAACAGCTCTGTCCAAAAGCAAAAACATGAAAAACAGTTTTAAGACAGGCACAGAGTAAAAAAAAAAATTTTTTTAAATAAATAAATTAAAATGGCAGTCTTGCTTTGAAGTTGTTGAACTCAATGTTGAGTCCAGAAGGCTGTAGAGTGCCTAATTGGAAGATGAGGTGCTGTTCCTCAAGCTTATGTTGAGCTTCATTGGAACACTATAGCAAGCCAAGTATAGAAATGTGAGCATGAGAGAAGGGTGGTGAATTAAAATGACAGACGACCGGAAGTTCGGGGTCATGCTTGCGTACTGAGCAGAGGTGTTCTGCAAAGCGGTTGCCCAATCTGCATTTGGTTTCTGCATTGTGAGCAGTGAATACGATACACTAAATTGAGATAAGTACAAGTACATCGCTGCTTCATCTGGAAGGAGTGTTTGGGGCCTTGGATGATGAGGAGAGAGGAGGTAAAAGGGCAGGTGTTGCACCTCCTGCGATTGCACGGGAAGGTGCCGTGGGAAAGGGACGATGTGTTTGGAGTGATGGAGGAGTGGACCAGGGTATCACGGAGGGTAATGGTTTCTTCGGAATGCTGACAGCAGAAGGGAGAGGAATATGTGTTTGGTGGTGGCATCATACTGGAGGTGGCCTAAATGGCAGAGGTTGATCCTTTGGATGTGAAGGCTGGTGGGGTGGAGAGTGAGGTCAAGGGGAACCCTGTCGTGGTTCATGGAGGGAGGGGAAGGGGTGAGGGCAGAAGTATAGGAAATGGGTCGGACATGGTTGAGGGCCCTGTCAACCACAATGGGGGTGGGGTGGGGGGGGGGGGGGGGGTGGGTGGTGCAGGGATCCTCAGTTGAGAAAAAGGAAGACATATCAGAAGCGCTGTTGTGGCAGGCTGCATCATCAAAACAGATGCATTTTACCACGACTATTAGCACTCGCTTTGCCTTTTGTTCTGTGACATCTCTGTTTGTTAATCTCTCCCACCCTCTGCCCTATCACACACCTTCTCTTTTGTTCTTCTTCCCCCACTTCCCACTCGAAGTCTATTACATTTCTAACTTTTGCCAGCCCTGCTGAATATTTCCAGAGCTTTCTGTTTTTATTTCAGATTTCCAGCATATAAATACAATTGTTGCTGTTATTTCTCCTTCATCAGCAGTGTCAATGAGCTACCAAATCTGTTTCACTGAAATGACTTTACTTCCTCCTGTGGACTCAATATTCCCAAAGCACCTATCTATCTTTTCAGCCATTAATTTTAAATCCCATCACATAATGCAGGGCCCTAGTTTTGCAGCAGTATGTTATCAATTTACATGTGATATAATAACATAAGGAATAAAAGCAAGATTAGGTCATACAGCCCTTGAGCCTGCTCCGTCATTCAGTAAGATCATGCCCGATCTTCTACTGAAAACTCCACTTTCCTGTCCTCTGCCCATATTCCTGGATTCCTCTGGTATCCAAAAAAAATCTATTGATGTCTGCCTTGAATATACTCAACGGCTGAGCATCGACAGCCGTCAGGGGTTGAGAATTCACAAGATTCACAATCTTCTGAGTGAAGAAATCTCTCCTCAACTTAATCCTAAACTGTTCTAAAACTCACACACTATGGGCAAATAAAAAAAGGCCTTGATACATGGGATACCAGCACAGGAATTAGAATATCCTAACTTTTTAAAAAATAATTTCGTGGGATGTGGGTATCGCTGGCAAGGCCAGCATTTGTTGCACATCCCTAATTGCCCTTGACAACTGAGTGACTTGCTAGGCCATTTCAGAGGGCAGTTAAAAGTTAACCACATTGCTGTGGGTCTGCAGTCACATGAAGGCCAGACCAGGTAAAGATGGCAGATTTCCTCCCCTAAAGGACATTAGTGAACAGATGGGTTTTTATGACAATTGATGATAGTTTCATGGCACCAATTCTGAATCTGACCTTTAATTCCAGATTTTTGTTTTTATTAATTCATGTTAATTTCCACCACCTGTTATGGTGGGATTTTGAACCCATGTCCCCAGGACAATAGCCGAAGTCCATGGATTATTAGCTCAGTGACATTACCACTATGCCATCTCCCCTCTAAAGTGGGAACAGAGTCATAGAGTTATACAGCACAGAAACAGGCCCTTCGGCCCATCGTGTCCATGCCAGCCATCAAGCACCTATCTATTCTAATCCCATTTTCCAGCACTTGGCCCATAGCCTTGTATGCTATGGCAGTTCAAGTGCTCATTTAAATACTTCTTAACTGTTGTGAGGGTTCCTGCCTCTACCACCTCTTCAGGCAGTGTATTCCAGATGCCAACCACCCTTTGGGTGAAAAAATGTTTCCTCAATCCCCCTCTGAACCTTCTGCCCCTTACCTTAAATCTATGCCCCCCCCCCTGGTTATTGACACCTCTGCTAAGGGAAAAGGTTTCTTCCTATCTATGTCCCTCATAATTTTGTATACCTCAATCAGGACTCCCCTCAGACTTCTCTGCTCTAAGGAAAATAACCCTAGCCTATCCAGTCTCTCTTCATTACTGAAATGCTCCAGCCCAGGCAACATCCTGGTGAATCTCCTCTGCACCCTCTCCAGTGCAATCACATCCTTCCTACAGTGTGTTGACCAGAACTGTACACAGCACTCCAGCTGTGGCCTAACTAGCCTTTTATACAGCTCCATCATAACCTCCCTGCTCTTATATTCTATGTCTCGGCTAATAAAGGCAAGTATCTCATATGCCTTCCGAAACCACCTTATCTACCTGTGCTGCTGCCTTCAGTGATCTATGGATAAGTACACCAAAGTCGCTCTGACCCTCTGTACTTCCTAGGGTCCCACCATCCATTGTATATTCCCTTGCCTTGTTAGTCCTCCCAAAATGCATCACCTCACACTTCGCAGGATTAAATTCCATTTGCCACTGCTCTGCCCATCTTACCAGCACATCTATATCGTCCTGTAATCTAAGACTTTCCTCCTCACTATTTACGACACCGCCAATTTTTGTGTCATCTGTGAACTTACTGATCATACCTCCTATATTCATGTCTACATCATTAATGTACACTAAAAACAGCAAGGGTCCCAGCACCAATCCCTGCGGTGCACCACTGGTCACAGGCTTCCAATCGCAAAAACAACCCTCAACCATCACCCTCTGCCTCCTGCCACTAAGCCAATTTTGGATCCAATTTGCCAAATTGTCCTGGATCCCATGGGCTCTTACCTTCTTGACCAATCTCCCAAGCGGGACCTTATCAAAAGCCTTACTGAAGTCCATGTAGACTACGTCAACTGCTTTACCCTCATCTACACACCTAGTCACCTCCTTGAAAAATTCAATCAAAATGGATAGATGCAAAAAATGCATGCAAGAAAATAAAGAAACAAATAACTTGCATTTATATAGTGCCTTCGATGATTTCTGGACATTCAAAAGTGCTTTATAGCCAAAGAAGTGCATATGGAACGTAATCACTGTTGTAACGTAGGAAACCAGAGGTTGCCAATTTGCACATAGCAAGCTCCCACAAACAGCAATGTGACGATGACCAGATAATCTGTTTGTGTGATGTTGATTGAGGGATAAATATTCGCCAGGACACCAGGGATAACTCCCCCGCTCTTCTTTGAAATAGTGCCATGGGATATTTTACGTTCACCTGAGAGAGCAGACAGGACCTCGGTTTAATGTCTCATCTGAAAGACGGCATTCTCAACCATGCGGCACTTCCTCTGTACTGCACTGGAGTGTCAGCCTCAATAGGACACATCTCCAGGCACTGGACATTGAACAATTTATCCTTCAAACTATTATCAATCCTGGGAAAGGGCAATGGTGGCTACTGTAAGCTTTTAAAACAAGAAAAGGAGAGAGGGAATTGGGAGAAAATTTAATATTTTAAAAGTACAAAAGCTTCAAAATTCAACTGTATGAAGTGTAAAAACACTTAAAATGCTCATATTCTTGTGTCACTTGAATGGAGTTATTAAACAGATTATATTGATGGGTTAATGACAGAAAAAAGATTCCTTTTTATAGCACGTATAGCAGTTAAAAGCTGATCTTTGAATAACAGGATTGGAAGGTCAGATCTGAGCTACACTATGGATCAATATAATGCAGCAGTTATTGATCGATAAAAAAGCGATTGAAAATCAGCTGCTCGAACTGTATATGTTCACAGTTGTACTATAAATTGTTAATATTTTCATTGAGTGTCGGTACAACTGAGACCTGATCATTGGTGTTTAAACTCTAGTCAGAGTAATATGATGACATCCATCATCCTATTTTATTTCCTCATTACAGATGATTCTTTAATAAAGATTAATAATAAATACGTGGATGAAGCCAACTACTCTTTACTCACTGTATCAATTTTAACAAAGCTCCCAATGGAAAGAGCTCACTATTGTTTTTCAGTGCAGACTATGAGTTTATTATGGTTATACACTGTCATTCTTGAGTCCAGCTTCTCATTTTTCCAATAATCTTCTTAGACCTAAATATTCATCATCTCAGAACAACTGCACGTGGATTTTGGCAGTCATTGTATAATTAAGGTTAAGTCAGGTAGCTAAATCCTTCAGACATCTCACAGAGGCTCAATCACCACCATCCTGACAGCCCCACCCCATTCCATACTCTGATTGATTTTACACTTCAAAGTCTTTGTGTAATATCCCAAGTGCTGTAGTCCCCAAAGTGTTTGGATCTAATATCCTTTCTTGTCTCCAGAAATGTGCTGTCAGGCTTACCATTCAAAGCTCCTTCACTTCCTGTGTTACAGTCTCTAATTAGGTTTGTTTCCCATACTATAGATTTTTTTTTAAATTTAAGTATGTTGGTTGCCCAGTAAGCTTAATGCAGGAAAAAATTTTGGGCTTTCAGTCATGTCAGTATCAGTTTCCTGTGACAAAAAAAGGGAGAAAGTCCAGGCTCTGGAATGTTCCATAACCACTAAAAATACTTCCTGGAGTTTAGAAGAATGAGAGGTGATCTCATTGAAACACATAAGATTCTTAGAGGGTTTGACCGAGTAGATGCTGAGAGACTGTTTCCCCTGCCGGAGAGTCTAGAACTAGGGGGCGCAATCTCAGAATAAGGGATCAGCCATTTAGGATTGAGATGAGGAGAAATTTCTTCACTCAGAGGGTTGTGAATCTTTGAAATTTTCTACCCCAGGGAGCTATGGATATTCTGTTGTTGAGTATATTCAAGGCTGAGATTGATAGATTTCTTTTGGACTATAAGGGATTTAGCAGATAAGGGGAGTGGGCTAGAAAGTGGAGTTGAAGTCAAAGATTAACCATGACCTTACTGAATGGCGGAGCTGCATGGCGTACTCCTGCTCCTATTTCTTACATTCTTATGATCTCATAAATAAGGTCACAGGTACCAGGACAAGTTTGTTAGCCCTGTCAGAAGATTTTAAGGCTCCAGGCATGCATGTAGTCAGTGTCACATTTTGTTTGATAGCCCTATAGTGATGAGCCTTGCAATATTTTATGACATTAAAGATGCCATATAAATGCAACTTGTTGTTGTACCTGTGACAATGGGCCTCCACCCTCAATCCCTCTTGTCTAGCAACTGAGAAAAGCCCAGGCAGTAAGGAAAGGAGACATTTCTCTTTAACATCTGGGATGTTGATGATGTTGTCCTGCTCTTTGCACATCTGCCGGCTTATATGACAGCAAAGATGGCTGCAATGATACCAATGGCTTTCCATAAACTCAAAACAATTTGCAAGTGAAATAAATGAAGGGGAACTAGTAAATAAGGCCAGTAAGACTAAGAGGAAGAGCAGGCAGGGAGATGTTGCGGAGAACAGCGGGACTGGTAGTCTGAAGTGCATTTGTTTCAATGCAAGAAGTATAACAGGTAAGGCAGATGAACTAAGAACTTGGATTAGTACTTGGAACTATGATGTTGTTGCTATTACAGAGATTTGGTTGAGGGAAGGACAGGATTGGCAGCTAAATGTTCCAGGATTTAGAAGCTTCAGGCGGGATAGAGGGGGATGTAAAAGGAGTGGGGGAGTTGCATTACTGGTTAAGGAGAATATCACAGCTGTACTGCGGGAGGACACCTCGGAGGGGTCATGCAGCGAGGCAATATGGGTGGAGCTCAGGAATAGGAAGGGTGCAGTCAGGATGTTGGGGGTTTACTACAGGCCTCCCAACAGCCAGCGGGAGGTAGAGGAGCAGATATGTAGACAGATTTTGGAAAGATGTTAAGGTAACAGGGTTGCAGTGGTGGGTGATTTTAACTTCCCCTATATTGACTGGGACTCACTTAGTGCTAGGGGCTTCGATGGGGCAGAATTTGTAAGGAGCATCCTGGAGGGCTTCTTGAAACAATACGTAGATAGTCCAACTAGGGATGGGGCCGTACTGGACCTGGTATTGGGGAATGAGCCCGGCCAGATGGTCGAAGTTTCAGTAGGGGAGCATTTCGGGAACAGTGACCATAATCCCATAAGTTTTAAGGTACTTGTGGATAAGGATAAGAGTAGTCCTCGGGTGAAGGTGCTAAATTGGGGGAAGGCTAATTATAACAATATTAGGCAGGAACTGAAGAATTTAGATTGGGGACGGCTGTTTGAGGGTAAATCGACATCTGACATGTGGGAGTCTTTCAAATGTCAGTTGATTAGCATCCAGGACCAGCATGTTCCTGTGAGGAAGAAGGATAAGTTTGGCAAGTTTCGGGAACCTTGGATAACGCGGGATATTGTGAGCCTAGTCAAAAAGAAAAAGGAAGCATTCGTAAGGGCTGGAAGGCTAGGAACAGACGAATCCCTTGAAGAATATAAAGACAGTAGGAAGGAACTTAAGCAAGGAGTCAGGAGGGCTAAAAGGGGTTATGAGAAGTCATTGGCAAACAGGATTTAGGAAAATCCCAAGGCTTTTTATACGTATATAAAGAGCAAGAGGGTAACCAGGGAAAGGGTTGGCCCACTCAAGGACAGAGATGGGAATCTATGTGTGGAACCAGAGGAAATGGGCGAGGTACTGAATGAGTACTTTGCATCCGTATTCACCAAGGAGAAGGACTTGGTGGATGATGAGCCTCGGGAAGGGAGTGCAGATATTCTCAGTCATCTCATTATCAAAAAGGAGGAGGTGTTGGGTGTCTTGCAAAGCATTAAGGTAAATAAGTCCCCAGGGCCTGATGGGATCTACCCCAGAATACTGAGGGAGGCAAGGGAAGGAATTGCTGGGGCCTTGACAGAAATCTTTGCATCCTCATTGGCTACAGGTGCGGTCCCAGAGGACTGGAGAATAGCCAGTGTTGTTCCTTTGTTTAAGAAGGGTAGCAAGGATAATCCAGGAAATTATAGGCCGGTGAGCCTTACGTCAGTGGTAGGGAAATTATTAGAGAGGATTCTTCGGGACAGGATTTACTCCCATTTGGAAACAAATGAACTTATTAGCGAGAGGCAGCATGGTTTTGTGAAGGGGAGGTCGTGTCTCACTAATCTGATTGAGTTTTTTGAGGAAGTGACAAAGATGATTGATAAAGGAAGGGCCGTGGCTGTTATCTATATGGACTTCAGTAAAGCCTTTGACAAGGTCCCTCATGGCAGACTGATACAAAAGGTGAAGTCACATGGGATCAGAGGGGAGCTGGCAAGATCGATGCAGAACTGGCTCGGTCATAGACAGAGGGTATCAGTGGATGGGTGTTTTTCTGAATGGAGGGATGTGACTAGTGGTGTTCCGCAGGGATCAGTGCTGGGACCTTTACTGTTTGTGGTATATATAAATGATTTGGAGGAAAATGTAGCTGGTCTGATTAGTAAGTTTGTGGACGACACAAAGGTTGATGGAGTTGCGGACAGTGATGAGGATTGTCAGAGGATACAGCAGGATATAGATCAGTTGGAGACTTGGGCGGAGAAATGGCAGATGGAGTTTAATTCGGGCAAATATAAGGTAATGCATTTTGGAAGATCTAATGCAGGTGGGAAGTATACAGTAAATGGCAGAACCCTTAGGAGTATTGACAGGCAGAGAGATCTGGGCGTACAGGTCCACAGGTCACTGAAAGTGGCAACGCAGGTGGATAACGTAGTCAAGAAGGCATACGGCATGCTTGCCTTCATTGATCGGGGCATAGAGTATAAAAATAGGCAAGTCATGTTGCAGCTGTACAGAACCTTAGTTGGGCCACACTTAGAATATTGCGTGCAATTCTGGTCGCCACACTACCAGAAGGAGGTGGAGGCTTTGGAGAGGGTACAGAGGAGGTTTACCAGGATGTTGCCTGGTCTGGAGGGCATTAGCTATGAGGAGAGGTTGGATAAACTCGGATTGTTTTCACTGGAACGACGGAGGTGGAGGGGCGACATGATAGAGGTTTACAAAGTTATAAGCAGCATGGACAGAGTGGATAGTCAGAAGCTTTTTCCCAGGGTGGAAGAGTCAGTTACTAGGGGACATAGATTTAAGGTGAGAGGGGCAAAGTTTAGAGGGGATGTGCGAGGCAAGTTCTTTACACAGAGGGTGGTGAGTGCCTGGAACATGTTGCCGGGGGAGGTGGTGGAAGCAGGTACCATAGAGACGTTTAAGAGGCATCTTGACAAATACATGAATAGGATGGGAATAGAGGGATATGGACCCCGGAAGTGCAGAAGGTTTTAGTTTAGGCAGGCATCAAGATCGGTGCAGGCTTGGAGGGCCGAATGGCCTGTTCTTGTGCAGTACTGTTCTTTGTTCTTTGTTCAATGAAGAACACAGACTGTGCCCCAACTCGATAACTTGAAACCTTCCAATCATTTGAGATCTCAATGGAATTCTGGAGGACAACTGACTGGGATGACAGTTATATTGTCAATTGATCACTAAGTCATGCATTAGTTTTAGCACCTTTGAGCTTTCAGAGGTGAACACAGCAGAGTTAGACATTCTTGTGAATATATTAAAAGCTGAATAAAAGTTTTATTCGATTAATTTTTTAAATGTTGTTTAATGCACTTCCTGGGCAATAAGAGTATTTTCACCACCTTTATTAGGTAGTTTATAGAAATGGACAGTGTATTTATTGAACCAGCATCTCCCATTCCGTAAGTAAATTAGGAACTAAATATGGGGAAAGTATGTTTAAATCACCAGTTAATCTATTCAAACATAATGAAGAAATAACTTGTGTTCATCTAATGCTTCAGGACATTCATTGACTTTACAGCCAATGAACTACTTTTGAAATTGGTCATTCTTGTCACGTAGGCAACAAAGGCAGCCAATTTACACACAGCAAAGTTCCGCAGGCAGAAGCCTGATAATCTTTTTAATGATGTTGGTTGAGGGATAAATATTGACCAGGACACCAGGGAAAACTCTCCTGCTCTACTTCAAAATAATGCCATGGGATCTTTTACATTCATCTGAGAGGGTAGATGGTGCCTTAGTTGTATGTTTCACCTGCAAGACAGCACCTTCAACAGTGTAGCACTCCTTCAGTACTGCACTGGAGTATCATCCCTGATTATGTGCTCAAGTCTCTGCAGTGGGGCTTGAACCCACGAGCTTCTGCCTTGGAGACCAGTGGCACCGATAAGAGGATAAAAGCAAAATACTGCAGATGCTGGAAATCTGAAATAAAAACAAGAAATGCTGGAACCACTCAGCAGGTCTGGCAGCATCTGTGGAAAGAGAAGCAGAGTTAACGTTTTGGGTCAGTGACCCTTCTTCGGAACTAGGATTGTTCTTCTCAGAACATGGGTAAGTCGCAAACTTCATTTATTTAGTTTGAGTTTTTAATCAAGCTAAGTCCATTATGATCTTGAAACACATTTCTATAATAGACATATTACATACATATCGGTGCACATCACAAACACATAGGCAAATGTGCACCAGCCTTCGTCAGAATAAAGCTGCTTTAATATTTCACAGCTTTTTATATCTTGTCCTATTATCTTCTTATGTGGCTCAGTATCAAGTTTAGTTTGATACCTTTGTTATCTGCAGACTTGGCTTTTCCAGAGCACTGCTAACTGGCCTCCCACCTCCTATTCTCTGTAAACTTGAGGTCATCCAAAACTCTACTGCCCCTGTACTAAATTACACCAAGTCCCATACACCTATCACGCCTGTGCTTGCTGACCTACATTGACTCCCAGTTTTCAATTCAGCTCGATTCTAAAATTACTTTCCTCATTACCAAATCCCTCCATGGCCTTGCCCCTCCCTATTTCTGTAATCTCCTCCAGCCCCATAACCCTCCAGAATATCTGCGCTCTCTTAATTCTGTCCTCGAGAGCATCCCTGATTTTAATTGCTCCACCATTGGTGGTTGTGCCTTCAACTGCCAAGGTTCCTAAGCTCTGGAATTCCTGCCCTAAAGCTCTCCGCCTTTCCATTGCTCTTTCCTCTAAACGTCCCTTTTGACCAAGCTCTTGGTCATCTGCTGTAATGTCTCTTTAAGTGGTTCAGTGTCAAATTTTGTTTCATAGTGCTACTATGAAGCTTCTTGGCATGTTTTATTACGTTAAAAACGCTATATAAATACAAGTTGTTGTTGAAAATAGGAAGGTGTAAGAGAGCAGGAGGACAATAATGGGCTCCTGCAACACAGCATAAATGAATCTACATTACAGTCTGATACATTTCAATTCATCATTAGCTCAATGCTTTTAGAAACAGTGTGTTGCTAATTGCAAAACATTTCTCTTCACTTGGGCACAGGATTCTGGGACATTTAACTGGCGTTTGGGATCAAATTCTGCCCATTTTGTTCATAAAAACAAACACATTCATCAGTGGAGATGGAAATGATCATTAACTTTAATCACCAAAAGCAAGCTGCAATTGTCCATGTCAGCGTATTTATATGCTCCATGTGCTGATAAATTTGTTCCATAGGTTGGCAAAAGCCACAATATTTTTTGTGAACCCACGTGTGCACTTTCTTGTTCCTGGCTCTGCAAAAACTAAACTATAAAAAAGATTTAAAATAAAAACAAGAAATGCTGGAAATACTCAGCAGGTCAGGCGGCATCTGTGGAGAGAGAAGCAGAGTTAACGTTTCAGGTCAGGGAGGCTCGGGGTGCCCTTCTGACCCGCTCCCACCTCCGTCGCCATTTTATGCAGAGTGGCAGTGGGGAAAAACGGGCCGCCCACCCCAGGCAATCAAGGCCCTTAAGTGGCCACTTAACGGCCTCCGCCCGCCGTCACGGGGATTTTATACGTGGCTGCTCAGGCGGCCCAGGCCCGAGAGAAGCCGCCTGACAAAAGCAAACGGCTCTCTGACAGCCTGGGTGGGCCCCTCATGATCAAGCGCCCTATGCCCGACGGAGGGCAGCCCCCACTGCCGCAACCACCCCCAACACGCCCCTCCCCAACCCCTCAATCAACCACCCTTGCCTCCACCGGGCCCAGCCGATCACTCCCGGCGAGGCACCAAAAACTTACCTTCGTTCCCCGGGCTCCCCGACATCTTCTTTCCGATGGCTGGGCTGCAGTCCCAGCAGTGGCCACCACTCCCAGTGGCGCTGCTGGAACTAAGAGCTGCCGGCCCGCTGATTGGCTGGCAGCTCCATTATGGAAGTCCCGCCTCAGACCAATTAAAGGTTGAGGAACTGCAAAAATTGGCCGTGTGGTTGATAGTGAAGAGGTTAGCCGTAGACTCCAGAAAGATATCAATGGTTTGGTTGAGTGGGCGGACAAGTGGCAAATGGAACTCGATCCAGATAAATGTGAGGTAATGCATTTGGGGAGGGCAAATAAAGCAAGGGAATACACAATAAATGGAAGGATATTGAGAGGGGTGAAAGAAGTGAGAGACCTTGGAGTGCATGTTCACAGGTCCCTGAAGATGGCAGGACAGGTAGAGTGGTGAAGAAGGCATATGGAATGCTTTCCTTTATTGGCCGAGGTATAGAATTCAAAAGCAGGGATGTAATGCTGGAACTGTATAAAACGCTGGTTAGGCCACAGTTGGAGTATTGTGTACAGTTCTGGTCACCACATTACAGAAAGGACATCATTGCTCTGGAGAGAGTACAGAGGAGATTTACAAGAATGTTGTCAGGGCTTGAAAGTTGCAGCTATGAGGAAAGATTGGATAGGCTAGGGTTGTTTTCCTTAAAACAGAGGAGGCTGAGTGGTGACTTAATAGAGGTGTACAAAATTATGAAGGGCCTAGATAGAGTAGACAAGAAGGACCTGTTTCCCGTAGTGGAGAGGTCAATTACAAGGGGGCACAGATTTAAGGTGATTGGTGGAAGGATTAGAGGGGACATGAGGAAAAACCTTTTCACCCAGAGGGTGGTGGGTGTCTGGAATTCACTGCCAGGATCAGTGATGGAGGCAGAAACCCTCAATTCTTTCACAAGGTACCTGGACATGCACCTGAAGTGTTATATCTGGCAAGGCTATGGACCAGCTGCTGGAAGGTGGGATTAGATTGGGCGGTTTGTTTTTTCCTGCCTGCATGGACATGACTGGCCTTCTGTGCCGTAATATTTCGATGGTTCTATGGTTCTATGTGGATCGGATCCACAAGCCAGGTGAAGGCGGGTCCACCACCAACTTTTCAGTCGGTGGGCGGCTCCCATCCGACGAGGCCAAACTCCCATCCAACGTCATCGTTTCTGTCACTCGGGCTCTTTGAAAACAAACCTGGACAGTTTCCTTTTTGATCAGTTTCAATCTCATTGAGCTGCTCCCTTGCTACTGAATTCAGAACTATGCAACATTAATGAAGGCTGCGCGAGTAAAAAATGGCATCCTTTGCTTTGTACTCCTGCAAACATCCTTGTCATGGTTCTCAGAGCCAGCAACCCACACTGGCCAAGGGCCTAGGTTTGAGCATTAGGTGAGGTGAGGATGTGTACAAGGTTGGCATTTCTTCTTTGAATTGATTAGTTCTCAAAATGTGAGCAATATTAGAAAAAAAACACACAAGTATTATCCACGTCCAGAGATTGGTGACATTTAACTGAACTGGTCGAGTAATTTGATGCCTCATTTTGAAGGACATGTTTCCAACGCTGTTCCAGGAGTGGGAGATTGCGCCCTTAAATTGGACCTTTGAGCTCTTGTTTTCCGCTTACCAGGCACAATGAGCTCCAATATCTCTGCCTCTGTTTTCTATCTGCCAAAAAAGACTTTTGTTTTAAAAATTGTTCTCAGGATGTGGGTGATGCCGGTCAAGCGTGTTGCCATGTTATTGTTGCAGGTCCAGAATTTTGACCCAGCAGAGATGAAGGAACGGCCATCTATTTCCAAGTCAGGATGGTGTATGACTTGGTGGGGAACTCGTGGTTGATGAGTAGAGGAGAACATTGAAAAAGCGAAATCGAAAATGGCTGATGCACCTGGATGATGTGGAGTAGGGATCATTCGTTTATGCATCAGGAAATTGTGTTAACAGTGTTGTGTGATCATCTTTAAGAGTGATGTCCCTTTAAGATCTTTGTATGCTAATGAGCTAAGTACCAGTATGCAGGCACATGACTACAAGCCTGAGTCACTCTGCAACTGTAACTCCCAGATGAAGGTTCTGTAAATAGTTTGCTCTATACTACATATACCTGTTAGCTGTTAATAAACCTGTTTGAGATCTTCAAACAACTGGACTCCACACATCTCATTTATGTTGCATCAGACAACATAAAGAACTCATTGCAAACAGCTAAAATAACATTCGAGATGTTATTAATTCTTGTTTAATGCAAACCTTTGGGAGTTGCTTTAGCTGTGCTTAGAGAGTCTCTCAAGGTAGCGCTTCAATGTTATATACATCAACCAGCTGTTGGTTTATTAAAAGCAGCAAATTGCATTTTGCAGGTGGATCCAGTGATACATGTATGGCTTTTAGAGATGCTGAAGTTTTTACGGTTGGGAGAGTGATTTATCACAGTTGAACATAAAAAAAGAGACTGTCATAGGTGAGATTGATATTTGTGCTCCACAGAAAACCTGCTACCATGTTTGAACATGTGTAATTCAAGGTTTGCACTGGCCTTTCTTCAGTATTACCAAGTTACTTCAGTTTACATTGCAAGTTGTCAAAGGGTTTCGAACCATATAAGTGACAAGTGTCCTTTTGTACCAACATTTCTGCCACTTAAACTACAGAGTCCCTGTTTATGCACCTTCTAAACACGGGACTTTATACACCTACTTCCCTTGAGTTGATAATATAGTCATAAAAAGTACAGAAGGGTGCCATTCTGCCCGTTGTGTCTGTGCTGCTTCTTTGAAAGAACTGTATGATTGAGTCACGCACCCCAGCTTTCTCTTCATAGCCCTGCAAACCGCTTTTCCTTAAGTATATGTAAAATTGACTTTTGAAAGTTTCTATGGAATCTGATTCCACCACCCTTTCGCTGTGTGAAATAATTTTTCCCCATTTCCCCATTAGTTTTCATACCAATTATTTAAAATTTATGACATCTGGTTGTTGACCCACTTGCCAGAAGAAACAGTTTCTGCCTATTTGTTCTATCAAAAACCCTCATAATTTTGTATATCTTGATTAGGTCTCCCCTTAGACTTCTCTACTGTAAGCAGAACAATCCCAGCTTCTCTAATCTTGCCACATTGCTGAAGTTCCTCATCCTTGGTATCATCCTTGGATGTGATAAACATAGAGAGAGAGGAAGTATTAATGGGATTAGCATCCTTGAAAGTTGATAAATCACCAGGGCCAAATGAAATGTACCCTAGGCTATTAACAGGGGCGGCACAGTGGCGCAGTGGTTAGCACTGCAGCCTCACAGCTCCAGCGACCCGGGTTCAATTCTGGGTACTGCCTGTGTGGAGTTTGCAAGTTCTCCCTGTGTCTGCGTGGGTTTCCTCCGGGTGCTCCGGTTTCCTCCCACATGCCAAAGACTTGCAGGTTGATAGGTTAATTGGCCATTATAAATTGTCCCTAGTATAGGTAGATGGGAGGGACAGGTGGGAATGTGGTAGGGATATGGAATTAGTGTAGGATTAGTATAAGTGGGTGGTTGATGGTCGGCACAGACTCGGTGGGCCGAAGGGCCTGTTTCAGTGCTGTATCTCTAAACTAAACTAAACTAAACAGAAGCAAGAGAGGAAATAGCAGGAGGTCTGACCATCATTTTCCAGTCTTCACTGGATACAGGAGTGGTGCTGGAAGATTGGAGAATTGCTAATGTTGTACCTCTGTTTAAAAAGTGAGCGAAGAATAGACCAAATAATTACAGGCTAGTCAGTTTACCCTCAGTATGGGAAAATTATTGGAATCTATTCTGTGAGACAGGATAAACTGTCACTTAGAAAGGCACAGGTTAATTAAGGATAGTCAACATGGATTTGTTAAGGGAAGATTTTGTTTGACCAAATTGATCGAATTTTTTGAAGAAGTAACAAGGAAGATAGATGAGGGTAATGCAGTTGATGTGGTCTTAGCAAGGCTTTTGACAAGGTCCCGCATGGCAGACTGGTTAAAAAAATAAAATTCCATAGGATCCAAGGAAATGCAGCAAGGTGGATACAAAATTGGCTCAGTGGCAGGAAACAAAGGGTAATTGTTGATGGCTGTTTTAGCAACTGGGGGGATGTTTCCAGTGGGATTCCGCAGGGCTCAGTACTGGGTTCCCTGCTTTTTGTGGTGTATATTAACGATTTGGATGTAAATGTAGGGGACATGATCAAGAAGTTAGCAGATGACACAAAAATTGGCCATGTGGTAGATAGCAAGGAGGGCAGCTGCAGGCTGCAGGAAGATATTGATGGTCTGGTCAGATGGGCAGAAAGTGGCAAATTAAATTCAACTTGGAGAAGTTTGAGGTGATGCATTTGGGGAGGTCAAGCAAGGCAAAGGAATGCATGATAAATGGGAAAATACTGAGAAGTGTAGAGGAAGTGAGGGACCTTGGAGTGAATGTCCACAGATTCATGAAGGTAGCAGGACAGGTCGATAAGGTGGTTAAGAAGGCATATGGAATCCTTTCTTTATTAGCTGAGGTATAGAATATAAGAGCAGGGAGGTTATGCTGGAACTGTATAACTCATTGGTTAGGCCACAACTTGAGCACTGTGTGCAGCTCTGGTCACCTCATTACAGAAAGGATGTAATTACACGAGAGAGGGTACAGAGGAGATTTACGGGGATGTTGCCAGGACTGGAAAAATGCAGCTTTGAGGAAAGATTGGATAGGCTGGGGTTGTTCTCCTTGGAACAGAGAAGGCTGAGGGGAGATCTGGTTGAAATGTACAAAATTTTGAGGGGCCTGGATAACGTGGAGATGAAGGGTCTATTCACCTTAACAGAGAGGTCAGTGACAAGTAGCCATAGATTTAAAGTGATTGGTAGAAAAATTAGAGGGGAGATGAGGAAAAACATTTTCACCCAGAGGGTGGTGGGGGTCTGTAACTCACTGGCTGAAAGGGTAGTTGAGGCAGAAACCCTCAACTCATTCAAAAGGAATCTGGATATGTACCTCAACTGCCGTAATCTGCAGGGCTGCGGACCAAGTGTTGGAAGGTGGGATTAGAATAGGTGGATCGTTTTTCAGCCAGCACAGACACAGTGGGCCAAGTGGCCTCTTCTTGTGCCTTAAACATTCAATGATTCTATCCTGGTTAGCCTCCTCTGTACCCTCTCCAATGTCTTGACATCCTTCCTTAAGTGTGGTGCCCAGAATTGCACACTTCCCTAGCTGAGGCCCAGCTAATGATTTGTAAAGGTTTATATTCCTTGTCTTTTTAATCAATGGCCCTACACACCAATTCTTCCAGGACTTTCCTCCTCTAAGTTAGCGTTTTCTCTGCAGTGCTTGTGTCCTCTCTCAAATATACCTCAGTTCATGTGATTAAATCTGCCCCAACCACTGAGCACATTCTAAAATAAGCAATGCACAATTTACAGATATAAAGCTTCATACAGTAGATGGACAGAAACTGTTTCGGTTGTTGGAGGAGTCCGGAACAAGGTGCAATAACCTTAAAGTTAGAGCTAGGCCATTCAGAGGTGATATCAGGAAATGGAAATCTGGAATTCTCTCCCCTAGAAAAGCCACTGAGAGTTGGGGATCAATTGAAAATTTCAAAACTGAGACTGATAAATTTTTGTTAGGCAAGGGTATTAACCAAGGTTATGGAACCAAGGTAGGGAAATGGATTTAGGATACAGATCAGCGATCTAATTGAATGGCAAAAGATATGAGGGGCTGAATGGTCTACTCCTGCTCCTATGTTCACTTATCACACTCCAGATATAACTAAAACCCCCACTGTGCACATATTCCACTTCAGTTTTATTACAGAACCATAGGCCCATGATATGTACAAGATAATTTAAAAATGAGAGATTGACGCAGAGTGCTGCACTTGTCTCAGTGCAGTGTAATTCTAGGCAAAGAGATCTGTGTTGCAGCTTGAGAAAATCGATACTATCCAACGTGTTAAGATGGGCTAAAGAAGTCAATAATCTTTCTCAGAAGCCTTTTAATCTGATCATTACATGTCAGTGGGAAGTCTAGGAAAATTCTGAGCCACTTGATAACACAGACCACCTGGTGTGTGAAGATATTAGTGGAAACAACAAAGACACTGAATTGTTGTAGGATGGGGATTTAAGGCAGGAGGAGGGGAAGCAAAGGATAAAATAATCTTTATCGATATTAGGAAACGAAGCATGTATATTTTCATTTGGGCACAGTCAGTATGTCTAGATCTGCTTTCAGATTGCACTAGTGCAACCAGCATCTAACACACAAAAAAGGAGAGAAAGAGCCTGTATTTATTTAGAGCTTTTCACAGTCTCAGGACATTCCAAAGCTCTTTACAGCCAATGAGGTACTTTTGATCTGCAGCCACTATTGTAACGTGGGAAAACATGGCAACCAGTTTGTGCACAGCAAGGTCCCACAAACATGACAAGCTAATCGGTTGTAGCAAGGGATAAGGACACTGGGGAGAAGTCCCCTGCTTTTCTTCAAATAGCAGTTGTTGGATCTTTTACACCCACATGGAAGGGCAGACAGCGCCTTGGTTTAACATCTCATCTGAAGGATGGCACCTCCAACAGTACAGCACTCCATTGGCAGTATCCCAAATTATGGGGCTGGCGGGCAGCCATAAAGACAGGGCTAAATTGTGGCGAGTCGAAGAGACTTAGTAGTTGGCAGGAAAAAAGACAGAGGCGCAAGGGGAGAGCCAACTGTGCAACAGCCCCAACAAACAAATTTCTCTGCAGCACCTGTGGAAGAGCCTGTCACTCCAGAATTGGCCTTTATAGCCACTCCAGGCGCTGCTTCACAAACCACTGACCACCTCCAGGCGCGTATCCATTGTTTCTCGAGATAAGGAGGCCCAAAAGAAAGAAAGAAGAAGAAGAGGAGGAAGCTTATACTTCCAGTCAACTGAACTCCGGGAATCTAAATGCAAACCTAAATTGAGAGTGGTACAGGCAAAGCAAATGTCACTCATTTGGAATGAATCATTTATTTTGGTTTAGCAATGTCATTTACTGATGTTTCTCCCTCTGAAAAATAAACTTCTTAATCTTCTTAATGGTTTTACAACCTACCTGATTTTTCCTAATCATAAGTAATATTACTCTGGTGTTGACAGCTCTGAGCATGTTGATTAATAGCTGAGGGGGGCCCTCCTGATCGGGCACCCTGTGCCCCACGGAGGGCCACCCCCAAAGCCCCAGTCGGCAAGGCCGGTTTTTCCCAGCGAGGCCCCAAAAAATTACCTGTCTTCCGGGGCCATCCTTCTTATGGTGGCGCTGCTGGGACTAAGTGGTTCCAGCCCACTGATTGGCCAGCAGCTCCATTAGGTGGGAATGCCGAAGACCAATTAAGGGCCTGGGGAGCATAAAATCCCGATGTGGCTCCCCAGGCCCGCCATCAACCTTTTGGCCAGTGGGCAGGGCCTCCCGCCCAGCATAAACTTCCGGCCATGAGTTCAAATCCCACCATGGCAGCTGGGAGAATTTAAATCCAATTCATTGATAAATCTAATAAAATTTTTATCTCATTAATAAAGATCATGAAACTACCAGATTGTCATAAAAACCCATCTGATTCGTTATTGACCTGGTCTGGCCTATACATAACTCCGGATCCACAGAAATGTGGTTGACTCTTAACTGCCTTCCGAAATGGTGTAGCAAGCCACTCAGTTGTATCAAACTGCTATAATCTGTGCTATGGGTATACCTGGCAGGGGAGAGAGCATGATCAGTGGCCTTTGATCCTGTCACAGGTAGGTTTTGAGTGAAATGGCTGTAATCAATTCTAGAGCTTCAGGCCAGGGAGTGCATAACACCATTCGGGTGGTGTTGAAGGCTAAGGAAGGAGATGCACTGGTTGACCGTACCTTCTTCATCAAGAAAATCCTCATTGATTGCTGTGGATTCCATGCTACGGACATCTTCTGCCTGCAGGACTTCCCCAGCAGTGGATATTTCGACGTGACGTTCAAGAATGTGGCGGATGCATCAAGTTCCTGAAGGTGTTCAAGGAGAAGGGAAACCAGGCGCTGCTATCCATCCTCACAGTGGAGCCACTCTTCATGCTGCCGTCACAGCGTGACCGGGTGGTGAAAATTCACCTCTACAACCCCCATGTTCCTGTCATGGATGTACTCACCTTCCACGCCAGGTACGTCGAGGTGGCCGGCAGCAGCACTGATGTCAAGGACCCATTTGGGATTTGGATCAGCAAGCTTTAGATCAAGGTGACCTTGAAGGTCGATGCCAACGGAGCCATCATCCATCCTCCCACCAACTTCGCTACTGGGGGAAGTTGAGGCTTCTTGCTCTATGCAGGACAGCCCAAAGTTTGTCGCACCTGTGGCAAATCTGGTCACGTGGCAGCTAACTGCAGCACAGTCGTCTGCAAGAACTGCATGAAGGAAGGCCATCAGACCAAGGACTGTAAACAGGGTAAGTGCTGCAACCTGTGTGGTGGGGCAGGCCACCTTTACAAAACCTGCCCCAAACGCTGCCTCAGTTATGCTCAGGCGGCAAGGTCCAAGGAAAGGCCGGGAGAAGGAACGGCGAATGCGTCTGATGCTGGGAAGGAGATAAGCAACCCTCTATGCAGCGAGGAGAGTCTACCTGAGAAGGAGAAGAAAGGGAAGGCAGCTGAAACCAACGACCCAATACCTACCCTGTGCCCGGAAACCCCTCCTCTACAGACAGAATCAATGAAGGAGGAGGCAGTAGATGGACAAACAGGCCAGTGGCAAGTGGTACAAAGGAAAACCACAAAGAAAAAACCTCCAAAGACGGAACAGGCCACCACCCAAATCAATGGCAAGAGGAGGCTACCGTCTGAGACAGACTACGGCAGCTCCTCCTCACTGGACAAAGAAGGGCTGGAAAGACAGCACCTGAAAAAGAAGCGGCAGAACTCAAAGGAGCTGGAAGATAAAACCCCCCAGCTCCGGGGCACTGGAAGCTGTGATGGGCCCAGCGCACCCCAAACCCAAAGCGCCGAACCTAGCGACATGTCCAGCGCATCCCAGCTCCGAGACGCCGAGAACAAAGAAGCGTCAGACGTACTCCAGCTCTGGGAAGCCGGGAGCAGTGATGTTTTCGAGGAGGAACAGAGGGGAAAGACACCAACAGCAGAGGACAGCCCAATCCTTGCTGCCTACAAGACCCCCCCAATGTCACCCCAGCGGAACAAACCCTGCATGAGAAACCAGGAAGGGTTTCTGAGCCCAACGAACGTGAAACAGCTTGTGTACACTATGCAAGAACATACCGCAGGACTGGGACGAGCAAGGACAAATGGTGTGGGAAGCAACAACTAACTTAAAAATGGGTATAAAGATTGCTTCAATTAACGTGCGTAGCATTAAATCCACTATGCGATGTGTTTCAACCTTGGACTACCTCGCCAAGGTCAAAGCCAACCTGTTTCTGCAGGAATGTGGAATGCCACACCTCAGCATCTGCAGGCAATGGTTGCGATGGTGGTCCCACGGGCCATCGATCTGGTCAGGGGCTAATGATTCCCGTTCCTCCGGCCTGGGTATTCTGCTGCGGGGAGGTAACTTCACCATCTCCGAAGTTAAGGAGGTGGTGGGCGGCCTCATCGATGCAGCTGGACAATCCGGCAGTGACGACAGCAAACTGGACACTACATCCAGATTCCTAATGGAAACAGTAAAAGATGTCAAGCTGCACAACGTTGTCAGCAAAGCTGCAGACGGAGCGCAACTTAGATACACCTGGTCAAGATCGGACGGGTCTGCCCGTTCCAGGATTGACTTCCTGTTTGTGTCCCATGCTGTCACGCCAGATCCACCGACGTCAAGCCAGTGTTCTTCTCCGACCATTGCCTTTTACTGGCCGACTTACAGGATGCGCAGCGGTTTGGCAGGGAGACATGGAAGCTCAATACTACACTGCTAACACCAGAAAACGTTGAGGAACTCAAAAGGGATTACAAAGGTTGAAGAACCGTGAAACCCCTCTTTTATTCTCCTGTTCACTGGTGGGAGGTGATCAAGGAGAACAACAAGAGGTTCTTTATCTTCAAAGGTGTTCAGAGGGCGAGAGAGAGACAGAGGGAAATGTCCTGACTCCAGAAAAGAATGCAAAATCTGCTCCGGTTGCAGTCGATAGGGGTCGAGGTCAAGGAGGACCTCCAAGAGGTGAAGAACCAGCAGGCCTCGCTCTTTGCCACGGAGGCCTCCAAGATCATCTTCCGGTCCAGAGTCCACTCCATTGAGCAGGATGAGACGTGCTCGCGTTACTTCTTCCAAAAAAGAGAGAGCTCTGTGATCAGCAGACTGAAGGAAGAGGATGGCTCGGTAACGTCTTCGCAGTCCGATAGGATCAGCAAATCCTTTTATGCTGGGCTGTACGACGTGAAGCCCACAGACAGCAGAGCCTCCCAGTCCTTCCTGTCATCTATCACACAGGTCTTAGATGACAGCAAGAGGGAGAGACTGGACAAGCCGCTAACTCTGGACGAGCTGACAAACGCTGTCAGGTCCTTCGAGAAGCGTAAAACTCCCGGAAGCGATGGCTTACCAGTTGAGCTGTATTCGGCCCTGTGGGACTGGGTCGGCCCAGACCTGCTGGAAGTATACGAGAGTATGCTTCTGGCCGGCAGCATGTCAGAATCCATGAGGAAAGGCATCATCACCCTCATCTACAAGAGGAAGGGGGAGAGGACAGAAATCAGAAATTGGCAGCCCATCTCACTGCTTAATGTTGACGACAAGATTCTGTCCAAAGTCATCGTCAGTCAAGTCAAGTCTGCTCTGGAGTTGGTGATTCACCCTGACCAGACCTGCGCTGTACCCAGCAGGAAGATCTCTGATAGTCTCGCGCTACTCAGGGATATGATCACCTATGTACGGGACAGGAGGGTGGACACCTGCCTCATCAGCCTGGACCAGGAGAAGGCTTTTGACAGGATATCACACACCTACATGATGGACGTGCTCTCCAAAATGGGGTTTGGGGAGGGAATCTGCAATTGGATCAAACTGCTCTACACAAACATCAGTAGCGCAGTCTCAATCAATGGGTGGGAATCAGAAAGTTTCCCGATCCAATCTGGAGTCAGACAGGGCTGTCCTCTCTCCCCTGTCTTGTTTGTTTGCTGTATTGAACCCTTTGCTGAGTCTATTAGGAAGGAAGTGGGCATAAGAGGGGTGATAATCCCAGGCAGCCGTGGCACTCAGGTTAAAACCTCCCTGTACATGGACGACGTCGCCGTCTTCTGCTCAGACCGCTAACCATTCGCAGACTGATGAGCATCTGCGACCAGTTCGAACCGGCCTTGGGAGCCAAAGTTAACCATGGCAAGAGCGAGGCCATGTTCTTTGGGAACTGGGCTGACCGATCCTTTGTCCCCTTCATCGTCAGGTCAGACTACCTGAAGGTGATGGGGATGTGGTTTGGAAGGGCCGGGGCGTGCACCAAAACCTGGAGGGAGCGAGTAGCCAGGATACACCATAAGCTGAGCATGTGGGAGCAGTGATCTCTCTCCATTGTGGGTCATCAAGTACGGCATGCTCACGTTGTTGCTGTATGTGGTACAGGTCTGGCCCATACCCCACTCCTGCGCCGTGGCGGTCACCCGAGCCATTTTCTGCTTCCTCTCGGGATCCAAAATGGACCGGGTCCGGAGGGACACGATGTTCAAACCTCTGGATAAGGGTGGGAAAATGTACCCAACGTCACCCTCATCCTGATGACCACCTTTGTGCGCGGCTGCATCAAGAGCCCTGGTACACAAACACCAAGGTTCACAAATGTCCTTTAGGGAAGGAAATCTGCTGTCTTTACCTGGTCTGGCCTACATGTGATTCCAGACCCACAGCAATGTGGTTGACTCTTACATGCCCTCTGAAATGGCCTAGCAAGCCACTCAGTTGTACCTAACCACTACGAGGTCAATGAAAAGGAATTAAACCGAACGGACCACTCGGCATCGACCCAGGTACCGGAAATGACAAGGGCAAACCCAGCCCTGTCGACCCTGCAAAGTCCTTCTTACTAACATCTGGGGGCTTGTGCCAAATTTGGGAGAGCTGTCCCGCAGACTCGTCAAGCACCAGCCTGAAATAGTCATACTCACGGAATCATACCTTACAATGTCCCAGACACTGCAATCACTATCCCTGGGTATGTCCTGTCCCACCAACAGGACAGACCCAGCAGAGGTGGTGGGACAGTGGTCGACAGTAGGGAGGGAGTTGCCCTGGGAGTCCTCAACATTGACTCCGAAGGCTCATGGCATCAGGTCAAACATGGGCAAGGTAACCTCCTACTGAGTAGCACCTACCGCTCTCCCTCAGCTGATGAGTCAGTACTCCTCCATGTTGAACACCACTTGGAGGAAGCTCTGAGGGTGGCAAGTGCACAAAATGTACTCTGGGTGGGAGACTTCAATGTCCATCACCAAGAGTGGCTCGGTAGCACCACTACTGACTGAGCTGGCCGAGTCCTAAAGGACATAACTGCTAGACTGGGTCTGCGGCAGGTGGTGGGAGAACCAACACGAGGGAAAAACATACTTGACCTTGTCCTCACTAGTCTGCCTGTCACGGATGCATCTGTCCATGACTGCATTGATAGGAGTGACCACCGCACAGTCCTTATGGAGACGAAGTCCTGCCTTCACATTGAGGATACCGTCCATCGTGTTGTGTGGCACTATCACCATGCTAAATAGGATAGATTTCGAACAGATCTAGCAATGCAAAACTGGGCATCCATGAGGTGCTGTGGGCCATCAGCAGCAGCAGAATTGTACTCAAACACAATCTGTAACCTCATGGCCCGGCATATCCCCCACTCTACCATTACCATCAAGCCAGGAGACCAACCCTGGTTCAATGAAGAGTGCAGGAGGGCATGCCAGGAGCAGCACCAAGCATACCTCAAAATGAGGTGTCAAACTGGTGAAGCTACAACCCAGGACTACTTGCATGCCAAACTGCATAAGCAGCATGCGATAGACAGAGCTAAGCGATCCCAAAACCAACAGATCAGATCGAAGCTCTGCAGTCCTGCCACATCCAGCCGTAAATGGTGGTGGACAATTAAACAACTAACTGGAGGAGGTGGCTCCACAAATATCCCCATCCTCAATGATGGGGGAGCCCAGCACATCAGTGCAAAAGAAAAGGCAGAAGCATTTGCAACAATCTTCAGCCAGAAGTGCCGAGTTGATGATCCATCTCGGCCCCCTGCTGAAGTCCCCAGCATCACAGATGCCAATCTTCAGCCAATTCGATTCACTCCGCGTGATATCAGGAAACGACTGAAGGCACTGGATACTGCAAAGGCTATGGGTCCTGACAGAAATCCGGCAATAGTACTGAAGACCTGGGCTCCAGAACTTCCGCACCCCTAGCCAAGCTGTTCCAGTATAGCTACAACACTGGCATCTACCCTGCAATGTGGAAAATTTCCCAGGTATGTCCTGTACACAAAAAGCAGGACAAGTCCAACCCGGCCAATTACTGCCCCATCACTCTACTCTCAATCATCAGCAAAGTGATGGAAGGTGTCATCAACAGTGCCATCAAACAGCACTTGCTTAGCAATAACCTGCTCAGTGATACCCAGTTTGGGTTCCGTTAGGGCCACTCAGCACCTGACCTCATTACAGCCTTGGTTCAAACATGAACAAAAGAGCTGAACTCAAAAGGTGAGGTGAGAGTGACTGCCGTTGACATCAAGGCAGCATTTGACTGAGTATGGCATCAAGGAGCCCTAGCAAAACTGGAGCCAATGGGAATCGGGGGAAAACTCTCTGCTGGTTAGAGTCATACCTAGCGCAAAGGAAGATGGGCAGCAAAGTTTGCATGACCTCAAGTTTATGGAGGGTAGCAGGCTTTACGGAGGCAGATCAGGAGGGAATCGGAATAGTCAAGAATGTGGTAACAAAGGCTTGAATGAGGGTTTCAGTAGCAAAGAAATCTATTCTCTTTTCTGTTTAATATTTAAAGTAATATTGTTTAATATTTAAAGTAATATTTTTAATATTGAATATTTATAATGTATTTAATAGTTTTCGCCTTCAAGTCTTCATCCAACACCCTGATTCCCAAAGATTTCAGGACTAAATTTCAGGCCTTTCCTTGCTTGACATGCATTAGCCTAGACTGTTAATTATTGGCGCAAATGATTCCTTAATGCCTTTTTATAACATTCCTTCAGAAATGTTAACCTGTTTCCTTTAAATGGATTAAAATTATTAACAAAAAGGATGTCAGGTGACTGTATTGAGCAATTTCATGCTAATATGCAAACAGGCATTCTTCGGCTTTAGGCTATACTCAAAATATAATCTTGCTTCATAAAGAATTAAAGACATCACTTCCAATTCCAAGAGCACACTTAGTGAACCAAAGATAATGTAAGCCCTCTCCCATTGGGTTGCAGCAACTCCATGTTCTTCTTTCCAACGTGGATTTCATTTATCTCTCTCTTTCTCTGTCAGTCAAGTTGAGGGATGGCAGCAATGGAAAATCAAACAAGTTTCTATTTCTGCACCAGAATCAAGTATAGCAACATAGAAAATGCTAGATGAAAGAAGACCAAGGTCCATCTAGTTCACCTTTACAATCTTGGTAGTTGCATGACACGATGAGAATGGAGCTGTTGACTAATCATAGCATTCAATTTATATCAACTAGAGTACAACAGACCAAGACAAGAGGCCAGGAAAATCTCCAGTGGTGAAGAACTTTGGAGTCCCTCCCAAGCCTGCTCTACCTACCATATACCAAATTCTTCATATAGTGTATCCAGTGCTGGAATTTTACCCCCTCCCCTCCAGGGGCAGGCTGGGAAGTGGGTGGAAGAGATTGTAAAATTGGGTGATGGTGAAGGTATTTTACCAGTGGCGGGAAAGGTGGCAGGAGGCCCGCCTCCACCCTCCCTTGGGCCAACTGAAGCCCTTTGGTGTTTTAAGTATTTTACCAGTGGTGGATGGACACGTCGGCACTGGGGAGGCCACGTAGTAAAACATGCAGGATGGGGGGGGCCCTTCTGATGGGGCAGCTCCCTGCTGGAAGAAGCCTGCCGCTCCCCCCACACCATGCCTTCCCAATAAACCCCCACCTCCCCCTCACCCTTGCCAGGGCCTGGCCGATTGGCCCTAGCAAGACCTGACCCCATTTACATCTTTTCTGAGGCTGACGACCATCTTCCTCTTCTCATTGGGTGTAGTCCCAGCAGTGGCCACCACTCCCGGTGGTGCTGGTGGGACTGAAGAGCTGACGGCTCTCTGTTTGGCCATCAGCTCTTGGAGGCGGGACATCCTGCCTCAGAGGGGTGGAAGCCCCGAGTGCAGGCAATTAATCGCCTGAACCATGCAAAATACACTCCTGTCTTCCAGGGTTGGCGGAGGTGGGCTCATCCCTGGCTTTCCAGTCGGCGGGCGGGGCCACCTCCTCCATATAAAATTCTCGCTCATAAATGTTATTTCCTTTAAGAAATCTACTTAATTTGCACATGAATATATCAATAAACCATCTCCCTAGGGAGTCTGTTCAATAGAATGACCATCCGCTCATTGAAATACTGTTTCCTGTCGCTTGACTTTAAAATTGCCCCCCCATCAAACACGGGACATGTCTTCTAGTTCCATTGTTCTGGATATGGTGGAACAACATGCTATGGTTAATATTATCAAGTCCCTTTAGAATCCTAAAAACAGCAATCATAGTAACTCTTATCCATCTCTTTTCCAGTGTAAACATGGCCAAGTTAATAATCACTCCTCATAATCCAATCCCTCCATCTCCTCAATCATTCTGGTTTCCTTTTAATCAAACTTCAGAAGGGAATGGGCACTTCTGCTGACAATGGCTTCTCACTGACGCTGGCTTCTCATTTCCGCCATTATCTATCTTTGTGCCTTCCTTCAGCCAGTCGATTCATTGCTAATCGTGAGTGATGGATTTATTTCAATTGGTGAATTCTTTATTTCATTCTAGCCTATATAAAACTAACACAATATTCATGACCCACATATGGCCATGCTCTCCATGTAAAGAGGGATAACTCATCAGCTATGAGTTAATTTATTTGAGCGTGTGAGCAATCAGGAGAAGTCAGGTTATAGGAATAGAGGAACAAGACATTAAGCCCCTCCAGCCTGTTCAGCAATTCAATTAGATCATGGCTGATTTGTACCTTAACTGCATCTACCCGCTTTGGTTCCATATCCTTTAATAAAAATCTATCGATCTCAGTCTTGAAATTTTCAATTATCCCCTAGCCTCAACAGCTTTTTAGGGGAGAGAGTTTCAGGTTTCCGCTACACTTTGTGTGAAGAAGTGCTTCCTGATTTAATCCCAGACAGCCTAATTTTAAGGTTATTCCCCCTTGTCCACCACCAGAGGATATAGTTTCTCTCTATCTGCCCTAACAACTCCTTTAATCATCTTAAATACCTCAATTGGCTCACCCCTTTAATCTTCTCTACTCAAGGGAATACAAGCCTAGTCTATGGGATCTGCCTTTATAAGTTAACCCTTTTAGCCCGAGTAGCAGTCTGGTGAATCTGCATAACACCCTTTTCAATCTACCCCCCCTTGAGGTTGAATGAAGACTACTGGCAGAAGTGGGGTCATGTTTAGCTTGTCAACAAGGGTTGTGTAGATCACGGCTACCCGCCGGAGTCAGGTCATGTCAAAGCAGGAGTCATTTTAATAAGGGACATACAGCCTGATCATCTCTAAATCTGAGTAATTATTCTACAACAATAAATACTATGACGTCTAAGATCAGCAAGTGCATGATCCTAGCAGATAGACTGGAAACTCTGTTGCTGACTCTGCCAAAGGTTTGTGGGCGAGTTGGTACCTCCAAGAGCAGGCTATTTGGTGAGTTGGGGCTGCATCAAGCGTGTCCCAAGACATCTACTCGCACCAAAGACCCCAGATAATTAGGAGGAAGCCGGTCACCAGGGGACCTCCTGGATCACTCCCCTCAAAATAGTTTCACAGGTTCTTTTACGTCCATCTGAGAGGACAGGCGGAGCTTCAGTTTAACGTCTCTTCAAAAGACAGCATGTCTGAGTGCAGGATTCTGTCAGCGCTGGTCTGGGACTGCAAGCCTAGATTTTGCACTCAAGTGCCAGGAGTGGGCTATCAATCTACAACCTTCTGATTCGGGGCCATGACTTGTAAAGAGAAGGTGGCACAGTGGCGCAGTGGTTAACACTGCAGCCTCACAGCTCCAGGGACCCAGGTTCGATTCTGGGTACTGCCTGTGCGGAGTTTGAAAGTTCTCCCTGTGACCTCGTGGGTTTTCGCCAGGTGCTCCAGTTTCCTCCCACAGCCAAAGACTTACAGGCTGATAGGTAAATTGGCCATTGTAAATTGCCCCTAGTGTAGGTAGGTGATATGGGATTACTGCAGGGTTAGTATAAATGGATGGTTGTTGGTCGGCACAGACTCGATGGGCCGAAGGGCCTGTTTCAGTGCTGTATCTCTAAAAAAAAAAGCAAACAAGAAAAATGTTCCCTCCTTTGTTCATGTCTACTTTAGTTTACAATATACACAGAGGAAAGTGTACCCCAGGGCGTTTGTACAAGCATTAGGCAATCCTAAAGGGCTGCCATCATTTTGAAAGTGCCTTTGGACAGATCTCTTTCTATTTGATGGGCAAGATGATCCATGCCTAACACTTGTCACAACACATCATGCCAAGTGACATTACAATGTATTTTGTCATGACTTGTCACACCTATTTATCAACAAATGGCAATGTTCATCCGAGCACTTTTTTCACAAAGGCTATGTGCCTCTTTAATTATTTTAGCACTGAGAAGCCCACAGGCTTTTGTGTTAGCAAGTCAAATTATTTTAATTATGGATTAATAATATCTCAAGGGTGTGTAAACATGAAATTCATTAATTAGAATGTTAATTTTCTGGCAAGTCCAGATAGCAATGCATTGTATCATATCAAAGTAGGATTTCAAACTGAGGTTACTGAATCTATGGGATCTGCAGGAGGAAGCAAGGAGTTCCTGAGGTTAACAGCTTTTTATATGTTACTATTTTTTGACTCACTAGCTCATTTACGGGTGGCACAGTGGTTAGCACCACAGCCTCATAGCTCCAGTGACCTGGGTCCAATTCTGGGTACTGCATGTGCAGAGTTTGCAAGTTCTCCCTGTGACCGTGTAGGTTTTTGCCAGGCGCTCTACTTTCCTCCCACAGCCAAAAACTTGCAGGTTGATAGGTAAATTGGCCATTATAAATTGCCCCTAGTATAGGTAGGTGGTAGGGGAATTGTGGGGATGTGGTAGGAATATGGTATTAATGTAGGATTAGTATAAATGGGTGCTTGATGGTCAGCACAGACTTGGTGGGCCGAAGGGCCTGTTTCAGTGCTGTATCTCAAAATAAAAAAATAAAAAGTATTTTGTTATTTTATAATAATAAATCATAATTTCAGCGGCAAGATCAATCTTGAAGGGTTTTTTATCAAGTAAATAAGGAGAAACTGTTTGCAGTGACAGAAGGGTTAGTAACCAACAAACACAGACTTAAAGTAATTGGCAATAGAACCAGAAGGGAGAGGAGAAGAATTTTTTTAACGCAACAAGTTGTTCTGATTTGGAATGCACTGCCTGGAAGGGTGGTGGAAGCAGATCCAATAATGACTTTCAAAGGGAAATTAGATATAAACATGAAGGGGAATAATTTGCAAGCTTATGGGGAAAGAGCAGAGAAGTGGGGATGAATTGGACAGCTCTTTCAAAAGGCACAATGGGCTGAATGGCCTCCGCCTGTGTTGTATCATTCTATGATTGTATAGCTAACACACTCTTTCATTACACAGAAGACCTCTTGAGACGTCAGGATTTGGATGGGAAACCCCTGGAGTGCAAAGGAGGGTCCTTTCCCCGACACACAAAAAATGAGTAATAAAGACCATTAATGTGTGTGTGTGTGCACGTGTGTGTGCTTGTATGTGCATGTGTCAGCTCATGAACTTTAGCCTTTTTGTGTATTTGTTGGAGTAATTGTAATATTAGAGGATGGATATTCTTATAAGTTTATAAGTTAATTCTCAAAATAATTACGCTCAAAGCATTGACTGCATCAAATTACATAGAATTACATACAGCCTTGGTTCAAACATGGACAAAAATGCTGAGCTCAAGAGGTGAGCTGAGAGTGACTGTCCTTGACATCAAGACAGCATTTGACTGAGTATGGCATCAAGGAGCCCTAGCAAAACTGGAGTCATTGGGAATCAGGGGGAAAACTCTCCACTGGTTGGAGCCATACCTAGCACAAAGGAAGATGGTTGTGGTTGTTGGAGTTCAATCATCTTAGCTCCAGGACATCACTGCAGGAGTTCCTCAAGGTAGTATCCTAGGCCCAACCATCTTCAACTGCTTCATGAATAACCTTCCTTCAGTTATAAGGTCAGAAGTGGGGATGTTTGCTGATGATTGCACAATGTTCAGCACCATTCACGGCTCCTCAGATACTGAAGCAGTCCGTGTAGAAATGCAGCAAGACCTGGACAATATCCAGGCTTGGGCTGATAAGTGGCAAGTAACAATCACACCACACAAGTGCCAGATAATGATCATCTCCAACAAGAGAGAATCTAATCATCTCCCCTTGACATTCAATGGCATTACCATCGCTGAATCCCCCACTATCAACATACTGGGGGTTACCATTGACCAGAAACTGAACTGGAGTAGCCATATAAATACCGTGGCTACAAGAGCAGGTCAGAGGCTAGGAATCCTGCGGCGAGTAACTCACTTTCTGACTCCCCAAAGCCTGTCCGCCATCTACAAGGCACGAGTGAGGAGTGTGCAACACTCAAGAAGCTCGACACCATCCAGGACAAAGCAGCCCACTTGATTGACACCCCATCCACAAACATTCACTCCCTCCACCACGGACACGCAATGGGAGCAGTGTGTACCATCTACAAGATGCACTGCAGCAATGCACCAAGGGTCCTTAGTCAGCATCTTCCAAACCCACAACCTCTACCACCTAGAAGGACAAGGGGAGCAAATGCATAGGAACACCACCACCTGAAAGTTCCCCTCCAAGCCACACACCATCCTGACTTGGAACTATATTGTCGTTCCCTCACTGTCACTGGGTCAAAATCCTGGAACTCCCTTCCTAGCAGCACTGTGGGTGTCCCTACCCCACATGGACTGCAGCGGTTCAAGGCCGTGGCTCACCACCACCTTCTCAAGAGCAATTAGGGATGGGCAATAAAAGTGATGCCAACATCTCATGAATGACTAAAAATTTAAAAATTACATAGAAAGTCCAGCACAGAAACAGGCCATTTGGCCCAACTGGTCCATGCTAGCATTTATGTTCAACACAAGCCTCTTCCCACACTGTTTCATTTAACCCTATCAACATATCCGTCTACTCCTTTCTCCCTCGTGTTTATCCAGCTTCCCCTTAACTGCTTCTCAACTAGTCCTTGTGGTAGCAAATTTCACACTCTAATACTCTTGATATATACAGAGTATGAAATATACAGTGATAACTGTTCTTGGCATACATACATTTAACAGTACACCTACAGCAATACCTTGGAGGGTCACTGGAAAATTCATACATTTACATTGTCCAGGACAAAAGCTTGGTTCATTGCAGAACAGGGCTCATCGAATTCTGAGATATTTCTCTTAACACCCTCATTTTTATACCTTTTGAATTTAACCCCCTTCAAGCACAGGCCATATCCTCTGGTTCTACTGTTCTGACAAGGTCAGATTGCTCCTCCTAGTCTCCAGTGTTTCCTGACATTAACCCTGAATGGCCTGGCTCTAATTTTAAGCTTGTGCACCTTGTTCTGTACTGCCTTACCAGAGAAAATACATTCCCTCTATCCTATCAACTCCTTTAATCATCTTAAGTACCTCATTTAGATGACCCACTAATCCTCTAAATTCAAGGGAATACCATAGAACCATAAAAAATTATGGCACAGAAGGAGGCCATTCAGCCCATCGTGTCCGAGCCGGCCAAAAAAACTAGCCGCCCAATCTAATCCCATCTTCCAGCACCTGGTCCATAGCCTCGCAGGTTACAGCACTTCAGGTGCCTGTCCAGGTACCTTTTAGAGGGTTTCTGCCTCCACCACCGTTTCTGGCAGTGAATTCCAGACACTCACCACCCTCTGTGTGAAAAAGTTTTTCCTCATGTCCCCTCTAATCCTTTGTACCAATCACCTTAAATCTGTGCCCCTTGGTAATTGACCTCTCCGCTAGGGGAAACAGGTCCTTCCTGTCAACTCTATCTAGGCCCCTCATAATTTTGTACACCTCAATTAAGTCACCCTCCTCTGTTCTAAGGAAAACAATCCTAGCCTATCCAATCTTTTCTCATAGCTGCAACTTTCAAGCCCTGGCAACATTCTTGTAAGGCTGTGTTTGCTGGCATTGCAACCACTAGGTGTCGCTGCGCTGGCATGCACAAATGCAGCCTGTTCCACTAAAACGTCACAGTCTGCGACATTCAGGCAGCTGCCAGGACTAAAGATGGCGCTTCTCAAATAATCACAGAAAGGCAACATAAACACATGGCAGCACACAATGGAAATGTTGGACACTCTGAGAATGTATAAAGTCTCATCGAAAGTACAGCACCTCTGACAGTGCTGCACAATTCTGTTTGTTTCAGCGCCATCCCGCTCTCTGGCCGCTTTCCCCCTGCTTCCCTCCCGCGCCATGCCGCTCGAAGAAGCAAGGCCATGTAGGAGCATGTGGCCAAGAGGAGGGAAGTGAAAGAGCGGGTGGGGGGGTAGAGGCCGGAGAGAGCGGGTGGGGGGGAAGCGGCTGGAGAGAGCGGGTGGGGGTGGGGAAGGGAACGGAGGTGGGGGTAAGCGGGGAGCGAGCGACCCGCAGTCAGTGGCCGGGGGCGGTGGGGAGGAGGAGAGTATTTTCCTGCGTATGCGCCAGCTAGTCACCACACCAAGACGTACGTGTTACGCGATGATGTCATCTGCGCATGCGCCAACCGGTCCTGGCAAGGCGAAATGCCGCGCACGCACAGAAAGCAGGAGCCCATTTTCACATGTGCGCAGCTTGGCGCAGTCTAATGACGTTAGCTGCGTTGTCAGGAATCACTTTGTTCTTGTAAATCTCCTCTGTACTCTCTCCAGAGCAATTATGTCCTTCCCGTAATGTGGTGACCAGAACTGTATGCAATACTCCTGCTGTGGCCTAGCCAACGTTTTATGCAAGCCTAGTCTATGCAACTTGGCCTCATAATTTAACTCTTTTAGCCCTGCTATCAGTCTGGTGAATCTGCACTGCATCCCCTCCAAGGCCAGTATACGCCTCCTGAGGTGAGGTGCCCAGAACTGAACGTAGCACTCTAAATGGGGTTGAATCAGAGTTTTATAAAACTGTAACATAACTTCCATCCCTTTTGTATTCCAGCTCTCTAGAGATAAAGACCAACATTCCATTAACCTTTTTATTAGGCTTTGTACCCGTGCACTCGCTTTTAATGATTTCTGTACGTGGACCCATAAACTTCTCTGCTTCTCCGCAGTTTCTACTAAGTAAATGTGAAGCGCATCTACCGGTATAAAAGGTTTTCTACTAAAATTAGCTCATGTGGCTAAAAACAGTGTTAACTTCGCCACACATGTGATTAGTCAATGATTACTATTGGACCACACTAGTCTAAAATGTCTGCACTCTATTAGACTTACAATGTGGTCTGGCCTTGCAGATCTCAATTGACTTCATTTTTAAGAACAGTTCCATAGTCTCTGTGGAACAAAACATGACACAGTTTGGGGTCATTACAAAGCTGGAAAAGCATCAGTGGAGGTTAACTAAGAAATCCACTTTCCGATGAGGCAGAATGGCATTGCACACTGAATTCCTCCCACTGAATTAAAGAGAGCGCATCAAGCCACTAGTTACATACTTGTTCCGTTAAAAATTTTATAACTTTTCTTCTTCATTTGTGTTGCTAATTAATAGGGCCCTTGTGTACCAAGAGGAGGTTTAAAGATTAATTGGGATTAGCTGCATGGCATATTCATTCTCATTAACAAAGTGACAGATCGGATTGAATTTCTTCCTCCAGTCTTAATTAAATATTTTAAGATTGCCTGACTCGATTTGCAATCAGCACGTTCGCAGGCTAATTATTCTCATAAATAACCCGCTTTTGTCAACTTGTTTCAGTAGCTAAAGGTCCTACCTATTGTTGGGCATATCTGACGGATGATTTATGAGGGCAGGTTAGGGTAGCCATGTCAACTAGTTGATATTGTCCCCTACACTATCATCATTTGTTGTCTTTGACCAGTTAACACATTGCTATTAGCTGGGAAATTCCTTTAAAAACTTGCAGATAGAATTGCAATCAGGTGGTTATGAACAATTTTCCATTTGACTGGGCATGTCCACTCGCAGAAGTGTTTTCTGTTCTGCTTGACGAGCAGGTCCTTCAGGCTGTCATAGTCTGAGCCAGGAAGGAATCAGAGTTTAATCGGGCCTGCCCCTTTAAGAGCACTGTGCCAGTATTCCCTTTAGGAAGGTCATCTAAATAGATGCATCCAACTAATTATAGCATCTTGTCAATCTCGAGGTCAGCTAGAGGTTCATTGTAATTGTCTGTAAATTTCTGGTTCTTGGCTTTGGGAAGCAACTACATTGGCATGGTCAGAAAAACCAGCTGTGTATGACAGCATGTCTTTCACTTCAACAACCCCTCGACCTGCCCCCTGCCCCCGGCCTTGCAATACTTTAAAGAGTATCTCTAAAACGCGATGGGAACAGACACACATCAATTCAAGATTAGAAAATCTCCCGTGGCATTCCTCATCTCATAGGCTAGTTTATCACAGGCAAGTACAATGTATAGTCTACACCACTTGTAGCTGCACATTCATACAAGCGCAATTTGCCTGCTATACCCCATGGCTGATAAAATGGGTTAGCGCTATTACAGCACTCGACTATATAACAAAAATTGATCATTCTGTATAATGATCCTCTTCCCAGTTATTTTCAGCTTCACTCTGACCTGCCACTTTCTTTGAACTGTCATTATTTCTTAGTACTTAGTTCTTAAACTGTAGCCCGACACAACTTGGAGAGTATTAGAGAGGTTTAAGAACACAAAAGGCAGTTGAACATTAAAGAGGTGTTATTCACTTACTCACTTACTTACTTCCTTACATTTGTTCCTGAATTTGTTACACCTGAACAAGGTGCAAGCTAGTAAAAGAATGGCTGGTATTTATATAGGTGCTTTCATGACTACAAGATGTCCCAAAGTGCTTTAAAGCCAAATGAAGTGCTTTTGAAGTGTGGTGTCATTCCAATTTGTGCACAGCAAGGTCCCACAAATGCAATGGGCTGAATTTTATGTGCCAAATCGGTGGCAGGTGAAACAAATGAAGCCAAAGGGCCACCGCAATCTCAAGTGCGACAGCTCATTTAAATAGCCAGGGTAGACCGCAACCCCCCGCCCACCCCCCCCACCTCCCCAACCAATCGCGTGGAGGGGGTGGGCTGTCCACCCCGGCAATGGCATCAGATGCCTGTGCACAGGTGCTGACGCCCTTTTTAAAGGGCTGTCAGCTCTACCGGCTAATTTAAATATTAAAAGAGAAATTGAATGAAATTCAATAAATACATCTCTTTTATAAATCTCTTTTGCCCCTCTCCCAACCCTACCAATAACAATTAAATTAACTATTTGCCCCCAAAACCCGAAAACACTTACCTTTACCATCTGACCTTCCCCCCACCAAACTGCACAAACTTTAAACTACAACCCTTCCCATCATCCCCTACACCCATGATGTTAATTTGACCCTGTTTCCCACTGCGCCTCCCGCACTGATCAACCTTCCTCCTCCCCTCTCCCCCCAGTGTTGCGCCTCATTTCCCCAGACGGGGATCCGAAGGCACGGGATTGCTGGTCGCCCAAGCCGAAGATCACAGCGTGGCATCAAGATTAATGGTAAGTACATGAAAATCTATTAACTTACTTTATTTGCATATGGTGATTGTGCTCCCATTGCCAAGTGGCAGTGGGGGGGGGGGGGTGCCACAGTGCTTCGCCACCGCCGGAAGGATTGGGCCAGACCCTACCGGCATCGAGGTCCATGGCGGGACTCATCCGGGGCCGTCTTCAGGCCCCTCCCCCCTGCCGCGAATCCCAATGTCGAAGGATCCTTAAAATCCAGCCCAATGTGATAATGATCAGATAATCTGTTTTTAATGATGCTGGTTCAGGGATAAATATAGGCCAAGTCACCACTGCTCTACTCAGCTCTACCTCACCAGCATTTCTCTCGACTAATCCACTGTTGCTGAATTATCAGACTGCTTATCTGACATCCAGTACTGAAGGAGCAGAAATTTCCTCCAATTAAATATTGGGAAGACGAAAGCCATTGTTTTCGGTCCCCACTCCAAACTCTGTTCCCGAGCTACTGACTCCATCCCTCTCCCTGGCAACAGTCTGAGATTAAGCCAGTCAATTCGCAACCTTGGTGTCACATTTGACCCCAAGATGAGCCTCCGACCTCTTATTCTTGACGTCACTAAGACTGCCTATTTCCGCCTCCATAACATCATAGGAACATAGGAGCATGAGTAGGCTATTCAGCCCATCGAGCCTGACCCGCCATTCAATATGATCATGGCTGATGATCCACTTTAATGCCTTTTTCCCACATTATCCTCATATCCCCTTATGTCATTTGTATTTAGAAATCTGTCAATCTCTGCTTTAAACATACTGAATGACTGAGCTTCCACAGCCCTCTGGGTTAGAGAATTCCAAAGATTCACAACCCTCTGAGTAAAGAAATTTCTCCTCATCTCTGTCCTAAGTGGCTTCCCCCTTATTTTGAAATTGTGTCCCCTGGTTCTAGACTCTCCAACCAGGGGAAACATCTTAGCTGCTTCTACCCTGTCTATCCCTTTCAGTATTTTGTAGGCTTCAATGAGATCACCTCTCATTCTTCGAAACTCTGGAGAATACAGGCCCAGTTTCCCAGATCTCTCTTCATTGGACAGTCCCACCATCCTGGGCACTTCCTCTATGGCAATAATATCCTTTTGAAAGTAAGGGGACCAAAACTGCACCTGGTACTCCAGGTGCGGTCTTACCAAGGTTGTATACAATTGAAGCAAGACTTCACTACTCCTGTACTCAAATCCTCTTGCGATAAAGGCTAACATATCATTAGCCGTCTTAATTGCTTGCTGCACCTGCATGTTAGCTTTTAGTGACTTAGTGACAAGGACACCCAGGTCCCTTTGTACTTCCACACTTTCTAATCTCTTACCATTTAAGAAATACTCTGCACATCAGTTCCTCCTATCAAAACGGATAACTTCATATTTTTCCACATTATATTCCATCTGCCACATTCTTGCCCACTCACTAAATCTGTCCAAATCCCTTTGAAGCCGCTTTGCATCTTCACAACACACATTCCCACCTAGTTTTATGTCATCCGTGAACTTGGGAATATTACATTTGGTCCCCACATCTGAATCATTGATATATATTGCGAACAGCTGGGGCCCAAGCACTGATCCCTGCGGTACCCCACTAGTCACAGCCTGCCAATGCGAGAATGACCTGTTTATTCCTACTCTCTGCTTTCTGTTTGTTAACCAATCCTTAATCCATGCCAGTATATTATCTCCTATCCCATGTGCTTCAATTTTGCTAACCAACCTCCTGTGGGGGACTTTATCAAGAGCCTTCCAAAAATCCAAGTATACCACATCCACCAACTGCCCTTTATCAATTCTGTTAGTAACATCCTCAAAAAACTCCAACAGGTTTGTCAAACATGATTTCCCATTCATAAATCCATGTGACTATGCCCAATCAGATCATTATTATCCAAGTGTCCATTTATCACAGCCTTTAGAATAGATTCTAGCATTTTCCCAATGACTGATGTAAGGCTAACAGGTCGGTAATTCCTTGTTTTCTCTCTCCCTCCCTTCTTAAATAGTAGGGTGACATTTGCTACCTTCCAATCTGCAGGAACTGCTCCAGAATCTATTGAATTTTGGAAGATGAACACCAATGCATCCACTATCTCCATAGCTACCTCTTTCAACATTCCGGGATGTAGAATATCAGGTCCTAGGGACTCATCAACCTTCAGCCCCATTAATTTCTCCAATACAACCTTCTTACTCATACCAATTTCTTTCAATTCCTCATTCCCCCTAATCCCTTGGATCTCTAATTCTGGGAGATTCCTTGTATCTTCCTCAGTGAAGACAGACACAAAGTAATCATTTAGCTTCTCTGCCATTTCTCTATTCTCCATTATAAATTCACCTGACTCTGCCTGTAATGGACCCACATTTGTCTTCGCCAAGCGTTTCCTTTTTACATATCTATAGAAGCTTTGACAGCCCGTTTTTATATTTTTTGCTAGCTTACATCCATTCTCCCTTTATCAGTTTCTTGGTTCTCCTTTGCTGTATTCTAAAATCCTCCCAAATCTCAGGTTTACTACTATTTCTGGCAACCTTACAGGCCTTTTCTTTCAATCTTATACAATCCTCAACTTCCTTTGTTAGGCACGGTTGACTGCCTTTACGTTTGGGGTTTTTGTGCCTTGAAGGAATGCATAGTTTCTGTAAACTATGTAATATTTTTTCAAAGACTATCCATTGACTATGTACTGTCAGACCTTTTAATGTATTTTCCCAATCCACCTCAGCCCCTCATACCTTCATAATTTCCTATGTTCAAATTTAGCACCCTGGCTTCAGATTGAACTGCCTCACTTTCAAACATAATGTAAAATTCTATCATATTATGGTCACTCATCCCTAAAGGTGCTTTTAAAACAAGATTATTAATTAGCTCTTTCTCATTACATAATACTAAATCTAAAATAGCCTGTTCTCTAGTCGGTTCCTCAACACACTGCTCTAGAAAACCATCCCTAACACACTCCAGAAGCTCATCCTCCACAGCAATGGGGCACATTAGGTTTACCCAGTCTATCTGCAGATTGAACTCACCCATGATTACTGTATTACCCATGTCACATACTTCTTTAATCTCCTGATTAATACCATGCCCCACACTACCACTACTGTTTTGTGGCCTAGAAACAACTCCTGCCAACGTTTGCTGCCCCTTGCTGTTTCTTAGCTCCACACAGATTCCACATTTTGTTCTTCCGATCTGAGATCATCACCCAACATAGACCCTGTCTCAGCTCATCCGCTGCTGAAACCCTCATTCATGCCTTCATTACCTCTAGACTTGACTATTCCTTAGCACTCCTGGCTGGTCTCCCACATTCTACTCTTCATAAGCTTGAGGTCATCCAAAACTCTGCTGCCTGTCTCCTAACTCACACCAAGTCCCGTTCCCATTTCGCCCCTGTGCTCACTGACCTACATTGGCTTCTGGACAAGCAACATCTTGATTTTAAAATTCTCCGCCTTGTTTTCAAATCCCTCCATGGCCTCGCCCCTCCCTGTCTCTGTAATCTCCTCCAGACCCACAACCCTCCAAGATATCAGTGCTCCTCCAATTCTAGGAACATAGGAACATAGGAAAATAGGAACAGGAGTAGGCCATTCAGCCTCTCGACCCTGTCCCGCCATTCAATGAGATCATGGCTGATCCGCAGCCTAATTCCATATACCCGCCTTTGGCCCATATCCCTTAATATCTTTGCTTAACAAAAATCTATCTAATTCTGGCCCCTTGTACTCCCCTGATTTTAATTGCTCCAACATTGGTGGCCGCGCCTTCAGTTGCCTAGGCCCCAAGCACTGGAACACCCTCCCTACACCTTTCTACCTCTCTACCTCGCTTTCCTCCTTTAAGATACTCCTTAAAAAATCTTTGACAAAACATTTGGTCATCTGACCTAATATCTCCTTTTGTGGCTTGGCTTCATACTTTGTTTTATAATGCTCCTGTGAAGTGCCTTGGGACGTTTAATTGCATTAAAGGCGCTACATAAATATAAGTTGTTGTTGTTATTGTTGCTCATTTTTGAAATAGTGCCAAGGGATTTTTCACGTCCACCTGAGAGCTCAGACCAGGGGCCTCCATTTGATGTCTCTTGCTGAAAGACAGCAGCTCCCTCAGTAAATTACGATAAAGCAAACAGCAAGGGATTCAGCCAAAACTAGTATTATTCTGACAACTAGTGTGAAAAAAAGTGTAGCAGGCAATTGATGTTGATACAAATTCACTCGCTTTAGCAATGGGAACCACATTGAAACTTTTTTACATTTCAGGAGCTATGACTAAAACAAATAAAAACAAAAAGTGCTGGGAATACTCAGCAGGTCTGGCAGCAGCTGTGGAGACAGAGACAGAGACAGAGTTAACGTTTCAGGTCAGTGACCTTTCATCAGAACTTCTCTCTCCACAGATGTTGCCTGATCTGCTGAGTATTTCCAGCACTTTTTGTTATTATTTCAGATTTCCAGCATCTGCAGTATTTTGCTTTTATTTATATGATTAAGCCAAATGTTGATTAAAGTAAGGAAGTAAATGTGAAACAGAGCAAATGATGGAGAAAATTATATAGTAATCAAAACTAAATTAATGTAATTAAAAAATATTGAAATTTATATTGGAAGTTTTTTATCTAATTCTAGAGGTTTATGAATAAAGGGAATGAGAATTAAAGTGAATTGATGTGAAATGCATGCAATAATATATTAAAATGTTTTATATATGTCATGTGTATTTAATTTGTGTAGAATGATATTTTTATGTAATGTGTGTAATCAGTGTAATTTGTGTATTCAATATAATTTATCTGGAATATTTCATATATAGACTTATTTTATAGAAAGATACAGTACTGAAACAGGCCCTTTGGCCCACTGAGTCTGTACTGACCAACAACCACCCATTTATACTAATCCTATATTAATCCCATATTCCCTACCACATCCCCACCATTCTCCTACTACCTACCTACACTAGGGGCAATTTACAATGGCCAATTTACCTAACAACCTGCAAGTCTTTGGTTGTGGGAGGAAACCGGAGCACCCGGCGGAAACCCACGCAGTCACAGGGAGAACTTTCAAACTCCACACAGGCAGTACCCAGAACTGAACCTGGGTCGCTGGAGCTGTGAGGCTGCGGTGCTGACCACTGCGCCACTGATAAATAAAGATTATTTATACAAATGTCTGTCCATGTGTTAGGAAGCTGAGTGCCTGACTAGATCATGCAGGAAGAAGCAGGATAGTGTTTGAGTGTTTTGAAAGTGGATTGTAATCATGTTGGAGTTTGTTAAGTGAGTGCGGCATTGGATACATGACAGGTGGAAGGGGGAAGGCTGGAGAGCTTGGGTTAAGCGGTGGAGAGATATAAAGCATGAGGGGAAGAAGGAGGAGGAACAGACGGTGCAGCAAAGTTTGGATTGAGTAATGTTGGAGGCGGTGCAGAGAAGGTTCACTAAATTGGTCCCTAGGATGAGGGGGTTATCCTATGATGAGAGGCTGAGTAAATTGGGCCCATATTCTCTGGAGTTTAGAAGAATGAGAGGCAATCTCATTGAAACATACAAGATTCTGAAGGAGTTAGATAGGGTAGATACTGAGAGATTGTTTCCACTGGTCAGGGAATCCAAAACACGGGGGGCACAGTCTCAGGATAAGGGGTTGATCATATAGGACTGAGATGAGGAGAGATTACTTCACTCAAAGCGTTGTGAATCTTGGAATTCTCTACCCCAGAGGGTTGTGGATGCTCCATCGTTAAATACATTTAAGGCTGGGATAGATAGATTTTTGGTCTGTCAGGGAATCAAGGGATATGGGGAGCAGGCGGGAAAGTGGAGTTGAAGCCCAAGATCACACATGATCATATTGAATGGCGGAACAGGTTCAATGGGCCATATGGTCCACTCCTGCTCCTAGTGCTTGTGTTTTTGTGTAACGGAGCAATGGTGAAAGGTTACAGGGCAGAGGCAGGAAGGTTAGGGTTGCAAAAGCTTGGTGATGGATGGTGAAAAGGGAAAATATTGTTGTAAGCAACAAGGTAGAGAGGGCGAGAACAGGGAGAATGAGGTGTGAGATAGGGGAACCTTGTGGAAAGGTGGTGGGAGAGGTGATAATGGGGTTATTGGATGTAGAAATAGTGGATTAATGATGAGTGAATACTGGAAAGGAAGAAACAACTTGCATTTATATAGCACCTGCAAGAGCCTTAAGACGTCCCAAAGCACTTTACAGCCAATGAAGTTCTTTTGGAGTGTAGTCAGGGCTTTAAATGGGAAATACATCAGTCAATTTGTGCACACCAAGCTCCCACAAACAGCAACGTGATAATCCCCAGATAATCTGCTTTAAGCATGTTGATTAAAGGATAAAGGTTGGCCAGGACACCATGGACAACTCCCCTGCTCTTCTTTGAAATAATGCAATGGGATCTTTTGCATCCACCTGAGAAGGCAGATGGGGCCTTGGTTTAACATCTCATGCAAAAGTTAGTACCTGTGACAGGGCAGCACTCCCTCAGTACTGTGCTGGAAGTCAGCTGGTGCGGGGGGGTGGGGCCTGGTTTTGGTGGATGTAGTTGTGTTGAGTGTGTGTTGGGAACAGTTGGGCACGGGTTAGGGAGGAATCATATGTTGTATGAATATTGAGACAGAAGGGTTCCAGGCTATAAGAGGAGTGGGGCAATAGTCAGATGTCAGAGTAATGGTAGCATGGATATTGGGCTCAGGTCTATTTGCAGTGCTGAGCGAAGGGCAGAAATGCTGGGGGGTGGAGGGAGTTTGTGGGGGACAGTGAAGATGTTATTAAATGATTTGCACAGCTGTGATTGCATTATCTAAAATAATCACTAAATATTTATTTTAAATAATAATACAGGTTAGCCCAGTACTGTGGGAACCTTTTAGGAAATCCAGTTCCCCCTACCCATCCTAAGAGGTGACATTCCAGCCACTGTTTACCACTCTCCACAGTGACTCTCCACGGTTTACTAGGTCGGTGTCATTCTGGATACAAGGCAAGCTCTTGACAGAATCCCAACAAGGAAACAAACGTCCTTCACAGCTTCACAACCCCTTGTGGAAAGTTGTTCAAGATCTCTATCCTAAATCCCTGACACTCAGTCTTCTTAAGGGTTAACGGTGGCTCAGTGAGTAGCACTCTTGTTCCTTAGTTGGAAGGCTAAGGGTTCATAGTCCCACTCTTTGACCTGAACACAAAATCTAGGCTGACACACCGATGCAATACTGAGGAAGAGCTGCACTGTCAGAGGTGCCGTCTGTCAGATGAGACATTAAACCAGGGCCCTGACTGCTCCCTCAGGTGAACATAAAAGATCCTGTGGCACTATTTTGAAGAAGAGCTGAGGAGTTCTCCCCAATGTCCTGGTCAATACTTACCCCACAGCCAAAATCCTTAAATGCAGATTATCTGGTCATTATCATATTGCTGTGTAAACATTGTCTGCCATGTTTCCTACATTACAACAGTGACTACATTTTAAAATGTACTTCATTGGCTGTAAAGCAATTTGGAACACCCTGAGGTTGTAAGAAGGTGTTATATAAATGCAAGTCTTTCTTTTTAGTGTATCCACGTCCCCATGTTCTCCACCCCTTCAACCATTTAAAACAGTCTGTTTCTTTTTACCTTGTCCCATGACTTCATAATTTCAAACATCCCTATTGTAGGATCCATTTAAATAGACTCTCAGTGGAGTAACAATAGGAATACGGCAGAATGTCCAAGTAAAACCAACCCCCTTATAGTTACAATGCCTGCGACATTGTTTGACTCTGAAACAAATGAATCTCACTGGGCGGGTAATGTAAATGTCAACTGATGTACAGAGCAAAATATTTTTCTTTCCAACCATCTAACAGTGAAAACCCAGGCCAGTAAATCCTATGAATAATCTGTGCCAGACTGCTTGGGGACTAAGGTCTCCAGTTCATCCACTTCAATGATTTGGAGGATTAAAAAAAACGGAAAATAGGACACAAGTCAATTTATTTTACATCTTGGGAATACAGAGATGCCTTTCAGCTGAGAGACCCATTCAAGGGTCTAAATCTAAATCTTACACTAATCTTAAAAGTAGAATTCAACTCTGAATTCCAACAGCTCTTTAAATATCTCAGTTAAATCCACACATTCTTCTGCTCTGAGCTGTTCTCGAACTGGAGCATCACCCCATTCCAAAGGCCATCTATTCATCACAGCACAGGAATGTCCCACACACCAGTTCACCTTCCCGTTGTGCTTCAATTATTGAAGGAGAAAAAAAATTGTTAAAGAGGTTATAATCTTGACTTTCTCCTGCTATTTTTTGCCTCTATTAGCAGCAAAGGCTTAGCTTTGATAACTGCAAAGTATTTACAGCACTGAAACAGGCCAGTCAACCTAACTGGTCTATGCTCCACACCATTCTCCTCCCACTCCTTTTTATCTCACCCCATCAACATATTCTTCCATTCACTTCTCCCTCATGTGCTTGTCTAGCTTCCTCGTGAATGCTCTATGCTAATGACTCCAATTTGTCGTAGATTCCTCGTTGCTTGACTATGTCCAAGCTGTAAATGATTTCCTCACATTTTACAGCTAAACCTATGCTAAGGAATTTGATTATAGTGGAGGAAGAGTGTGTGTTGCTGCCCCCATTCTCTCGGCTGCTTTTGCACGATCCCAGAGGTGAGGAGGATCCAAGACATCTAGGTCACTTGGCAGCTGCAGTGGATGGCCAGTATAGGGTGTTTCTCTGCTTTCGCCCTTTGCTACAGTCCACGCTGTGTTTCCATTTTGCCATATCTGCCAAAAGTACCAAATACTTGTTGGAGTCGCCTTCCAACATCTGTCCCTCCACTATGAGGTACAGATTAACAGGGTTCACCACGAGAAGGGATGGATAAGAATTGAAGTGAGAAGCTATAGATCAAGAGAGGACTTCCAAATAAAGATCAGCCTCCTTTTCACTGATGAAGCATCAGCTAGGACTCATCTAGTTCACAAGGGCGGCACAGTGGCGCAGTGGTTAGCACCGCAGCCTCACAGCTCCAGGGACCCGGGTTCGATTCTGGGTACTGCCTGTGTGGAGTTTGCAAGTTCTCCCTGTGTCCGCGTGGGTTTTCTCCGGGTGCTCCGGTTTCCTCCCACAAGCCAAAAGACTTGCAGGTTGATAGGTAAATTGGCCATTATAAATTGTCACTAGTATAGGTAGGTGGTAGGGAAATATAGGGACAGGTGGGGATGTTTGGTAGGAACATGGGATTAGTGTAGAATTAGTATAAATGGGTGGTTGATGTTCGGCACAGACTCGGTGTTTCAGTGCTGTATCTCTAATCTAATCTAATGAGGCAATGCCTCACAACCTTTGAACCCCAATTAGCTAACTACTCCTTGTGTGGATTCTAACCACTCTCTGAGTAAAGACGTTCCGCCTGAATTCCCTATTGGATTTATTAGTGTCTACCTTATATTTATGGACGGTAAACCGAGGCCCCATCTGCTCCATCAGGTGGATGTAAAAGATCTCAGGGCACTATTTCAAAGAAGAGCAAGGGAGTTATCCCCGGTGTCCTGGCCAATGCTTATCCCTCAATCAACATCACAACAACAGGTTATCTGGTCATTATCACATTGTTGTCTGTGGGAGCTTGTTGTGCACAAATTGGCTGTCATATTTCCTGTACTACAACAGTGATTACACTTCAAACGTGCTTCATTGGCTGTAAAGCGCTTTAGAACGTCCCGCAGTTGTGAAAGGCGCGATAGAAATGTGAGGTCTTTCTTTAATTTCCTAATAGTGGAAGCAACATTAATGAGAAAATCTATCCAGAACAGGTGACCTTTATTGAAATCAAGAGGGTTTGTCCATTGACTACTCATCCAACACAGAGAGAGAAAAAAACAGAAAATGCTGCAAAGAATTATGGCTGAGTTCTGATGAAAGGTAATAGATCTGTGTGATTAACTCTCTCTCTGCAGATGCTCCCCGGCCTGCTGAATATTTCTAGCATTTGCCGTTTTTATTTCAGGTTTCCAGCACTGGCAGTATTTTGCTCATGTCTTTTAAAGACACAGAGTGGGAAAGATTTTACGGTTCCCGGCTGCTGGGCTCGGAGGCAGGAGGGCCGCTAAACTTTCCCAGCAGCGGAAACAGCGTGGCCAATTTTAATAATTAAAAGCCCAAATAAGGGCCATTTTCCCGGTTTGCCGGCTTTTTGCTGGCGGTGGAGCATCCCCTCCCCAGCGCCTGGGGAGGCTACCAGCTGCATAGATGCGGCCTGCCTGTGGCTTGCCAGGAGCGGCCATCGGAGTCAGAGGCTCCGAGGCCTGCCTGATTGGTCCCGTCAGAAAAGTGCTTTGTCTTGCTCCCCTGAATGGGTGCCTCAAAGTGGATTCACCCTCTCATTCTCCTTGCAGCCTCCGCACTGGCCAACTCTGCCAGTGCTGCTGCCAAGGCTGCAGAATTGCCAGGCCTCTGATTGGGCCGGCAGGCTGGCTCTCCACCCTGCCATCCTTAATTGGATGGCTGTCCTGGGGGAAGCCAATTAAGAGCCCGCTGCCGGGAAGATTGTCGCTGAGGTCCCGTTGCCTGCCCATGCGGGGTTCAGAACTGCATATGATCCCAAAATCTGGACTTACCCACTTCCGAGAAAACCCTGGCCAGTTAATCTGAAGCCACTTTAATTTTCCATCCTACTCCCACTCTGGCCTTGTTATCCTTGGCCTCCTACACTCTTCCAATGAAGCTCAACATAAGCTCCAGGATTTCACACTTTACAGCCTTCCAGATGCAATATTAAGTTCAACAACTTTCGATCCAAACCATCACACCCACTTTCTCTGACAGCAGGTACTCGTAATGTTTCTGCTGTAATGATTTACACCTCCTCTAAACCCATTTATTGTTTCTTTATTTGTCTCATTACCACCACCTTTTGCCTTGCACCATCCTCCCTTTTGTCATTCGATCACTTCTGCTCACGACTCCATCACTGACCTTTCCCTTTGTTCTTTCCTCCCACCATTCCACCCCCATTTTTCCTTGGCTCTGCCCCTGCTTAGAAGGTGTTTTGTCTTTAATTTCTTCCCGTTCTGGTGAAGAATTGAACCGCAGGCATATCTTCCTCATGTTGCTCACCATCAAAGAACTTGACAAGAAGCTGCATCATGATCGGAGCTCTGAGAAGAAGCGAAAATAATTTTCACTAAAAACCGCATGCAGGTGACTTGAGGGAACATTTCAAAATAATTCCAAATCACTGGTTTCTAGGCTCTGGCCAAACAAGTGGAAGATTTGCCAAGCCCTTCTTCCTGTTTAAACGATTCCTCCACAAATACAGTTGACCCATTTCAGGCATTGGAGAAAAGGCAGAGGTTGGATATCATTGTGAAAGAGTAAAAGAAATCATCCTTTGCTAAGTTCCACAGGTATTTTTCATCCCAAGAGACTAATTAGGAGATCCTTATCCTTATGTTCAAATTCAACCCATTTGCCTCGTCTGATCCTATCTCTGATTTCTCTTAACCTTCCAATACTCTGATATCAAACTACTCCTCTTCTGCTCCCTCCACTCCACCATTGAAGCTTGATCCTTCATACACCTCCCCTCTGAAACCTTCCAAAGTCCACTCGTCTTGCCATATCCCTTAATGATTTCAAAAACTTCTAAGCCCCTTGTCTTTGCTCCCCTCCACCCCCTGCTTCTCCCTCCTACTCAGTGTCCACTGTTCTGTGAAAGGCTCTGAGATGGTTGTTGTGATCAGCGAATGGAGTACTATATTAATGAAGGTCATTGTGGTTGATGATGAGAGAAGCGTTGATCCATTAGTTATCATTGATTCACCATTAGTAAATGCACTGGCATACTATTTGCTTTGACTCTGATGAATGAAGTCAGGGTAGCTTCATTGTTGTTTAGGCTGATAGCAGAGCAGCAAGGAAGGTCACTTTGGGGCTTTTATTCTGGTAGAGTAGTGCTAAATACTAAATTAAGAGTTACATAGAATTACATAACAGTTACTGCACAGGGACAGCCAACAGGTCTATGGTGTTTATACTTCACATAACCCTCCTCCCACCCTACTTCATATAACCTCATCAACAGAACCTTCAATGCCTTTTTCTCTCCTGTGTTCATCTAGCTCCCACTAAATGCATCTATGCTATTCACCTCAGCCATGACTTGTAGTGCGTATGAAATTATAACTTCCATTACTAGATATTCAACGTACTTCAATACAGACAGATATTGTGATATATAATGGCTCCACTACAAGATATCCAACTTTAACTAATATAGTGACTTCATCTTCTATATATCAGACACTGGCTGCACTGGCTAGAAGGGGGCCCAACATTGATGCCTTTGTTGGAGATACAAACAGCTCCAACACCTCTGAGCATATTGATGGAGCCTGATAAACAATTTCCATCGACTCTTGATTCTCTCAATTCAGGTGCATGCTCATCATGCAGGTCTGACTCTGGGCACAAAGAGCAGGCCCAGTCTAATTTCCAAACCATTATGGGCAGAATCTTACCACCTTTGAAAATATTCTCTGATCGGAGACAAACATGAGTCTTGAACCTGATGGTCTGGGAGTCCCACCCACCTGCATGATCTTCCCGGAGGCAGCCAATTAAGAGGCCACCTCCAAAAGCCTCATCCAAGTAGAGAGGAGATTGGTGGGCTTTGCAGGCAGGGGGGTCAATGGGCGTGCCCGAGCCTCTGGGCAGCCAGCAGCCCCACCGAGAGAGGTGAGCACTGCCCATGTACGAGAGAGACAGCAGGGGTGCCTCAAAATGGGGACGTCCTCTAAAGACATTAAAAATATTGAAAAATAAGTGTGGCCACAGCTTCCATGTCACTGCTGGTTGACGTCGTACCAAGCACAAAGGAAGATGGTTGTGGTTGTTGGAGGTCAATCATCTCAACTCCAGGACATCACTGCAGGAGTTCCTCAGGGTAGTGTCCTAGGCCCAACCATCTTCAACTGCTTCATCAATGACCTTCCTTCAATCATAAGGTCAGAAGTGGGGATGTTCGCTGATAATTGCACAATGTTCAGCACCATTCGCGACTCCTCAGATACTGAAGCAGTCCGTGTAGAAATGCAGCAAGACCTGGACAATATCCAGGCTTGGGCTGAGAAGTGGCAAGTAACATTCACACCACACAAGTGCCAGGCAATGACCATCTCCAACAAGAGAGAATCTAACCATCTCCCCTTGACATTCAATGGCATTATGATTGCTGAATCCCCCACTATCAACATCCTGGGGCTCACCATTGATCAGAAACTGAACTGGAGCAGCCATATAAATACCGTGGCTACAAGAGCAGGTCAGAGGCTAGGAATTCTGCAGTGAGGAACTCACCTCCTGACTCCCCAAAGCCTGTCCACCATCTACAAGGCACAAGTCAGGAGTGTGATGGAATACTCTCCACTTGCCTAGATGGGTGCAGCTCCAACAACATACAAGAAGCTCGATATTATCTAGAACAAAGCAGCCCTCTTGATTGGCACCCCATCCACAAACATTCACTCCCTCCACCACCCATGCACAGTCACAGCAGTGTGTACAATCGACAAGATGCACTGCAGCAACTCACCAAGACTCCTTTGACAGCACCTTCCAAACCCGCGACCTCTAGCACCTCGAAGGACAAGGGCAACAGAAGCATAGGAACACCACCACCTGCAAGTTCCCCTCCATGCCACACACCATCCTGACTTGGAACTATGTCACCGTTCCTTCACTGTTGCTGTGTCAAAATCCTGGAACTCCCTTCCTAGCAGCACTGTGGGTGTACCTACCTCACATGGACTGTAGCGGTTCAAGGCCGTGGCTCACCACTACCTTCTCAAGGGCAATTAGGGATGGGCAATCAATGCTAGCCCAGCTAACAATGACCACATCCCATGAATGAATAAAACTGTGGCCACAGCTGTGACCCTCTCACAGATGCTGCTCCAAGGTGAGGGGGAGATGGGGGTGTTGAGATAACGTAGTTCTCATTTGAACCTCGGCCTGCCGTCAGGAGACCTTCTCTGGATATCCACTGGGATTCGGCCTCAATGGTGGTGGGGGGAGGGGGCAGCCCATCCACTGCTGGTAAGATCTGGTGGCGACACCAATCTGCACCCAAGTGGCCACTTAATTGCCGCTAATTGGCTACCCCACCCATTGCAGGGCAAGTAGCCGTTGCTGGTATGACCCAGCTGCTGGCAAGATCGACCGGAGGCAGGAACACGTCGGACCATTGACCTGACGTGGACTTTTCTTTTGTCCCTCTTCCCTCCTCCAACCCCCCCTCCACGGGTCCCATAATGTTTCGTCCACAATTTCAGTACATTAAATTGTCTTTCTGTTTGGATGATACAAAAGATCTTTTCAAAGTAGGAGCAGAGGATTCCTCCAAGGTGTCCTGACCAATAATTACCCTTCAACCAACTCCACCAAGACAGATTAACTGGACATTTCTGTCTGTGGGAGCTTGCTGTGCACAAATTGGCTACCGCATTTACCTAAATAACGATAGTAATGACACTTCCAAAGAAATTAATTAACTGCGAGTTCGTATAAAATCATAGAATCATAGAAAGTTTAAGGCACAGAAAGAGGTCACTTAGCCCATTGTGTCTGAGCCGGCCAAGAAACGATCCACCCATTCTAATTCCATCTTCCAGCATTTGGTCCATAGCCCTGCAGATTACAGCACTTGAGGTGTATATCCAGACTCCTTTTGAATGAGTTGAGGGTTTCTGCCTCAACTACCCTTTCAGGCAGTGAGTTCCAAACCCTCACCACCCTCTGGGTGAAAAGATTTTTCCTCAACTCCCCTAGAATCATCGAACCATAGAAAAATTACAACACAGAAGGAGGCCATTCAGCCCATCGTGTCCGAGCCGGCCGAAAAAACTAGCCGCCCAATCTAATCCCACCTTCCAGCACTTGGTCCATTGCCTTGCAGGTTACAGCACTTCAGGTGCATGTCCAGGTACCTTTTAAAAGAATTCAGGATTTCTGTGTCCACCACCGTTCCTGGCAGTGAATTCCCGACACCCACCATCCTCTGGTGAAAAAGTTTTTCCTTATGTCTCCTCTAATCCTTCTATCAGTCACCTTAAATCTGTTCTCTCTGGTAATTGACCTCTCCGTTAGGGAAACAGGTCCTTCCGTTTACCCTATCTAGGCCCCTTATAACTTTGTACACCTCAATTAAGTCACCCCTCAGCCTCCTCTGTTCAAAGGAAAACAACCCTGGCCTATCCAATATTTCCTCATAGCTGCAACTTTCAAGCCCTGGCAACATTCTTGTAAATCTCCTCTGTATTCTCTTACGTCCTTCCTGTAATGTGGTGACCTGAACTGTACATAATACTCCAGCTGTCACCTAACCAGTGTTTTATACAGTTCCAGCATCACATCCCTGGTTTTGTATTCTATACCTCGGCCAATAAAGGAAAGCATTAAATATGCCTTCTTCACCACTCTATCTGTCCTGTCACCTTCATGGACCTGTGGACATGCACTCCAAGGTCTCTCACTTCTTCTACCCATCTCAATATATTCCCGTTTATTGTGTAATCCCTCATTTTGTTTGCCCTCCCCAAATGCATTACCTTACTCTTCTCTGGATTGAATTCCATTTGCCACTTCTCCGCCCACTCTACCAAACCATTGATATCATTCTGGAGTTTACAGCTACGTTCTTCACGATCAAATACACAGCCAATTTTTGTGTCATCGGCAAATCTCCTAATCATGCCTCCCACATTTAAGTCCAAATCATTAATATATACAACAAACAGCATGGGGCCCAACACTGAGCCCTGTGGAATGCCACTGGAAACCTCTTTCCGTTTGCAAAAACATTGGAAAACTACTACCCTTTGTTTCCTGTCACTGAGCCAATTGTGGACCCAACCTTTCATATTCCCCTGTATCTCATGGGCTTTCATTTTACTGACCAGTCTGCCATGTGGGACCTTGTCAAATGCCTTACTAAAGTCCATGTAGATCACACCCAATGCACTACCCTCATCAATCCTCCTTGCTACTTCCTCAAAAAACTCAATCAGGTTAGTAAGACATGACCTTCCCCGAACAAATCCATGCTGACTATCCCTGATTAATCCATGCCTTTCTAAGTGGCAGTTTATCCTGTCCCTCAGAATTGATTCTAATAATTTACCCACAACTGAGGTCAAACTGACCAGCCTATAATTATTTGGCCTATCCCTCGCACCCTTTTTAAACAATGGTACAACATCCGCAGACCTCCAATTATCTGGTATCTCGCCTGTACCTAGTGAGGATTTGAAGATGATCCTCAGAGCATCCATTATTTCCTCCCTGGCTTCATAGAGTCATATAGTTATACAGCACTGAAATAGGCCCTTCGTCCCATCGTGTCTGTGCCGACCATCAAGCACCTATCTATTCTAATCCCATTTTCCAGCATTTGGCCCGTAGCCCTGTATGCTATGACATTTCAAGTGCTCATCTAAATACTTCTTAAATGTTGTGAGGGTTCCTACCTCTACCACCCCTTCAGGCTGTGTGTTCCAGATTCCAACCACCCTCTGGGTGAAAATTTTTTTCCTCAAATCCCCTCTAAACCTCCTGCCTCTTACCTTAAATCTATGCCCCCGGTTATTAACATCTCCGCTAAGGGGAAAAGTTTCTTCCTATCTAACCTATCAATGCCCCTCATAATTTTGTATACCTCAATTAGGTCACCCTCAGCCTTCACTGCTCAAAGGAAAATAATCCTAGCCTACTCAGTCTCTCTTCATAGCTGAAATTCTCCAGCCCAGGCAACATCCTGGTGAATCTCCTCTGCACCCTCTCCAGTGCAATCACATCCCTCCTATAGTGTGGTGACCAGAACTGTACACAGTACTCCAGCTGTGGCCTAACTAGCGTTTTATACAGCTCCATCATAACATCCCTGCTCTTACATTCTATGCCTCGGCTAATAAAGGCAAGTATCCCATATGCCTTCCTAACCACCTTATCTATCTATGCTGCTGCCTTCTGTGATCTATGGAGAAGTACACTAAGGTCTATCTAACCCTCTGTACTTCCTATGGTCGTGCCATCCATTGTATATTCCCTTTCCTTGTTAGTCCTCCCAAAATGCATCATCTCACACTTCTCAGGATTAAATTCCATTTGCCACTGCTCCGCCCACCTTACCAGCCCATCTATATCGTCCTGTAATTTAAGGCTTTCCTCTTCACTATTTACGACACCACCAATTTTCGTGTCATCTGCGAACTTACTGATCATACCTCCTATATTCATGTCCAAGTTTTTAATGTACACTACAAACATCAAGGGTCCCAGCACCGATTCCTGTGGTACACCACTAGTCACAGGTTTCCAATCACAAAAACAACCCTCGACCATTACCCTCTGCCTCCTGCCACTAAGCCAATTTTGGATCCAATTTGCCAAATTGCCCTGGATCCCATGGGCTCTTACTTTCTTGACCAATCTCCCATGTGGGACCTTATCAAACACCTTACTGAAGTTCATGTATATTACATCAACTGCTTTACCCTCATCTACACACCTAGTCACCTCCTCAAAAGATTCAATCAAATTGGTTAGCCATGATCTCACCCTGACAAAGCTGACTATCCCTGATTAATCCCTGCCTCTCCAAATGGAGATTAATCCTGTCGCTCAGAATTTTTTCCTATAGTTTCCCAACCACTGATGTTTGACTCACTGGCCTGTAATTACCTGGTTTATCCCTGCTACCCTTCTTGAATAATGGTACCACATTCACTGTCCTCCAGTCCTCTAGCACTTCTCCTGTGGCCAGAGAGGATTTAAAAATTTGTGTCAGAGCCCCAGAAATCTCCTCCCTTGCCTTACATAACAGCCTGGGATACATCTCATCTGGGCCTGGGGATTTATCCACTTTTAAGCCCGCTAAAACCACTAAAACCTCCTCCCTTTCAATGCTAATTTGTTCAAGTATATCACAATCCCCCTCCCTGACCTACATCATCCTTCTCCATTGTGAACACAGATGAAAAGTAATCATTTAAAACCTCACCTATGTCCTCTGGCTCCACACACAGATTGCCACTTTGGTCCTTAATGGACCCTACTCTTTCCCTGGTTATCCTCTTGCCCTTAATAAACTTATAAAGTGCCTTAGGATTTCCCTTTATCTCTCCCGCCAGCGTTTTTTCATGCCCCCCTCTTCGCTCTCCTAATTACTTTTTTAAGGACCTCCCCTACACTTTCTATACTCCTCTAGTGCCTCCGCTGTTTTCAGCGCTCTGAATCTGCCATAAGCCTCCTTTTTTCCCTTATCCAATCCTCTATATCCCTTGACATCCAGGGTTTCCTGGACTTATTGGTCCTACCCTTCACCTTTGCGGGAACATGTTGGCCCTGAACTCTCACTATTTCCTTTTTGAATGATTTCCACTGGTTCTGATGTAGACTTTCCTACAAGGAGCTGCTCTCAGTCCACTTTGGCCAGATCCTGGGATGCAATCTATCCAGCCCTGGTGATTTATCCACTTTCAAGGATGTCAGACCCTCTAGTACTTCCTCTCTCATTATGCTAATCATATTTAATATTTCACACTCCTCCTCTTTAACTACAATGTCTGCATCAACCCTCTCCTTTGTGAAGCCAGAGACAAAAAAAATCATTAAGAACCCTGCCCACATCTTCTGCATCCACGCATAAGTTCCCTTGTATATCTCTGATAGGCCCTACCCTTTCCTTAGTTATCTTCTTGCTCTTAATGTACTGATAAAACATCTTCCGGTTTTCCTTGATTTTACCTGCCAATAATTTTTCGTCTCCTGGCTTGGCTTTTCTAATTTCCTTTTTTATTTCACCCCTGCAATTTCTATACTCCTCTAGGCTTTCCAAAATATTAAGGATTTTTGTGATCATCATAAGCTTTCTTTTTCTGCTGTAAGCTTCTAGATAACCAGGGGGCTCTAGATTTGGCAGTACCACTCTTTATCTTTGTGTGGACATGCCTACACTGTGCCTGTAGTATCTCACTTTTGAATGCCTCCCATTGGTTTGCCACTGATTTTCCTTCAAGTAGCTGCAGCCAGTCCACTTTCACCAGATCACCTCATAGTTTTATAAAATTTGCCTTCCCCTAATTTAGAACTTTTACTCCTGTTTTATCTCTGTCCTTTTCCATGATTGTGCTAAAACTAACTGTATTATGGTCACTATCTCCAAATTGCTCACCCACATTTACTTCATCCACTTGCCCAGCTTCATTACTGAAGACTAAATCTGAATTGCGCCCCCTCTTGTTGGGCTTGTCATGCGCTGGCTAAAAAACTTCTCTTGCATGCAGTTCAAGAATTTTGTGCCCTCTGTGCCCTTCACACTGTTTGTATCCTAGTTGATATTGAGGTAGTTGAAATCCCCAACTATCATTGCCCTATAATTTTTGCACCAGAAATTTGCTTACATATTTGTTCTTCTACCTCCCTCTCACTATTTGGACGTCTATAGTACAGTCCTAGTAATGTGGCTGCCCCTTTTTTATTTCTGAGCTCCACCCATATGGTCTTGTTTAATGATTCATTTAGCATATTATCCTTCCTCAATGCTGTTATTGATTCCTTAACTAATAATACCACCTCCCCACCTTTTAATCCCCCTCTCTATCCTGCCTGAAAACTCTATATCCAGGGATGTTGAGCTGCCATTCTTGGCCTTCTTTAAGCCATGTTTCCGTTATAGCAATGATATCATGTTGACATGTGTCTATCTGTGCCCTCAGCTCATCTGCTTTATTTACTATACTCCTTGCATTTAAATAAATACCCTTTAACACTGTCAAATTCCTGTGCTGCACATTTTTAACCTTTGCATCTTCTGTCGTTCAGAGTCACATGCTAATTTTCTGCCTCCCGTTTTCCGTCCTGAAATTGTCCCATCTAAGACTACGCTCAGGTTCCCATTCCCCTGCCAAACTAGTTTAAACCATCCCCAACAGCACCTTCCTTCTCCCAGTCATGTTCAGATGCAGACCATCCGGCTTGTACAGGTCCCACCTTCCCTAGAAGTGGTCCCAATGCTCCAGAAATCTGAAGCCCTCCCTCCTGCACCAGCTCTCCAGCCACGCATTCGTCAGGTGTATTTTCCTATTTCTATACTCACTAGCAAGTGGCGTTGGGAGTAATCTGGAGATTATTACCTTTGAGGTCCTGCTTGCCATTCTTGTTCCTAACTCCCTAAACTCAGCCTGCAGGACCTCATCACTCTTTCTTCCTATATCGTACCAATATATTGTGTCATGGTCTTGTAGGTTTTTCTTTTCAGGATTTGCCTTTAAGGCTTGCAAGGGATCAGTATTGCTTTAAGAGCTGGCAAGCCTTAGGAGTTATAGGAAGGTGCATTTTCGTTGCCTTAGAAACAGCCATTTGGAGACTGCGATTCAAAGGGTGCATTCTCGATACCACTCGTCTCTGGGATAACATAGTTAAATTGGGGTCTTGTGTTTGGCATCAGATTAATTGCTCTCGAGTCTGGGATCTTATCAATTGGAAACTTGATTGTTGGGATCTAAATCTGACACCAATTACAAAGAAATTAAAAGAACCAGGTCTGTTGTATAATAGGTACAGTCTATACCATTGTTATAACATTAGTGGTTGTAGCAGAGGTTTTGGGACAGCAGAATGATTCCCCGAGTGACTTGATAACTTTAACTAAGAAAAAATTAAAAGGATTGGCAGCGAAATTGGGGCTAAATCAGGTGCCAAAAAAGCAGAGATAATTGGATTGATAGCCGAACATCTGGAATTAGTAGAAGAAGATGATGATGAGGGTAGTACAGATGAAGGGCAATACGAGGGTGAAGAAAGGGAATACGAGAGACAAGAAGGTAATAGGTCCGAGACTGATGCAGTGGAATTGGCTAGGATTCAGTTAGAAATGAAAAAACTGGAGCTTCAGCAGGAAAAAGAATTAAGAAAACCTGAACTTCAGAGAGAGAGTGAAAGAGAAGAGAGGGAATTTAAATTAAAAGAGATGGAACTATGACAAAGGTTTAGTTGTTTAAATTTATACAGGCTCTTCCTAAGTTCAAGGAAAGGGATGAAGAGGCATTTTTCATATCTTTTGAAAAAATAGCCAAACAGATGAAATGGCTGAAAGAAAGCTGGACACTGCTTATGCAGAGCAGGTTGGTAGGCAGAGCTCATGAAGCTTATGCCACGCTTCCTGAAGAGGCTTCTGCAGATTATGAGATGGCAAAAAAGGCTATTGTCGCTGCGTATGAGTTTGTCCCTGAAGTTTACTGTCAGAAGTTTAGAAACTTATGGAGATTGACTGGGCAGACATATTTAGAATTTGAGAGGGTGAAGCAAATGAATTTTGACCGTTGGATATGGGCATTAAAGATAGAAACCACTTATGAGAACCTTAGAGAATTGATTCTCTTAGAATAGTTTAAAAAGTCCATTCCTTCAGTAGTGAGAACTGATATAGATAACCTGAAAACTTTGAAAGCTAGGCAAGCAGCAGAGATTGCTGATGATTTTGAGCTTGTGAGTAAGTCAACCTATTTTTTCCGTCGCCTTCATAAACCCGAGAAGGATAGAAAGTGGGAGAGTGAAAGGAAGGCAAGTAACTGGGGACAAGCTGGGAATGCCCCAGGATCACCTCCTCAGGTCAGAAAGGAAGGTGCTGAGGGTAGAAGTGAGGTTCGCAAGCCAAAGTGATATCATTGCAACAAAACGGGTCATCTTCGTTCAGAGTGCTGGAAATTGCGAGGTAAACCCACAGGACTTGTTGGGGTAGGCAAAGTTAGTGCAGAGGAAAAGACTCTGACTGAAAGTATAGCAGACCAGGTTATAGCTTTAAAGACAGCTGTGAATGTGAAACCAGATGCTAAAACTAAGAGGAGTGTAGAGGTTAAGAATAAACTACTTGAGAGTTATAATGATTTTTTGTCAAAGGGGAGAGTAACTCCGTATCCTGTAAGTGAGGCAAGAAAACCTATTGTTATACTCAGGGATACAGTGGTGCAGTGGTTAGCACCACAGCTCCAGCTACCTGGGTTCAGTTCTGGGTACCGCCAGTGTAGAGTTTGCAAGTTCTCCCTGTGACCGTGTGGGTTTCTGCCGGGAGCTCTGGTTTCCTCCCACAGCCAAAGACTTGCAGGTTGATAGGTAAATTGGCTGTTGTAAATTGCCCCTAGCATTGGTAGGAGAATTGTGGGGATGTTGTAGGGAATATGGGATTAATGTAGGATTAGTATAAATGGGTGGTTGATGGTTGGCACAGACTCAGTGGGCTGAAGGGCCTGTTTCAGTGCTGTATCACTCTATGAGTGACCCAAGCACTCTTGTTGGGGTAAGATATGAGGTTTCCACAAGAGAGTGCCTTGAACGCTAAAGTTTTAGTAAATGGAATTGGCGGGGTGTGCATACCCATACCTTTGTATAAAGAACGCCGAGAGACTGACTTAATAACTGGGGTAGTAACTGTAGGTGTTGTCCACAGTTTACCAGTAAAGGGAATTGATATACTCCTAGGAAACGATTTGGCTGGATCAAAATTATCAGTTTCTCCTATGGTTACGGAGGAACCATGTGAAATTAAGGAAAGGGAGCAATTACAGGAGCAAGTTCCAAGAATACTTCTTGCGTGTGTAGTTACCTGAGCAATGGTTAAACAGGATCCATTTCTGGAGGTAAAAGGGGCGCCACAAATAGATAATCAGGCATCTGAAACCTTATTTGTGGATTTAGCTAATCCAAATGAAATGTTTAACAGATCTTCTATCATTGCAGCACAGCAAGCTGATCCAGAGATCTACCAAATAGCACAGACGGCTCTGTCAGAAGCTGAGGTGAAAGGAGTTCTGGAAGGCTATTATATGGCAAACAGGGTTTTGAGGAGGAAATGGAAACTGCCTCATAGACCAGCCAACGAAGACTGGACAGTTGTTGAACAGATAGTGGTACCACCTAAATATCACCAAGGATTATTAAGGTTAGCACATGACATTCCTTTTTCAGGACATAGGGGAATTCGGAGGACCAAATCACACATAAACAAACATTATTATTGGCCAGGTCTTACAAAGGATGTGAGACAATTTTGTAGGGCATGCCACACCTGTCAAACGGTGATAAAACCACAACCTACCATAAAACCAGGGGATGATGTATTAGTTTGTTACTATCACAGGGAGAACCAGTGAAAGCATGGTTTGATGGTCCATATAGAGTGATCAAAAGAGTGGGTAAGGTAGATTACTTGATTGACACCCCTGATCGCCGGATAAAGAACCGGTTGTGTCACATTAATTTGCTCAAACCATATTACCGCAGGGAGGAGGATAAGCCAGTACAGGTATGTCAGGTAATCAGGACTGTGGAGACGTAAAAGGATAGTGAGAATGAGGCAGAAGTAGGCACAGGAAATTCTCAGATAGAACCTCCAACTATCCAATTAGCGAATGCAGAATGGCTAGGAAAATTAAACAATAGGCTTTTACACTTAAAGGCAAAACAGCGTGAAGTCCTAACCAGGGTTTCCACAATGTTTCAAAAAGTTTGTAGGGATAAGCCAGGATGTACAACCTTAGCCACACATGATGTGGGTATAGGGGGAGCCATTCCTTTAAAACAACATCCTTGTTGCTTAGGTCCAGACAAACAGGCCCAAGTGGAAGCAGATATACAATGCATGCTGAAGGGCAGCTTAGATGATCCTAGTCAGGACAGCTTCAATTTGCAGATGGTCTTGATGACTAAACCTGGTGGGATGGCTCTAACTTGCATAGACTCTAGAAAAGTCACTGTGGTAAAGCTGACAGACTCCTACCCAAATTCTCATTTAAAGGACTATATGGACAGAGTGGGCAACACAATGTGTCTTAAAGAGACATATGTATTGGAGGGATACTGTCAAATTCTTTTGACACCCCAGTGTAAGAAAAAAATCAGCTTGTGTTACACCAGACAGGGTTTTCCAGTGTCAAATGACGCCACATAGGTTAAGGGGTACTCGAGAAACTTCTCAGAGAATAGTGAACCCAGTAGTGGTCAGTGCTTCTAGCTGTGCAGCTGACCTGGCTGAGGTGATGGATAATAGGGACACTTGGAAGAAAAACACAAAACAATTGAAAGACTATGCTTGCAAATTTGAAATGGGTTCATTGGAACAACCTTTTGAAATTTTCAAACCGAAATGTTCTGGTGGAACTTGTTGCTGTAGTCTAAACATTTGTTTTTTAGAAATTAGTATATCTGTAAATTCGGGGGGAATAAAGTTAGCGTTTTTTCAATTTGTATTTATTTTACCCATTGTAATGAAATGCATTTCAGGAATGGCGTTTCATTCCGCTAGGGGCGGAGGTGTCATGGTCCTGTAGTTTTTTGTTTCAGAATATGCAGTTTGCCTTTAAGGCTTGCAAAGTGATCAGTATTGCTTTAAGAGCTGGCAAGCCTTAGGAGTTATAGGAAGGTGCATTTTTGTTGCCTTAGAAACAGCCATTTGGAGACTGCGATTCAAAGGGTGCATTCTCGATACCATGGAAACAGCCACTGGGAGTGAGCCTGATGCGATACATTTGTTTTAATTCAGTTTGAACTAGTTTTTAGTGAGACAGAAAACATCAAACAAAGACAGAGATCTCTGCTAATTTAAATTGAAGAAAGGGAAGTTAGACTGTGCCAATCTTTTATCCCTTAAAAAACTCCAAAGTCAGATTGATTTCATTGAAAGTGTTTGCAAGATGTTAATTGTTGAAATTCGCTGGAGAAGGAAAGCATCACCTACTAATGTTAGACTACGGACTGTTCTACTGTGGAAGAACCTTTTTTCCTGCATCGGACAACTGCAAGGACTTCAAGCAACTTCGGACTGTAAATTTGGAAGGACTCTAATTTTTTTCTATTTTAAATGTTGTTTACATCTTTATAGTGTTTAAGAATTTAGTTCTTTTAATTAAAGGGTTAATTTGTTGATTTAAAGACACCTGGTTTGGTTAGCCTCATTCAGGGGAGTTGATAGATGGTACAATTTGGTGGGTCTTTCTTTAACGTGAAAAGTTTTAAATGATATCTGGAATGACAGGATTGAATTAACAGTGCGTTGGTCCCATCACAATCATAATCGTATATTTTGATTGGGGGCTTTAACAGGAGTGGTCGGTCATAACACTTGGTACCTATATTGGTACCAATGTGGGCCACGACCTCTGTGCACCCTCGCCCTCCAGAATGCTTTGTAGCTGCTCGGTGATATCCACGACCCTTGCACCAGAGAGGCAACATACCATCCTGGAATCACGCCTGCAACCACAGGAATCCCCTACCGCTATTGCTCTCTTGTCTTTTCTCCTTCCTCCCTGCACAGCTGAGCCACCCATGGTGCTCTGATCATGAATAATTTTTCTCTAATCACTAATTTTTCTACCGATCACTTTAAATCTATGCCCCCTAGTCACTGACCTCTCTGCTAAGGTAAATAGGCCCTTCACCTCCACGTTATCCAGGCCCCTCAAACTTTTGTACATTTCAATCAGATCTCCCCTCAGCCTTCTCTGTTCCAAGGAGAACAACCCCAGCCTATCCAATCTTTCCTCATAGCTGCATTTTTCCAGTCCTGGCAACATCCTTGTAAATCATATTAAATCCTGAATGTCACAGTATTATGAGAAACAGAAGCTTTCATTTATAGCAGCAATCGGTCAGGTGCTATGTCACAAAATGCTTCATATAATAACTCATTATCATTCTAAATCAGGACTCGATGACTAATTACTCACTGAAATCAGGTCCAACTAATAAGACACCAATTTTCTGACAGGCTGCAAGGAAAACCAATTAATATAGTGAGCAGTATTAACACGAATAATGCAAAAAAGTAGTCTTGAAATGTGCAATAACCGTTCAATTATTTGTATCAGGCTAGATCCTTTTTGAGTAATACAGACAGGTCATTTATTTAATTACGTCAGTGTGTAAGTGAAGAATATTCAAATTGCTGTTCTTGCCAATCACTTTCTCAGTTAAAATAAACTTGGCTTGGATTCATAATTCCAAATCTGATCTCTAAATCCTGGGTGACAATTCTCTCAGGTTCAGATCAGTCTGCAATTAATTTTGCACTGCGGAATCTGTACAGGGAAGGTTCATTAGGGTTTAGAAATTGTAAACAGCCCCACATCATTACAGTGTTGAATGTGCTTATTAAAATAAATGAAAACTAATGGCTACAGCAGTGAAGCTGACACTCCCATCATGTGTGATATTACTGCCCTCATTCTCCCTTACAAAGAATTACTTCACATTTGCCAATATGGAAAACTGTTATGGTGATGGATAGAGGTGGAGTTATTTCATTTCATTTATACATGCATGTTAATAATTCAAATATTTGCATTCATAATGAAACTGTTTGTGGCACAGTTGATAAAGTTGAAACAAAAAGTTTACCATTATACCAGAAATTAGATGTAGTAAAAATCTCATTATTTAAGCCCAAGGGCATCAGTAAAATGCTTTTTTTCTTATTATTGTCTGATAGTTATAATAAAGCTTCCCCGGGGACCAGGAATAAAATTCACCCCATCTTGTGTGAAAACAGCAGTGGTTCAATTGGGAGCCCTCTGTCTCAGAAAAGTTTGGGCTCATCGACTCACTCCAGACATTTGAGCACATAACTTAGGCTGACACTTCAGTGCAGTACTGAAGGAGTGCTGCACTGCCAGAAGTCACATCTGTTGGTTGAGATCTTAAACCGAGACTCCGTCTGTTCCCTTAGACAGACATAAAAGATCCCATGGCACTATTTCGAAGAAGATTAGGGGTGTCCTCCCTGGTGTCCTGGACACAATTTATCCCTCAAACAACACCATTAATCGGTTGATCGGATGATTATTGGCTGCCGTGTTTCTATTCATTACAACAGTGACAACATTTCAAAGTACCATATTGGCTGTAAAGCATTTTGGGACTTCCCGAGGTCATGAATGCTGTTTTATAAATGCAGTCGATTTATCGTTCTCTCAATAAAATAGAGAAAATGCAATGTGTCAAAGCCCATCAAACAAGTTACTTCAAACTGGCTCTTAAATCAGTGTGGCCCAGTATTCATCTGAGATAAAGGTAACTTAGATCTTATATAAGAAGCCTATACATTTTTAATGCAGACTGATTCTACAGTGTAGCAAAATGGAAGTAGGTCCAAGAAACTCCAGTAGTCCGCTGGAATCATAATATAAGGATTTCATTTGATATGTTTCAATAGATCAGAAATCACGTTAACTTAATTTTCAAAGAAATATTTGTTTACCTTCATTTAATCCCTCTATAACTTCTCATAACAGCAATAAAAACAATCACATTGCTACATGTGTTGTGGCTCAGTCATTGCACACACTCCCTCTCCCCTGTATCATAAGGTTGTGGGTTCAAGACCTGCTCCAGAGTCCTCTGCACATAATTTACTGCAGTGCAGTACTGAGGGTGCACTGCACTGTCAGAGGAGTTGTCTTTCAGATGAGACATTAAATCAAGGCCTTGTTTGCTTTCTGAAGTGGATGTAAAAGATCCTATGACACTATTTTGAAAAAGCGGAGGGGTATCATCCCCAGTATCCTGGTCAGCACATGTCCCTCAAACAACTTCACAAAACCAGATCATCATTATCACAGCGCTGTTTGCTGTATGTAAATTGGCTGCTGTGTTTCCTAAATTACAACAGTGACTACACTTCATTGGCTGCAAAGTGCTTTGGTATATCGTGAAGTTGCTATATACATGGGAAGTCTTTTTGTTTCAGAATTGTACCAGGGATGACGGACTTTAGTTATTTGGAGAGACTGGAGAAATTGGGATTTTTCTCCCTAGAGCACCAAAGGTTAATAGGAGATTTGATATAGGTGTTCAAAATCACCAATGGTTTTGGTACAATAAATAAAGAAAGACTGTTTCCTGTAGCAGAAGGGCTTGTAACCAGAGGTTACAGATTTAAAGTGATTGGCAAAAGAACAAGAGACGACATGAGGTAACTTTTTTATGTAGTGAGTTGTTGTGATCTGGAATGCACTGCCTGAAAGGATGAAGTCAGCAGATTCAATAGTAACTTTCAAAAGGAAACTGGATAAGTATTTGAAGGGAAAAAATTGCTGGGCTATGGGGAAAGAGCAAGGGAATAGGACTAATGGGATAGTTCTACTAAAGAGCTGGCATAGGCATGATGGGCCGAATGGCCTCCTTATGTGTTGTACCATTCTATGATTAATTGTGGGTATATTTTCCTCTTTGTAAGAATTTAAAGAAAAATAATATTGTTAAAACTCATACTAAAGCTCAAAGCAAAAATATAATGTGGAAATAAAAGAAAATGCTGGAAACTCAAAGCAGGCCTGCCAGTATCAGAGAGAAAAGTAGGTTACTGTTTTAGCTACAAACTCTTCTTTGGATAGACGTGCTGTGTATATATCATACTTTCTGTTTCTATCTCATTCTAAACTTTACAGCAATATTTAAGACACCTCAGTGGGTTCTCACAATATGTCTTTCCAACAACATCACCAAAAATCAGTAAGTGGTCATTCATCTCATTTGCTGCTTGCGGGATCTTCCTGTGTGCAAAATGGCTACTGCATTTGTCAGCATAGCAATAGTCACTTCACTTCATGAAGCTAAGAGATTGGTATGTATGTGGAACAGATTACCAGCACAGGTGGTGAAAAGAGGGACCTTAATGGGTTTTGAGAAGGAACTGCACAGGTTTTTGTTGACAAATGGGATTCGGGGTTAGTAGAATTATCCCAAGGGAATATTGTGGATGAGTGAGCTAGATAGACAAAACATCTTCTCCTGCCTGAAACTGTTACTATGTAAGCACTTTGAAATGTTTTTGAGATGTGACAAGGAGCAATATTTATAATATTTTAACAATCTAACTCAGCCAATGGCAGGGTTGGGCTGGGTGGTAGGGCTCTCCAAGGTCAAAAAGCCTGTCTACGCTCACTATCTAGGTTTGGATATGAAGAATGGTCACTTAGGTGAGGTATTCGAGGGCACCAATGGGGCTACAGAAACACGTGTGCCTTCAGGACCATGAAAAATTGGTGGTGAAAGAGAAAACATCTAGCAACATCTCAACTGTAGTAGTATAGCTGCAGGAAAATATCATTGAAATATTCCACCAATGTTACAAATTATTTCCAATGGAAGGGAGGAAGATGTATTCATATATTGTCATTTACAATCTCAGGACATCCCAAAACCCTTTACAGCCAATGAAGTACTTTTTAAAGTGTTATCGCTGTTGTCATGTAGCAGGCAATTTGTGCACAGCAAGCTCCCACAAACAGCAATGTGATATTGGCCTGACGTTCTGTTTCATTGGCATTGGTTGAGGGAAAAATATTGGGCAGGCACAGGAGAGAATTCCCAACTGTACTTTGTACAGTACCATGGGATCTTTTACGTCCACACGTGAGGGCAGACAGTGCCTTGGTTTAACGTTTCATCCAAAACACACCAACTCCAAAAGTGCCGCACTCCCTTAGTACTGCACTAGAGCGTCAGCCTAGATGTTGTGCTTAAGTGAAGTGGAACTTGCACCCACAACCTTCTGACACAGAATGCTACCACTGAGCCATGGCCTTTACCAATGCTTGATCGAGGAAATATTATTCCTGGATCCCCCAAGCAAGAGTTCTAACAACTTAACCACGGCTGACAATGGAAGGTATCCTATGCAACAGAGATGTCTTTTAAGGGTCAATAAACAAGATACTCTCCTTTTCGAAGCCTGCTTCCTTCAGCTGTTCGGTCAAGGTTTAGCAGGCCATCTAGTAAACATCCTGTCAGGCAGAGTTACAGTACTTAACATGAAGTGTGAAGCCTGTTGGTCTCTAATGAAAACACGTATGGGGGCATACAATAATGCAGATTGCTTTTTGAATGGCAAGTAGTATCTTCAGTGAAATTGGCCTCTATGTCTCAAGTAATGACTAATGAGAATTACAGACCTGAAGATTTACAGACAGGAATGAGGGTTAAGCTAATGAGCTATTGCAACATTGCAGTCATGAACCATATGTAAAACCTCATTACAGCCTTGGTTCAAACATGGACAAAAGAGCTGAACTCAAGAGGTGAGGTGAGAGTGACTGCCCTTGACATCAAGGCAGCATTTGACCAAGGATGGCATCAAGGAGCCCTAGCAAAACTAGAGTCAATGGGAATCGGGGGAAAACTTTCCACTGGCTGGAGTCATACCCAGCGCAAAGGAAGATGGTTGTGGTTGTTGGTGGTCAATCATCTCAGCTCCAGGACATCACTGCAGGAGTTCTTCAGCGTAGTTTCCTAAGCCTAACCATATTCAGCTGCTTCATCAATGACCTTCCTTCAATCATAAGGTCAGAAATGGGGATGTTTGCTGATGATTGCACAGTGTTCGGCACCATCCAGGCTTGGCTTAATAAGTGGCAAGTAACATTCGCACCACACAAGTGCCAGGCAATGACCATCTCCAACAAGAGAGAATCTAACCACCTCCCCTTGACATTGACGGCATTACTATCACTGATTCTCCCACTATCAACATGCTGGGGGTTACCATTGACCAGAAACTGAACTGGAGTAGCCATACAAACACCATGGCTACAAGAGCAGGTCAGAGGCTAGGAATCCTGCAGCAAATAACTCACCTCCTGACTCCCCAAAGCCTGTCCACCATCTACAAGGCACAAGTCAGGAGTGTGATGGAATACTGTCCACTTGCCTGGATGGGTGCAGCTCCAACAACACTCAAGAAGCTCGACACTATCCAGGACAAAGCAGCCCACTTGATCGGCACACCATCCACAAACATTCACTCCATTCACCACTGATGAACAGTGGCAGTAGTGTGTACCATCTACAAGATGCACTGCAGCAACTCACCAAGGGTCCTTCGACAGCACCTTCCAATCTTGCGTCCTCTACCACCTCGAAGGACAAGGTCAACAGATGCATGGGAAATCCACCACCTGCAAGTTCCCCTCCAAGCCACGCACCATCCTGACTTGGAACTATATTCCTTCAATATCGCTGGGTCAAAATCCTAATAGCACTATAGGTGTACCTACCCCACATGGACTACAGCAATTCAAGAAGTCGGCTCACCACCACCTTCTCAAGGGCAATTAGGGATGGGCAATAAATGCTGGCCTAGCCAGCGATGCCCACATCCCAGGAACGAATTAAAAAAAGGTCAAAACAATGCACTGGAGAAGCTACCAGTTTAGACCAGGAATTTGTTCAGAGAGAGTTACTTGACCAAAGCTCATCCAAAACTCTGTTGCTTGTATCACAATCAGATCAGTCATGATCTTATCGAATAGTGGAGTAGGCTCGAAGGGCCAAATGGCTGACTCCTGCTCGTCATGTGCTCTTGTGTTATTGTGTATCCAAACTCACACCAAGTCCCCTTCACTCATCACCCCTGTGCTCATTAACATACATCTGGCAATGCCTCGATTCTAAGATTATCGTCCGTGTTTTCAACTCCCTCAATGGCTTCATCTATCCCTATCTCTGTAACCCACTCCAGCCTTACTATCCTTCAAGGTCACTGCACTCCTCCAATTCTGACCTCTTGCTCATCTGCAACTGTTACTGCTCCATGCCTTCAGCTGCCTTGGTCCTAAGCTCTGGAATTCCTTCCCTCCACCTTCACTTCTCGACCTCTCTCTCCACCTTTAAGACCTCATTTATAACCTGCCTTTTTGGCCAAGCTTTGGGTCAATTGTCCTTTTATCTCCTCATGTGATTCGGTGATAAATTTTGTTCGATAATTGCTGCTGTGATTAGCCTAGCGTCGTTTTACTATGTCAAAGGAATTATTTAAGTGCAAGTTGTAGTAATCGTTTAATTATTTATTCTTTGCCAATCTTGGCGAAAACCCACCCAGTCACAGGGAGAACTTGCAAACTCCGCACAGGCAGTACCCAGAATCAAACCCGGGTCACTGGAGCTGCGAGGCTGCGGTGCTAACCACTGCATCACTGTGCCACCCTGGCAGCTCAACACCACACGGAAGAAAAAAACAGTAACAGTGAAATAGAAACAACAGGGCAGGAGGAAAAAGACCATGATATTAACCAATTTTTTTTTCTGGGAGGTACCTGCAATATTTGTAGAATTACAAACATTAATATTTCAACCACTTAATGGTTTTCTACCCACAATATATTGCAGCAGCCAGTCACCCTTCTTGGTAAGCAACAGGATATTATTATATATTATAACTTATGAAACTCAACGCAAGTCCAAAGAACAGCAACTCATCTTTCTACAAAGCACCTTCAGGACTTAACACTGAGTTTAACAACTTCAGATTTTAACCATTGCTTTACTTTTCTCTTGGGCATTCTGCAATCACTCACATCTCCTCTGGACCCATCTTTTGCTTCTATAATAAAAACAGAAAACACTGGAAATGCTCAACAGGGTAGGCAGCATCTGTGGATAGAGATTTCTTTCTTTGTCCCATTACCTCCTTTTGCCTGGCACCATCATTCCTTTTTTCATTTAATCTCTCCTCTGTGCATCCTTACACACCCTCTAGTTCTCCTCTCACTTCCCTGCTTATTATTAAAACTTCATTCTTGCAAAGTGGGTGTCACTGGCAAGGCCAGCATTTATTGCCCATTCCTCGTCACCATTGAGAAGGTGGCACCTTCTTGAATATATCTGAGTGACTTGTGTTACGGTCATGTGGTGTGGCATGAGGGGTTCTCACTGTTCAACTCCCTACCTGACTGCAGCAAGACTATTTGTATTAGAGTTTTGCTCCTTGGTGTGTTATATTTCAAATAACGTGACCGTGACAGGTTTTCTTGTAGGTTTTATAAAATATAAATGCACACGTGCACAAGAAGAAGCAGACAGAGAAGGGAAAGAGGAAGGTGGTTTTCAGTGAGGGAGAAAGGTTACGATAAACCTGTTGAATTCTCTTGAGACTCAAGTTCTGGCTGGTTGCAGGCCTGAAATGATTGTAGATTTCTCCCTTTATTGAAGGTTCTGTTGAAGATGGTGGGTCACTTCCAGCAGTCTCTACTGTATAATGTCGGATATTTTCAGCAGGACATGTGCTTTCTGGCTTTCTGGAATGCCAGCTGTTAAAAGTAGCTTCAACCTCTAGGTCAGACTCTCTCTCTCTCTCGCTCTGGCTGTCTTTGCTTTAAGGTAAAACTGTGTCACCTCTCATCTCCTGTTAGGAGACATTCTGCTCTCTTCCCCATGGTGAGCATACAATGGCCCAGGACATGGCTATTTCACACTTCCTTTGTTTTAGAAGAAGACATTCAATTCTGGAATGTTTTAGGATAGATGTAAGATGGGTTTCATTAACAACTTTTGGCTTTGAAGATTTGCCTTTTGTCTTTGTCAGACTGTTTGAATACACAAAAGGCCAATCCCCTTTTTCTTTGGTGGCCATTTTGGACCATTGTTCACTTTTTAAAATAACAGTTGATTTTTTTAAAGACCAAGTCCATTTTTCATAACTCTTCAGAGTTAGTCTGTGAATTTTGTATCATCACACTTCCGATGTGAGTGATGCTTGCTAGTTCTTTCCCAAGGTAACATAGCCACTATGTCACTGTACCCCTTTTCTCTGCACTTGCATGAAAGCTCTTCCTCGCTAGCATCTTGTGGTTCTGATCAAAGGTCACCTAGATGAAACATTAGCTCTCGTTTCTCTCTCCACACATGCTGCCGGACCTACAGAGTATTTCCAGCTTTTTCTACATGAATTTTTATAATGTATTTGCATGCAACAAAAACACAAACATATGATAATCACAGGAAAAGACCAGCTAGATTGACAAGGCTGCCCCACACTAGTAGTAGCCAAAGCATCTTGACTTAACACTTCTTTGTTGCTTGCCAACCATGCAATCTCCTGGGAGAGGCAACAGCAAACAAATAGAAATTCCATGACTAAAAAGGGAAAAAATACTTCGGAAAATTCCTCTCCAACCCCCTCAAGCAAGTCGGACAAAATCACAAAAGCAAGAGTTGCCGTGAAATCATGGCAGGGACGGTGTTCTGAAATGGTCTCCCAGCAGGAAGATCGTGCAGAGAAATTGATGAATAGAACAGAAAGCACAGATGTGCTGTCAAATTATGCTACCCCAGCAAAGATTTAAAAATGTATTTAATTTGCTTTTAGATTGTACAGAGCTTTGGTGAGACCGCACCTGGAATACTGTGTGCAGTTTTGGACTCCACATTTAAGAAAGGATATACTTGCACTGCCTCCAGTGAAGCAAAGATTTACTAAACTGGTCCTTGAGATGAGGGGGTTGTCCTATGATGAGAGGCTGAGTAAATTGGGCTTATATTCTCTGGAGTTTAGAAGAATGAGAGACGATCTAATTGAGACATACAAGATTCTAAAAGGGCTTGATAGGGTAGAAGCCAAGAGATTGTTACCACTGGTCAGGGAATCTAGAACATGGGGACACATTCGCAGGGTAAGGGGCCAATCATTCAGGACTGAGATGAGGAGAAATTACTTCACTCAAAGGGTTGTGAATCTTTGGAATTCTCGACCCCAGAAGGTTGTGAATGCTCCATCACTAAATACATTTGAGGCTCGGATAGCTAGATTTTTGATCTCGTGGGAAATCAAGGGATATGGGGAATGGGCAGGAAAGTGGAATTGAAGCCCAAGATCAGCCATGATCATATTGAATGGCAGAGCAGTCTCAATGGGCCACATGGTCTACTCCTGCTCCTATTTCTAATGCTCTTGTGTTCTTGTGCCCTACTAGCATTTGTTAGGAAAGTGACTTGTTCAGCTGACACCGAAAGTAACTGGGAAAGGGTCGATAAATACAAGTAAGAAAACAAGGTCAGATTTCAAAGGGCAACGGGTTCTGAACTGTTGTGGGAAATGGAATGGGTGAGGCAATTAGCAAAGATGCATTTAAGGGGGTGCCAGTTAAGTCCAGGAGGGAGAAATGACTGGAAGAATATGTTGATACGATTAGATGAAACAAGATGGGAAGGATCTTGTGTGGCATATAGGCCTGTTGGGCCAAAAGATCTGTTTCTATAGTGTAAATATAACCTAATGAAATAATTTCTTTCAACTGCTCCAACAATGAGGCAGAAGTTGAAGGCTTTCAGAGTAAATGCAACTCGAGGTAATCAAATACTCTGGTAAATCCCACACTTGCTGTTCGAGCTTTTTAAACAATGTTTTCTGACAGCAACAGACCAGATCGTTAGGTCGCATAACCCTAGACTAGCAAGTACCCTCTTAGCAGCAACACAGCACATTGGAATTTAATGAGGATTCTCACATCTCCTAACATCAGGCAGGATGGAGGTGGGATGGGGGTGGATATCAAGTGCTGTTGCAAAGATTAAAATGACAGCTCAAATTTATTTCCAATTAGTTGGCAGATAACAACAACTTGCATTTATATAACACTGTTGATGCAGTAAAATATCCCAAGGCGCTTCATAGGAGCATTATCAAACAAAATTTGACACTGAGCCACACAAGGTGCCCAAAATTTTGGTGAGAGAGGTAGGCTTTAAGAAGCGTCTTAAAGGATGAGAGAGGAAAAGAGGCTTAGAGTTTTAGGGAGAGAATTTCAGAGCTTATGGCCAAGACAGCTGAAGGCACAGTCATCAATGGTAGAGCAATGGAAATTGGAGATGTTAGGTGATATAGGGTGTAGTATACTGTATTAAACTGGCTTATTATATTATAATATCGCTTTTATACTGCCTCTCTGCTGCCCTCTCTGTTGGGAGGTGTAAGTAAAAGTTTTCCAACATGGCTGCTCCCAGTTAAGACCTCATGTTAGTCTTACTTTGAATATTCAACATATGGAAGTGAAGATTTAATGCAAATAGTATATAGCAATAGCTAAAGTATATGAAGGACCCCCAAACAGCCAACTAAGCATTATTTCATTCTTTACAGTCCTGCAAAATTGCTATCAGCTTTTCTTACAGTTTGTTGAAGTAGAAAAGTTTCTTAAAATGGAACAGACGAGTCTTCCCTGGTTACTCAATAGATAGTTCACAGTTCTTGGTGTGTCCTTCAGATTGACACAAAAGCCCTGATCACCCATGCACGTCTAGGTCACGATCCCAGAGCTACAATTTAGCAGCCTTGATCGCAATATTAATGTACTGAATTTTCTTTGGGGTAAAAGACAGCTTTCTTAAAGGGTTTCCATCAGTAGCCAATTCTAATAAACTTACAGATGATGGTAGGGTAGTTGTACTATAAACTGTCTGCAGGAAATTGTAAAATGGCTAGATTTTCAAGAATGTTTCCAGGTTCGAAAGGTGCAGCTATGAGGAAAGATTGGATAGGCTAGGGTTGTTTTCCTTTGAACGGAGGAGGCTGAGGGGTGACTTAATTGAGGAGTACAAAATTATGAGGGGCCTAGATAGAGTAGACAAGAAGGACCTGCTTCCCCTAGAGGAGAGGTCAATGACCAGGGGGCACAGATTTAAGGTGATTGGTAGAAGGATTAGAGGGGACATGAGGAAATACTTTTTCACCCAGCGGGTGGTGGGTGTCTGGAATTCACTGCCAGGAATGGTGGTGGAGGCAGAAACCCTCAATTCTTTTAAAAGGTACCTGGACATGCACCTGAAGTGCTGTAACCTGAAAGGCTATGGACCAGCTGCTGGAAAGTGATTTGATTGGGTGGCTAGCTTTTTCATCCAGCACAGACATGATGGCCTGAATGGCCACCTTCTGTGCTGTATTTTTCCATGGTTCTATGGTTCTAAATGAGGGGGTATGCTTTGGAAGACCAGATTCATGGATCACCCCCCGTCCTAAACTACTTTTTTATCTGGAAGCGGCTGATGGCTAACTATATAAGCCCAGCAAGCGCCTTGCAAAGAACTGTCTTGATGTTATCTTCTGCTCCCAAAGGAGCAAGGAGGAATCTTGGAGGGGAAGCAATCATTTCCTTTACTTAGATGATGATTTGGGACCTTCTGAAAGCCCATCCCAGCATGACACACATCAGGTCTTGGCTGATGACCTATAACGATGAGCTAGGTAGAATATTCCAGAAGGGATGGGGATGTCCCGCGGAGACACCCCCTTGATTTGGAGGCAGGTGAGGAGGGGGCAAAGAGAAGATGCTCTCCCTTCTGGATTTGAACAGCCCAATGAAAACAGGAGAGAAGCCTGTTATGACCAGGTGAGAAAGGTGTCTAGGGGTCCGTCTCAGCCTTCACCTGGTCTTACTGTAACAGGGTTTAATTTTAAACACACTGTGTTTTCAGATGTCCCTTGGTGAATCCTTTTTCACCGCTTTCCAATTATAAGGCAAAGAAACCACCAGGCTTTCTCAGGTATAAAGAAGAAAAGTGAAATTTTATTAAACTCAAACTTAAACTCTAATTCAATTAACGCCTGTGGATACACGATGTGCCCATGCTAACATGCACAAGCGATACATGCAGATAGAGACAGAAAGAAAACAAAAGAAATAAAGTGGAAAAGTTTGAGGCAATACCTGAGGAGGTTTTTTTGTGTTATGGTTCTTAGAGCTCACTGTAGTGTCCTTTATTGTAGATAGATCTTGCTTTTCGTTGGGGCCCAGTATTCTTCTTAAACCTTGTTTGCTGTTGGAGACTTTTCTTTCTTGGGGTTCATGTGTCTTCAGTGGATTTGAAGTTCCGTGAGAAAGAGATGGGAGCAGCCAAACAGGCGAGGCTGTGGCGAGCCAGCCAGCAGAGATCTTATCAGTCCAGGAGCATTCTGCTTTCTGACTTCCAACTCTCTGTAGCCAGTTCAAAAGAAAATCCTGGAACAGCCAGGTAGTCAATGTGACCAGTTGGTCCAACCAGTCCTGGCACTTGTGGATTGTATCCTCCTTAGCAGGCCCTGGAAAGTGCTTCCTCACCTTCGATGTCCATTAGTATACAAATGCTTTTTTCCAGCTGTGGCTGATCTGTTTAACAAGTCATTTCCTCGCTCCAACAACAGTTAAAAATCAATGTTCATGACAAAATTGATATGCCTCATCCTTGGCAGGTGGGGGCCCAGCATGACAAGCCTGATAGAGCCGGGATACGCCCCAAATATTTGGCACACCTTGGCAGTAATCTTCCTCTCCACCTTCCCAGAGCCCAGGGGTTTTGGGGCCACAATTCCAGTTTCAAAAAACAGCAAGTGGAATCCATCGTGGATCCAATTTAGTCCCACTATTGAAAGGTTAAATATAAGCCTAACAGGTCAAAATATCCAGTTGTGGCACACCTGCAGCTGTTGTTGTATTCTGCTCCTTGCAGTGGCAGCACTATTCAAGGTTAAGAACATAAGAAATAGGATCTGGAGTAGGCCATATGGCCCCTTGACCCTGCTCTGCCATTCAATAAGATCATGGCTCATCTTTTACTTCAACTCCACTTTCCCATGCTATCCCCATATTCCTCGATTCCCTTCGTGTCCACAAATCTATTAATCTCAATCTCAAATGTAATCAATGACTGAGTATTCTCAACCCTGTGGGATTGTACAAAATCGGATTGATTTACAGGCTTGCTTGCTTTCGGGGTCAGGAAGAAACCTGAGATATAATTCTTCATGGTTTGTTACCTTTGGTTACCTACCCAAGAATATTAAATAAACGAGGGAGAGGCTATAATAATGCAGGTTCTACTACAGTCCATTGGAGGAACAGGATTGAAAGGCATTAAAACAAATTCCCTTAATTCCTTATGTTATTAACAGTATTCAAATGGGTGTCCAAGGCACTGTAACATCTGATCTAACACAAAGTGAATTAAAGAAAAGTGACACCATTAGCCTAGCAACAGGAGATTCCCTGTTATAATCACTGCTCAACAGAAAAGAAGCAACTCACCATAGTATTTCATTACTTGCTTAGCAATCTACAGTCCTCAAAAATAATTAGATGTCAGTGTGCTCGCAGCAGCTCCATTCACAAGCTAAAAGGCATGGATTTGAGCTCCAGGGCTATCTGACACTTGGATCTCACTGCTTCAGTTGAGCTTTGTTCATTTTCATGTGAAGCTATTTTAGAGAAATGTTTCCTGCATTGCCAAGCAACCACGCACTTCAAGGTGAGAGCTGGCATCCCTACCGACCTGCAAAGAAACATGCACAATTGGGCCAGGGATATCTGCAATCCCAATTTGTCACCATGTCTATGGTGAAGCAGGAAATAGATGGATGATGGCCTCACCCGGCCAGGTATTTTGGGATCAGGAAGGGGGTGTGGGATGTGAGGCGTCTGTACCACTTTTAACCACATGTTCAGCACCCTTACTGGCAGAAGGCTAGAGATAAATATGGTGGCCAAAGGCACATGAGGGGCAAAGGCTAATCAGATTGGTTAACAATTTGAGGAAACTGTGAACTTCCTTTATTATTTTGACGTTTGCAGGATTCTATTTGCTGAAGTGTTAGAAAGATTTATGATACAGAAGGGGGCCATTTGGCCCATCATGTCAATGCCAGCCAGAAAAGAGCAATCCAGCCCACTCGCACCTTCCAGCTCTTGGTCCATAGCTCTGTAGGTTATGGCACCTCAAGTGCATATCCAAGTGTTTTTTAATTGTAATGAGTGCTTCTGCCTCTACCACCCTTTCAGCCAGTGAGTTACAGACCCCACACTACCATTTGTGTGAAAAAATTACTCCTCAACTCCCCTCTATTCCTTCTATGAATTGCTTTAAATCTATGCCCCCTGTTTAGTGACCTCCCTGATAACAAAATCGGTCCTTCCTATGCGCTCTGTCGAGGCCCCTCATAATATTGTACATCTCAATTAAACCTCCCTTCAGCCCCCTCTATTTCAATGAAAACACATCAGCCTATCCAATCTTCCCTCATTGCTAAAGTTCGCCGTTCCTGGTAACATCTGTTCTAGTGTGATCCCATACTTCCTGTAATGTTCTAGGCTGTGGTTTCATTCTAGTTCGATCTCCTCCACTTCCTCCAGTATCATGCCGATGACCAATTCAATGGGGGCAGAGGAGGAGGAGGAAGCAATGTGAAATCCAGTGGATGGCACTATCCCCACCTCCTTTCTTCAACACCAGCAACAACTTACAATTATATAGCGCCTTCAACATGATAAGATGCCCCAAGTTGCTTCATAGGAACGTTATAAAACAAAATATAACACCAAGCCACAAAAGGAGATATTAGATCAGATGACCAAAAGCCTTGTCAAAGAAGTGGGTTTTAAGGAGTGTCTTAAAAGAGGAAAGAGAGGTGGAGAGGCAGAGAGGTGTATGGAGGGCATTCCAGAGCTTAGGACCTAGGCAACTGAAGGCGTGACCACCAATAGTGGAGAGATTAAAATCAGATATGCACAAGAGGCCAGAGTTAAGACAACCAACACATGGTTGTTGAGCTGAAGGAGATTACAGAGATAGGGAGGCGGGAGGCCATGGAGGGATTTAAGAACAAGATGTTTCTTGACCAGGAGCCAATGTAGATCAGCAAACACAGGGGTAATAAGGGAATGGGACTTAGTACGAGTTAAGACAAAGGCAGCAGAGTATTTGGATGACCTCAAATTAAAGGGGAGTAGAATGTGGTAGACCAGCCAGGAGTGCATTGGAATAGTCAAGTCTAGAGGTAATGAAGGCATGAACGAGGGCTTCAACAGTAGATGAGCTGAGACAGGGGCGAAGTCAGGCGATGTTATGGAGGTGGAAACAGGCGGTCTTAGTGATGACAAGAGTATGAGGTCAGAAGCTCATCTCAGGATCAAATGTTACATCAAGGTTGCAAACAGACTAGCTTAATGAGTTTGGAGGGGTGACAGAAAACAATGGCTTCAGTCTTCCCAATATTTAATTGGAGGAAATTTCTGTTCATCCAGTACTGGATGTCAGATTATCAATCTGATAATTTAGCAACAGTGGATGAGTCGCAAGGTGAGGTAGAGTTGAGTGTCATCAGCATACATGTGAAAACTAACGCTGTGCTTTCAGATGATGTCACCGAGGGGTAGCATGTAGATGAGAAATAGGAAGGGGGGCAAGGATAGATCCTTGGGGGACACCAGAGGTAAAGGTGCAGGAGTATATTCTGCCCCACAAACCCCCTTTCAAGCTTTACCCCCCCCCCCCCCGGACCACTATTCTAGGTAGGCCATTGGTCCCAAAGGAATTCAGAACCCTTGTTTAGTTTAGTTTAGAGATACAGCACTGAAACAGGCCCTTCGGCCCACCGAGTCTGTGCCGACCATCAACCACCGATTTATACTAATCCTACACTAATCCCATACTCCTACCACATCCCCACCTGTCTCTATATTTCCCTACCACCTACCTATACTAGGGGCAATTTATAATGGCCAATTTACCTACCAACCTGCAAGTCTTTTGGCTTGTGGGAGGAAACTGGAGCACCCGGAGAAAACCCACGCAGACACAGGGAGAACTTGCAAACTCTACACAGGCAGGACCCAGAATTGAACCCGGGACGCTGGAGCTGTGAGGCTGCAGTGCTAACTACTGAACCACTGTGCCGCCCATTGTGCCGCCCTTGTCTTTCACAGAATCACAGAACAATGTATTAGGAACATCAATCAAAGATTGAAATGGAGCTCCCCCAACTAGATGAAGAACTGTTGATCTGCACAAATGGAAAATAAAAATGAAGATACAAAGAATGCCAAATAAATGAAAAATTTATGTCATTATTCAAAAGGTACTAAGAGGTCCAAACAACTGCTGATGATTTTCTTGTTTGACCAGCAGAGAAACACTTTTGTGTGAAATTCCTTTATCCGCCATTGTAATGAAGTCATTAAACATGAGTTAAAGATTTGTTAAAATAATAGGTAGGAGGAAGTTCATACCAAGGTCATTCATCATCACCAAAGCACAGTGTATGAAAATACGTTCCTTTTTATTTCCATTTTTCTGCAGATTTAGGTAGTTGAGTAGGAACGATTCGCCATCCATGTACGTTGAGTACAGTAGATAGGCATCTTCTGCCATGGTAGCAAAAAATGATTTAGCATCAGCAACCAAAACCCATCAGCTCAAAAACCTACTGACATTACATGAAGTGGCATCAAAGCGTGATATTACCTCACTACCATCTTCCTGTAGAGCAGCTGAGCTTAAAGCAAGTCGCTTTGCATTGACTGAAAAAATACATGGCGCTGACAAAAATGATGAATCACAAAGAGTATGGTGACCTTCCCTAATTCTTTGCTTCAGTTTAACGTCTTCTGGTTAGATGATGCATGAATGCATTGCTAATAATGAGGCTGATGATTTATGGTATGGGTTATTTTCAAATAACAGTCAGTAAGTATCCCATTTTCCATTATTAGACCCAAAATCTGGATGACGGATGGGGTTCGGAAAGTAAATTTGATGTGTCCATTATAGAGATATCATGGACAGGCTAATGATATTAAATTAATTAAGGGTTAGTGCTTTGTCATTCAAATAGCTGAGTAACTTAACTGGTGACAGTCTCTTCTGATACCTTTTATTCTGTTCAATGGCTTGTGTATATTTTGTTTTCTGTAAATTTTATGCCTCATTTTCATGTTCATCAAGGCAAGGAATACTGTACAAGGAGATTGTCTGCTGTGGTAGGTTCTCTTCTGTCCCTGTGACAAATTCAGCCCAAAGTTTCCTATGTTCAGCACCAAGAGTAGATTTTCTGATCAGGTACTCACAACATTTGGCATAAAATGGGCATAAGTCAATTGTCAAATTGGGTGTCCAACCAATATCATTGGATCTCCTCCCCTTTCAAACCATGTCCAATTTTACGATCAGATATTTTTATGGCATACGTGCAAATGAGTGCACAATGGGGTCATTTCCATGGCTTTCCCCTGTTTCCGTTATCCCCCTTTAAACTAGGTCCTGGATGCTGAGGCCCAAATGGAAATCAGTCCAAAGAAAAAGAAAAATAGACTTCATTCATTTAGCACTTTTCACAACCGCAGATGTCCCAATGAAGCCAATGAAGTACTTTCTGTAATCACCATTGCAGTGTATGAAATACAGGAGCCAATTTGTGCATAACAAGCTCACACGAACAGTAACGACCAGATAAACTGTTTTTACTGATGTCGATTGAGACCCAACACCACAAAGAAGAAAGAACAGACACAGTGGAATAGAAACTGATGGGGGGGAAGGGGGGAGGAGTTTTGGGGGATGGAAGAAAAATCATGTTTTTAAAACCAAGATTTGTTGTGAGAACACGTTATATTTGTAGAATTGCAAACATTAATATTTTCACCTCTTAATGGTTTACGACCCACAATATGTTTCAACAACCAGTCAGCCTTCTTGGTAAATCGCCAACAGTGTCGTGCTCACTCAGTGCTGAACAGAAGTGGCGGCCTAGAGACCAGTTGTGAGATGACCACACTGTCAGGCTATTGCTGCAGCTTTCCGCTTGTTTATTTTTCTTGCATTTTTATTTCAGTTCCTTCTGAAGCATTTAAAAACCTTTGCGGTGCAGCATTTTATTGAGTCCCACTACCGTTCCACCATAACAAGTTTTACACTGGGCATTAGAACAGAAAAAATAAGAGCTGGATTAGGCCATTTGGCCCCTCAAGCCAGCTCTACTATTTAATAAGATCATGGCTGATCTTCGACCTCAACACCTTCCCACACTATCCACATATCTCTTGATTGCTTCAGTGTCCAAACATCTATCAGCCTCTGTCTTAAATATACTCAACCACTGAGCATCTGCAGTGATTCACAACCCTCTGAAGGAAGAAATTTCTCCTCATCTCAGTCCTAATTGTTTGACCTCTTATTCTGAGACTGTAACTAGATGCCCCAGCCAGGGGAAACATTCTCTCAGCATCTACCCTGTCAAGTAGAGCATGGCAACCTACCCAAACCCAACGGGACCCGACGACATGGGTTTGGGTCGGGCCGGGTCTCTCTTCCGGGTCCAAAATTCGGGCTCGAGTCGGGTCGGGCTGGACGTGGACGAGATCACAACAAACAGAAATCAGAGGTGGGAAGAGTGGTGGGGAAAGGAGGGGAAAGAAACAGCTACAAGTTCCGACATAAAACACCCGCGTGAAATTAACCCAATCCCTTACAATCTGAAATCTATCAAGTCTGGGAGAAACTGACAAGCCTGGGGAAGATACCAGTAGCTGCACTAAGTACAAAAACATGAACTGAGCTCTTGCTTTAATCTATACTTGGCCCAAGGATTTAAAATTATCTGGAAATAGGGAGATTAAACTTCCCAACCTGAGTTCTCCGTGGAGATTTATTTTTTGTTAATGACATCGGAACTTGATATAGTTCAGAAACTTGTTTGTTACATTGCATGATTTCCTGAAGTGGATACTTTTTTTCCCGTGAGTGCTCAGGGTCGCGGGGCTGTCGCCTGTTTTGAAATCAATGTTTGTTGTTTTTTTAAAACCTTATGATATTAATTGAATACGGGTACATCAACAACTGGTACCTGTACTCGATCACTGGTCTAAAGCCTGGCTACCTGACCAAACCTGAATACATGTGTCGGGTTTGGGTCGGGTCGGGCATTTAAAAAAATTAAAGGACTCGGGCTCGGGTCGGATTCAGGTTGGCTGTTGTCAGGTTGGGACCGGGTCGGGTTTTAATTTTGCTCCCGAGCCAGGCTTTACTGTCAAGCTCCTTAAGAATTTTATATTTTTCAATGAAATCATCTCTCATCCTTCTAAACTCTAGGGAATATAGGCCTAGTCTACTCAATCTCTCCTCACAGGATTTCCCCCTCATCCCAGGATCCAGTCTAGGAAACCTTCATTGCACTCTCAGCAAGGCATGTATATCGTTCCTTCGGTAAGGAGACCAAAACAGTACACAGTACTCCAGGTGCAGTCTCATCAAGGCCCTATATAACTGTAGCAATGTTTCTTTATTCTTATACTCCAATCCCTTTGCAATGAAGGCTAACATACCATGTGCCTTCCTAATTGCTTGCTGTACCTTCATGTTGATTTCTCTGATTCGTGTACAAGGACACCCAAGTCCCTCTGAATACCAACATTTCCCATTTAAAAGTATTCTCCTTTTCTATTTTTCCTACCAACGTGGATAACTTCACACTTCCCCACATTATATTCCATCTGTCATGTTCTTGCCCACTCACTTTAAACTGTCTCTATCACTTTGCAGCCTCTTTGTGTCCTCCTCACAGCTTGAATTTCCATCAAACCTTGTATTGTCAGCAAACTTGGATACATTACACTTGTTTCCCTCATCTAAGTCATTGACATAGCTAGCTGAGGTACAAGCACTGATCCTTGCGGCACCCCACAAGTTACAGTCTGCCAACCCAAAAATGACACATTTATTGCTACTCTGTGTTTTCGGTCCATTAACCAATCCTCAATCTATGTTAATATATTACCCCCAATCCTATGAGCTCTAATTTTGTATAATGGCCCCTTGTGTGGTATCTTATTGCATGTTTTTTTTTAATTCCCTGTTGTCGTGATTTTTGGAGGGAAAAGATGGCCAAAGAGGTCATACTGTACCGGGGTTGTTCAACACCCACCAGCTGATACCTCCGTCAGAGAGAAAAGTCATAGGGGCAACAAAAAGTTTATGCTCTCTTCAAATTCTCTTTGAACACTTTTGTTTATTAGTTACGAACAGACATAGGAAGAATCATCTAATTGGCTAATGAAGAATCTGTTCATTTTCTGATTGGTGTGGGAAGGTGGGGCACTGTGAGGGTGGGGATGTCAGGCAACCAATGGAGAGAGTCTGGGGGCGGAGCCATTGGAGGCCTCCAGGAATTTATCCAAGCAGAGTTGGCAACCCTCGCCTAGCTGGAGCTGAGATGGCCTGCAAAGGTTCAAGGATCGTTGCTATATGTTAAACCTTTCAAAGAGGCATCATAATGGAGGTCCTGAAAGAGCAGTCACAACAAGTGGCCCAGCAGGAGGAGCAGATGGAGTCTTCAGAGAAGCCATTGGCAGATCTGAGAGATCTACGTGAAGCACTAACACAAGAAAACCTCTCAACTTAGAAATTTGCCATACACAATTATCTCCTCCGTGTTAATTAGTTCCTCAGAGATTACACACTTTAATGTATTTCAGTGAAAAGGCAAATACGTGAAGGAGTCCTATTAAAGATCTGCACCGAGAATATAACAATGCCTTGCCTTTCTCAGACACTGGTGTACATGCAGTATATTTCCAAAGTGTTCAGTGTTGTTTCAGTTTTCTAGCATTCACTGTAAGGAGCAAGCTCACCTTGTGCAGACTCCTATTACTTTGATTCCTATTCCTAAGACAACATTCCCTTTATTTGAAGAGCTCTGAAGGTCTGTATCATAATACCAGTTGTTTTAATTTCCATTGATGGGCATTTTTAGTGCACTGGTTAGTGGTTTCACATAACAACAAGTTGCATTTCTGTAACGCCTTTAACATAGTAAAACATCCTATTATCAAACAAAATTTGGCACCATGTCACATAAGGATATATTGGGACAGGTGATCAAAAACTTGGTCAAAGAGGTAGGTTTTAAGAAATGACTTAAAGGAGGAGAGAGATGTGGAGAGGTTTAGTGAAGGAATTCCGAAGCATAAGATCTAGACAGCTGAAGACATGGTCACCAATGGAGGTGTGAAGGAAATTGAGAATGTGCAAGAGGCCAGATTTAGAGGAACAAAAACTTTGCAGAGGATCTGTAGGGCTGGAGGAGGTTACAGAGATAGGGAGGGGAGAAGCCATGAAGCAATTTGAACATAAAGGTGAAAATATTAAATCCAAGGCATTGCTGTACCAGGTTCCAATGTAGGTCAGTGAGTACTGTGATGATCCCAGTGTAGACTCTTTCAATCCAAATAACAACAGCGACTACACCTTGGCTACCAAATGCTTTGGAACATCTTTATAACATAAAAGGTACTATTGTTACGACCAACCGCTCCTGTCAAAACCCCCAATCAAAATATACAATTCTGATTGTGGTGGAACCAACGCACTGTTAATTCATTCCTGTCGTTCCACAGATCGGCTAACATATCATTTAAAATTTTCCGAATTCAAGAAAGACCCAACCAAATTGTACCATTTATTAATCCCCGAATAAGGCTAACCAAACCAGGTGTCTTTAAATCAATAAATTAACTCTTCAATTAGAAGAACTAAATTCTTAAACACTATGAAGATATAAATAACATTTAAAATAGAAAAAAAATCAGAGTCCTTGCAAATTTACAGTCCAATGTTGCTTGAAGTCCTCACAGAATGTTGCTCGAAGTCCTCACAGGATGTTGCTTTCTTTCTCCAGCGAATTTCAACAATTAATGACTTGCAAACACTTTCAACAGAGTCAAACTGACTTTAGAGTTTTTGAGGGATAAAAGATTGTCACAGTCTAACTTCCCTTTCTTCAATTTTAAATTACCAGAGATCTCTGTTTTGGCTTGAAATTTTTTTTTAGAATTTTGAGAGATAATAATAAATAGACTAAAATCCTATTCCTTCAGTTTAAATGGATGAGAGCTTTTTTTTCAGGTGTGCTCATCACAGCTGTCTGTGTCTTCTGTCTGTTAGAACAAACTGTCTTCCACTAATAGCCAGTTCAAAACTCAATTGTAACAAATGTATCGCATCAGACTCACTTCTAGTGGCTGTTTCCATGGTATCGAGAATGCACCCTTTGAATCGTCATCTCCAAATGGCTGTTTCTAAGGCAATGAAAATGCACCTTCCTATAACTCCTGAGGCTTGTTGGTTCTTAAAGCAATACTGATCCCTTGCAAGCCTTAAAGGCAAACCGTATATTCTGAATGCAAAATAACAGGACCATGATGCTATAGAAACATAGGCTCTAATGGTAACTCATTTGGTTAAAATAGTTGACAGCTATATCAAAATAGCACAGGTACGCATTACAGAAATGCATTGATCAGTGCACTTAAAACTGCACAGAAGAAAAATAAAAGAAGAGGGGTTTGAAGTAGGAGTGAGAAGCTTTGAGACAACATCTTATGAATGAATACTTATGTATTGGTTACAAGTATGCAGTTTTTGTTGCCTGCAGGATTATTCCAATGTTTGTTTTGAGATTTTCTCCCTAAAAATACATATTAAAAAATTCAGCAAATTCCGTGATAAATATTCAAGGAATGAATACATATTATTACCAGCAGGTGTTGCACAGTTAAATGATTTATTATTAAGCACGTTTGAATCAGTACCTTATTAACTGTGGTAGCAAATGACTTAACCTCAATGTTGCTTTATAGTGCTGTCAACAAGAAGTATAAATGTATGGTCCTATCCACTCGATAATGTGTTTGCCTTTGTAACGTTTTGCAAACGCATTTAAACATCCATCACTGCAAGGTAGAATGCAAATGACAAAACGTAATGAAACAAGATATACACGGAGTTTGGAAAGTCAATCCTTATGCCCAAGGCATTGAAACACCAGGGATAACTGTGGGAATCAAAAGGAGCAATCAGTCACAACAATGAACGAATGCAGATATTTGCTAAAGGTGAATTATGATCTGAAGTGTAAATAGTGCAGAACTCATACAGCTGCTATAAAACCTGATCAGAGAGGGGTTTTCTAGGGTATTATTTTTGATGTTTCTGCCTCTCTCAGGAGATTACATGGCTGTGGAGGTGTAGGAAGAGTCTGGTCATGATACTCCAGCCACCATGAGTACAGGGCATGTCTTGATGGGCAAGCTGGTCTTTACCATTATGTTCATTATCATATGATCCTATCTTCAGTGTGTGTGTCTATGGTGTGCTGGTGTATAGTATTGCACATCGAGTGATAATCCAATATATCAAAATAAAGCATCTATGACTTGAGAGGTGGCCCGATAGAGGTCTTTAATGATAGGGCAGACATAGATAAATTTTTTCCACATGGCCCCTAATAGCTCCAATAAGGAATTCAGGAGCAACTTCTTCAACTCAAAGTGGTGAGAATGTGGAACTTGCTGCCACTTGGAGTAGTTTAGGTGAATAACATAGATGCATTTAAATGGAACCTAGATAGGTACATGAGCGAAAAGAATAGGAGAGATCGATAAGGTAAGATGAAGTAAAGTGGGAGGAGGCTCACATGGAGCATAAACACCGGAAGAGACCAGTTCTGCCGAATGACCTGTTTCTGTGCTGTAAATGCTATGTAATGCTATGTAACAGAAGGTGTCTCACCATCAGTTTCCATTCAAACAAAGAGCGGTTGAATTTCATCTTCAGCACTGAAGCATAAAAGTTTGGAGAAGAGCAAGTCTTTATCATAAAGTTAAGCACAAGTCACTTCTGTTTCTGAGCTATGATTTCCACAACTTGACGAGTCTCAGGACAGAGATTTACTGTGCTTAATTGTGATGAATTCAGCATTAACTTTTTTAAAATTTGTTTATGGGATGTGGGTGTTGCTGGCAAGGCCAGCATTTATTACCCATCCCTAATTGCCCTGGAGAAGGTGGTGTTGAGCTGCCTTCTTGAGCCATTGCTGTCCATGTGAGGTAGGTACACCCACAGTGCTGTTAAGAAAGAAGTTCCAGGATTTTGACCCAGTGACAGTGAAGGAACGGCGATATAGTTCCAGGTCAGGATGATGTGTGGCTTGGAGTGGAAATTGCAGGTGGTGGTGTTCCCATGCATCTGCTGCCCTTTCCTTCTGGGTGGTAGAGGTCGTGAGTTTAGAAGGTGCTGTCAAAGGAGACTTGATGCATTGCTGCAGTGCATCTTGTAGATGGAACACACTGCTGCCATTGGTGGAGGGAGTGAATGTTTATAGATTGGGTGCCAATCAAGCGGTCTGCTTTGTCCTGGATGGTGTCGAGCTTCTTGAGTTTTGTTGGAGCTGCACTCATCCAGGCAAGTGGAGAGTATTCCATCAGACTCCTGATTTGTGCCTTGTAGATGGTGGACAGGCTTTGGGGAGTCAGGAGGTGAGTTACTCGTCACAGGATTCTTAGCCTCTGACCTGCTCTTGTAGCCATAGTTTCCGATCAATGGTAATCCTCCGGATGTTAAAAATGGGGGATTCAGTAATCGTAATGCATTGACTGTCAAGGGAGATGATTAGATTCTCTCTTGTTGGAGATGGTCATTGCCTGGCACTTGTGTGGCGCAAATGTTACTTGCCACTTATCAGCCCAAGCCTTGATGTTGTCCAGGTCTTGCTGCATATGGACACGTGCTGCTTCAGTATCTGAGGAGTCACGAATGGTACTGAACATTCCATCAGCAAACACCCGCACTTTAACTTTATGATGGACAGAAGGTCTTTGATGAAGCAGCTGAAGATGGTTGGGCCTACGACACTACCCCGAGGAACTCCTGCAATGATGTCCTGGGCCTGAGATATTTGACCTCCAACAACCACAACCATCTTCCTTTGTGCTTGGTATGACTCCAACCAGTGGAGAGTTTTCCCCCTGATTCCCAATGACTACAGATTTGCTGGGGCTCCTTGATGCCATATTTGGTCAAATGCTGCCTTGATTTCAAGGGCAGTCACTCTCACCTCACATCTGGAGTTCAGCTCTTTTGTCCATGTATGAACAAAGGCTGTAATGAGGTCAGGAGCTGAGTGGCCATGGCGGAACCCAAACTGAGCGTAAGTGAGCAGGCTATTGCTAAGCATGTACAGCTTGATAGCACTGTCGATGACACCTTCCATTACTTGCTGTACCTGCATGCTAACTTTTTGTGATTTATGTACAAGAACACCCAGATCCCTTTGTACTGCAGCATTCTGCAGTCTCTCTCCATGTAAATGAAACTCAGCTTTTCTATAATAAAAGCAAAATACTGCGGATGCTGGAAATCTGAAATAAAAACAAGAAATGCTGGAACCACTCAGCAGGTCTGGCAGCATCTGTGGAAAGAGAAGCAGAGTTAACGTTTCGGGTCAGTGACCCTTCATCGGAACCCTTTATCTCAGCTTTTCTATTCTTCCCACCAAAGTGGACAACCTCACATTCTCCCACATTATACTCCATCTCCCATATTTTTGCCCACTCACTTAGCCTATCTATGTCTCTTTGCAGACACTTTGGCCAGAATTTTACAGCCCTCCAACGAGCAAGCTGTGGCATGGGGAGAGCTGAAAAATTGAGTAGGAGGTGGGAGGGGGGCTGTTCCTGACGCCTTCCCGCCTCCGCTGCAATTTTACATGGGGCGGCGGTGGCAAGAAACAGCCCGCCCACCCCAAGCCAATCAAGGCCCTTAAGTGGCCAATGAGCTGCCACTTAAGGGCCTCCTCCCACCACCACGGGTATTTTACCCATGGCAGGTGGGCGGCAAAGGCCCAAAGAACTTGCGTGCTCGGGTGGGGGCCCTCCTGATCGGGCACCCTGTGCCCCACGGTGGGCCGCTCCCAAAGCCCCAACCGCCCCCAATGCACAACACTCCCACCCCGCCCACCCAACCGACCCCCACCCCCCCACCCCGCCCCACCCCTTGTCTCGCTGAGGCCCGGCCGATGGACCCCGGCAAGGCCCCGAAAACTTACCTTCTTTCTGAGGCCGCCCTTCCTCTTCCTGCTGAAGCTGGGTGTAGTTCCAGAAGTGTCCATTGCTTCTGGTGATGCTGCTGGGACTAAGAGCTGCCTGCCCCCTGATTGGCCGGCAGCTCCATTAGGCGGGACTTCCTGCTTCAAGGAGTTGGAAGTCCCACCCAAGGCCAGTTAAGGGCCCGGGGAGTGAAAAATCATGGCATGGCTCCCCAGGCCCAACAGAGGCGGGCCCGCCACCAACATTTTGGCCAGTGTGCGGGGCTTCCCATCTAACGTTAAATTCCATCCTTTGTGTCTTCCTCACAACTTGCCTTCCTAACTTTCTTTGTATTGTCCACAAATTTGGCTACAATACACTCAGTCCCTTCATCCAAGTCATTAATGTAGATCGTAAATAGTTGAGACCCCAGCACTGATCCCTGTGGCACTCCACTAGTTACAGTTTTCCAACCTGAAAATGCATCATTTATCCCAACTCTCTGTTTCCTGTTAGTTAGCCAATCTCCTATCCATGCTAATATATTACCTTCAACACCATGAGCTCTTAGCTTATGTAGTAACCGTTTATGTGGCACCTTAACAAATGCCTTTTGGAAATCCAAATAGACTACATCTACTGGTTCCCCTTTATCCACCCTGCGTGTTACATCCTCAAAGGACTCTAATCAATTTGTCAAACATGATTTCCCTTTCATAAAACCATGTTGACTCTTAATGTGCTGCTACGACTTGCTAAATAATGGATTCTAGCATTTCCTATGATAGATGTTAGGTTAACTGGTCTATAGTTTCCTGCTTTCTGTCTCCATGTAGGCCATCAGGTCTATAAAAATTTAGAGTTGAAATCAGTTCTGACATTGATATAAATTAGACTCATAGGCCGGAATTTTCCGGCCCTTTGGGTACAGGCTCGGAGGCAGTTGCGGGGTGGGGATCAGAATTTCGGGATGGAGACATCGGAGCGAAAACCCAATGTCCTTTTGTTTCTGCTGGATATTCCCGACAACAGCCGACATGGCGGAGGACATCACACAAGAAGGCGGCGGAAAGGTAATTTAGCCAATTCATTGGCCAATTCAGAACGATCTTATGGGCTTTTTAAAATTTTACTAACAGCACATGGCATCCACAGGGCTTCAGAAACTCACCCGGTCAAAGGAGGCAGCAAGCAAGCGGGAAGTCAGTGCTGGCTTTATCTGGCACCCATCGAGAGAGCCAATGTGATGTGCCAGGGAGGGTGGAGTAGCACGGACACTGTCAAACAAAGGCAGGAGGGGGGGAAAGGTGCCAGCACTGTGGGGGCATGCTGCCGATGTCCCACCTTGAGCACAAGAAACGGGTGGGGTGTGGGGAAGGTGGGCAGAGCGGGGTGTTTTCATAAGAGACCTTGGAAACTGAGAGAGGCTGCCTGCCATGTGCCTCATTCACCCAGGCTTTGGGGGCCCTGGTGAGGAGGAGAAGCAGCAGAGAGGGAGGGAAGTCCAGGCACAGGCAGCGGGAGCTTAGCAACCTCAGGGCCTGCCTCGGGGTGGGGATGCAGGAGGAAGGCGCGGGAAGGCATGCGAACAGCTTTCTATGTGGAGAAGAGGCTACCCTTCAGAGAGGATCTACCGTCCGAGGCTCAGCTACCTGCAAATGGCCAAGTGGCAGCATCTCCAAAGACTGCACCTCTCCAGGGAGGCTGTCACTGATCTGTGCGCCATGCTGGAAGATGAGCTGAGCCCCATGGGAGTTGGTGCCCACCCAATGCCAGTGGCACTGAAGGTCACCGTGATACTGAACTTTTACGCCTCCTGATCATCTCAGGGATCCACTGGAGATTGAGGTGGAATCTCCCAGTCTTCAGCACATCGATGTATCAACATGGTGACCAATGTCCTGTTTAAACGGGCCGGTGAGTACGTATGTTTCCGCACCAATCCGGACAGTCAGGCTGAGAGAGCCATTGGTTTCGGGGTCATCGCTGGATTCCCCCAGGTGCAGAATGTGATCAACTGCATGCATGTAGTCCTCATCAACAGGAAGGGCTTCCATTACATCAATGTCCAGGGAGAAGACTCGGAGGGTGGAGTTCCAGACCGGTAAGTATAAAAAACCTACCTCAGGGGTTCGCGGCCTACATCCAGGGAGAAGACTCGGAGGGTGGAGTTCCGGACCGGTAAGCATAAAAAACTTACCTCGGGGGTTCGCGGCCTACATCCAGTTAGAAGACTCGGAGGGCAGAGTTCCAGACCTGTAAGTATAAAAAACTTACCTCAGGTGAAAAAAAACAGAAAAGAACCTAAAAAAAACTGAAATAGTGACGTCACAGGAAAGCTGTGACCTGATTGGCTGGTAGGGAATTTGTACTGAATTTGAAAATAAAACATTGATAAAAATTGATTAAAACCCTAATTAACTAAATAATTAATAAGTAGAGTAACTAAACCAGAGGGAGGAGATTACTGTATTTAGTTAGCATTTAATATTTATAGTAGAAATCTAGCACTAGGGACCATATAGTTAATTGTAACATAATTTAGTAAGGATCTAATAAGTATTTATTTATTTTAAATTAATTTGTAAGGAGCATCCAGGAGGGCTTCTTGAAACAATATTTAGATAGTCCAACGAGGGATGGGGCCGTACTGGACCTGGTATTGGGGAATGAGCCCGGCCAAGTGGTCGAAGTTTCAGTAGGGGTGCATTTCGGGAACAGTGACCATAATTCCGTAAGTTTTAAGGTACTTGTGGATAAGGATAAGAGTAGTCCTTGGGTGAAGGTGCTAAACTGGGGGAAGGCTAATTATAACAATATTAGGCAGGAACTGAAGAATTAGATTGGGGGCGGCTGTTTGAGGGTAAATCAACATCTGACGTGTGGGAGTCTTTCAAACGTCAGTTGATTAGAATCCAGGACCGGCATGTTCCTGTGAGGAAGAAGGATAAGTTTCTCAAGTTTTGGGAACCTTGGATAACGAGGGATATTCTGAGCCTAGTCAAAAAGAAAAAGGAAGCATTCGTAAGGGCTAGAAGTCTGGGAACAGACGAAGCCCTTGAGGAATATAAAGAAAGTAGGAAGGATCTTAAGCAAGGAGTCAGGAGGGCTAAAAGGGGTCATGAAAAGTCATTGGCAAACAGGATTAAGGAGAATCCCAAGTCTTTTTATATGTATAAAAAGAGCAAGAGGGTAGCCAGGGAAAGGGTTGGCCCATTCAAGGACAGAGGAGGGAATCTATGTGTGGAGCCAGAGGAAATGGGTGAGGTACTAAATGAGTACTTTGCATCAGTATTCACCAAAGAGAAGGGCTTGGTGGATGATGAGTCTAGGGAAGGGAGTGCAGATAGTCTGGGTCATGTCGTTATCAAAAAGGAGGTGTTGGGTGACTTGCAAAGCATTAAGGTAGATAAGTCCCCAGGGCCTGATGGGATCTACCCCAGAATACTGAGGAAGGCAAGGGAAGAAATTGTTGGGGCCTTGACAGAAATATTTGTATCCTCATTGGCTACAGGTGAGGTCCCAGAGGACTGGAGAATAGCCAATGTTGTTCCTTTGTTTAAGAAGGGTAGCAAGGATAATCCAGGAAATTATAGCCGGTGAGCCTTACGTCAGTGGTAGGGAAATTATTAGAGAGGATTCTTCGGGACAGGTTTTACTCCCATTTGGAAACAAATGAACTTATTAGCAAGAGGCAGCATGGTTTTGTGAAGGGGAGGTCGTGTTTCACTAAAACAAAAACAAGAAATGCTGGAATCACTCAGCAGGTCTGGCAGCATCTGTGGAAAGAGAAGCAGAGTTAATGGTTCGGGTCAGTGACCCTTCTTCGGAACTAACTTCGTGTTTCACTAACTTGATTGAGTTTTTTGAGGAAGTGACGAAGATGATTGATGAAGGAAGGGCAGTGGATGTTGTCTATATGGACTTCAGTAAAGCCTTTGACAAGGTCCCTCATGGCAGACTGGTACAAAAGTTGAAGTCACATGGGATCAGAGGTGAGCTGGCAAGATGGATACAGAATTGGCTCAGTCATAGAAGACAGAGGGTAGCAGTGGAAGGGTGCTTTTCTGAATGGAGGGATGTGACTAGTGGTGTTCCGCAGGGATCAGTGCTGGGACCTTTGCTGTTTGTAGTATATATAAATGATTTGGAGGAAAATGTAGCTGGTCTGATTAGTAAGTTTGCGGACGACACAAAGGTTGGTGGAGTTGCAGATAGTGATGAGGATTGTCAGAGGATACAGCAGGATATAGATCGGTTGGAGACTTGGGCGGAGAAATGGCAGATGGAGTTTAATCCGGACAAATGTGCGGTAATACATTTTGGAAGGTCTAATACAGTTGGGAAGTATACAGTAAATGGCAGAACCCTTAGGAGTATTGACAGGCAGAGAGATCTGGGTGTACAGGTCCACAAGTCACTGAAAGTGGCAACGCAGGTGGATAAGGTAGTCAAGAAGGCATATGGAATGCTTGCCTTCATCGGTCGGGGCATAGAGTATAAAAATTGGCAAGTCATGCTGCAGCTGTACAGAACTTTAGTTAGGCCACACTTAGAATATTACGTGCAATTCTGGTCGCCACACTACCAGAAGGACGTGGAGGCTTTGGAGAGGGTACAGAAGAGGTTTACCAACATGTTGCCTGGTCTTGAGGGCATTAACTATGAGGAGAGGTTTGATAAACTCGGATTGTTTTCACTGAAACGACGGAGGTGGAGGGGCGACATGATGGAGGTTTACAAAGTTATGAGTGGCATGGACAGAGTGGATAGTCAGAAGCTTTTTCCCAGGGTGGAAGAGTCAGTTACTAGGGGACATAGGTTTAAGGTGCAAGGGGCAAAGTTTAGAGGGGATGTGCAAGGCAAGTTTTTTACACAGAGGGTGGTGAGTGGTCTGTTCCTGTGCTGTGCTGTTCTTTGTTCTTTGTTCTTTGGTCTGTGGCCACCACAAACAGATCCTTCACGTGTGGGCATGGTTCCTGGGGAGCAGCCACAATGCATACAGACATCAGCAGTTTCAGGTGCCCAGCTTTTCCAGCCCGCCACGTGGCTTCAGGGATGTAGTCTCGGAGACCAGAGTTACCCACTGAGGACATTGCTACTAACACCTGTGAGGAACCCACACATGAATGCAGAGGAGAGGTACAACACCTGCCACAGAACAACCTGAGCGACCATCAAGCAGAGCATAGGGCTTCTGAAGATGCAATTCAGGTGCCTCGATCAATGTGGTGGAGCCCTTCAGTATGCCCCAGCAAGGGTCTCACATACTGCGGTGGTCTACTGTGCACTGTACAACCTGGTGCTGCAGAGGGGGCGGCATTGAACAATGAGGATCTCATGGATCGTGATGCCTCCTCAAACAATGAGGATGTGGATGAGGCTGACCAGGCAATGAATGATAAGGGACCTGAGGAACTGCAGGCAAGGCACAATGAGATACACACAAGGGAGGCTCAGGATGCACTGACACACAGATGTTTCATATTACTCTTACTACCAGTTGGATCCACACCAATAAAGCATCACCTCTCTGCAGCCCTTTTTCTGTCATCTCCTTCATTTACTATTCCATCTCCTAGTGCCCAGTTGCACATCACTCAGCGGCAAGGGTGAAGGGTCAACCACACACGGCATAATCCAGCCGCTTGAGAAAGATGGAAGGAGATGTAGCGGCAATGCATTAATCCTTTTTAAACAGCACAAGAAATACGAGACTTGACATTTTGATACTCTATTCACCCATGAACAGTTAGTTGCTCTTAAATTTCTTATGTGTGCTCCTGTATGGTTCTCCCCTGTGCTTGCTGCTGAGGTGGAGGCAGGCTGCTGAACTTGCTGTCCTGTGGCTTGGTATGACCTTGGTGGAGGTCCTCTGTCTGCCTGAGGCCTGGAGAGCCCCGGCATGCTGAGTGGCTACTGCAGGGGTGCAAGACCCTCCTCTGTTGTCGTGACTACTTGAAGTGCTGCTGTCACTGGCAGAGGGGCTGTGGAGCCGCTATCATCACCAGGAGTGGCCTGAGGGGGGCCCCAGATGCGGAAGGCATCCCCCTCCCTTGCCCTTGTACCACTCTGCTCACCCGAGAAGTGCAAGGACTTGGTGGAGATTTCAGGTGCCTCATTCCCCTCGCGCCTTGCCACTGCTGCATAGAACTCATGGGCAAGGCGGTAGCATACAGTTCAGCGTGCATCTCCGGCATCCACTGAGTGGTTCGCTGGATTTGGCTCTCGATGAGGGTTGCCAATCTCCCAGTGGAAGAAGCCAAGCACTGGTCAGAGCAGCACTCAAGGCCTGAACGGACTTCTCCATCATCCACACTTGGGTGCGCATATCATAGCCACTGGAAACTCCGCCAGATGTTCTCTTACCACACACTTCAGCTCCAGCAATTGCCGTGTTGCCGATGTGTCCAGAGGCATGTCATCAGGCTGGGGCTCAGCATGGGCCTGGTCTCCCACAGTCCTCCAATCCAACTTGACCTTGGCTTTTACAACCTCCGTCAGCTGCTCGGGTGTGTTTGTGCGGTGCTCAGATCTAAGCATGATCAGATACCCACCGACGTGTGAGTATCTGTGCCGGTGCAGGGTATCGAGGGAACGATGTGACTGTGCACCCTCTGAGGATCCCTCCTGCTCCTTAGAGGCAGGCGGCTGAACCCTGGTCACTCCAGCTCTCTGTTTTTCAAGCTTCTCTGAATGAGGGAACAGATAGATTGGATGTTTATGGGCTTCCCATTACATCCTTCCATCTACACTTACTGGGGAGCCCAATGTGTCCAATGTTGGATACATGAGCAATATGCCTCATGTGTGCCAGAGGCTCCCTTGTGACTCTGCACTCGGCCACTCACTCTCTTGGATCTGTACTTTGAAAAAATGGGCTGTCTTCTCCTGCAAGCAGAAAGATGAATGCTGTTTGTTTCCCCATGAGAGCAGGCAAAATGCTTATGCTGGTGGCCTCCCAGCTGTCCATGATGGGAGAACAGAAATGCCTCCTGCAATGTGGCCACTCTCGAGGGAACTTGTGGGAGTCAGCAATCACAGACAGACGCCTCTCACCGAGATGAAGCCTTACCTTTGACAGGATATGCTGCTGCCTAACCCCATTGCCATCAATCCAGTGGTCACTCCCTCTCCACCAAAGTCAAGTTCTCGCGTTCCATTTGCAAGCCCCAAAGGGAAAAGAGGTATGGAGTATTCACCTTGGCAGAACGAATAAGGTTATTGATATGCTTGCGGTACTATATCCAGGTTCTGGGGGTAACTCCACAGCTGCTGTCCTCTGCAATCTTGGACCAGGCTTGCTTGGTCTGTCAGACCGGACTCCTCCTCCCGTTCCTTGGGAAGAGGACCTCCCGCCTAGCCTTTGCAGCCTGGAGGAGAGCCTGTAGAGAGGCAACGTTAAACCGTGGGGCCACCGAGGGTCTACCTTTTGCCATTCTTGCTGCTGCTTTCCTTCCTCTCTTATGGTTCCAGGCAGTCCCCATCACATTCAGTGCTGGCAGCCCTTTAAATATGACGCCAAAACATGACTTGACGCCACCTCCGCCACCTTCCATCCCAACTCCGCTCCCTCATTTGTCGGCCCAGACTGGTAATTGCATGTGGCTGACTGATTTCCACCCAAGTGGAAGAGGAACCCGATTCTGCTCCCAGCGTCAGGACCTGTGGCCTAGCCACAACATTCCAGCCAGTAATTATTTTTTAATTTTTTTATTCATTCATGGGATGTGGGTGTCGCTGGCCAGGCCAGCATTTATTGCCCATCCCTAATTGCCCTTGAGAAGGTGGTGGTGAGCTACCTTCTTGAACCGCTGCAGTCCATGTGGGGTAGGTATACCCACAGTGCTGTTAGGAAGGGAGTTCCAGGATTTTGACCCAGTGACAGTGAAGGAACGGCGATGTAGTTCCAAGTCAGGATGGTGTGTGACTTGGATGGGAACTTGCAGGTGGTGGTGTTCCCATGTATTTGCTGCCCTTGTCCTTCTAGTTAGTAGAGGTCGCGGGTTTGGAAGGTGCTGTCTAAGGAGCCTTGGTGCATTGCTGCAGTGCATCTTGTAGATGGTACACACTGCTGCCACTGTGTGTCGGTTGTGGAGGGAGTGAATGTTTGTAGATGGGGTGCCAATCAAGCAGGCTGCTTTGTCCTGGATGGTGTCGAGCTTCTTGAGTGTTGATGGAGCTGCACCCATCCAGGCAAGTAGAGAGTATTCTGTCACACTCCTGACTTGTGCCTTGTAGATGGTGGACAGGCTTTGGGGAATCAGGAGGTGAGTTACCTTCAGCAGAATTCCCAGCCTCTGACCTGCTCTTGTAGCCATGATATTTATATGGCTACTCCAGTTCAGTTTCTGGTCAATGGTAGCCCCTAGGATGTTGATAGTGGGGGATTCAGCGATGGTAATGCCATTGAATGTCAAGGCGAGATAGTTAGATTCTCTCTTGTTGGAGATGGTCATTGCCTGGCACTTGTGTGGTGTGAATGTTACTTGCCACTTATCAGCCAGTCTGCATATTGTACAAGTCTTGCTGCATTTCTACACGGATTGCTTCAGTATCTGAGGAGTCACGAATGCTGCTGAACATTGTGCAATCATCAGCGAACATCCCCACTTCTGACGTTATGATTGAAGGAAGGTCATTGATGAAGCAGCTAAAGATGGTTGGGCCTAGGACACTACCCTGAGGAACTCCTGCAGTGATGTCCTGGAGCTGAGATGATTGACCTCCAACAATCACAACCATCTTCCTTTGTGCTAGGTATGACTCCAGCCAGCGGAGGGCTTTCCTCCTGATTCCCATTGACCTTAGTTTTGCAAGGGCTCCTTGATGCTGCCTTGATGTCAAGGGCAATCACTCTCACCTCACCTCTTGAGTTCAGCTTTTTGTCCATATTTGAACCAAGGCTGTAATGAAGTCAGGAGCTGAGTGGCCCTGGCAGAACCCAAACTGAGCTTCACTGAGCAGATTATTGCTGAGCAAGTGCCGTTTGATGGCACTGTTGATGACATCTTCCATCACTTTGCTGATGATTGAGAGTAGGCTGATGGGGCGGTAATTAGCCGGGTTGGACCTGTCCTGCTTTTTGTGTACAGGACATACCTGGGCAATTTTCAACATTGCAGGGTAGATGCCAGTGTTGTAGCTGTACTGGAACAGCTTGGCTAGGGGCGCAGCAAGTTCTGGAGCACAGGTCTTCAGTACTATTGCCGGAATATTGTCAGGGCCCATAGCCTTTGCAGTATCCAGTGCCTTCAGTTGTTTCTTGATATCACGCGGAGTGAATCGAATTGGCTGAAGTCTGGCATCTGTGATGCTGGGGACTTCAGGAGGAGGCCGAGATGGATCATCAACTCGGCACTTCTGGCTGAAAATTGTTGCAAATGCTTCAGCCTTATCTTTCGCACTAATGTGCCAGGCTCCCCCATCATTGAGGATGGGGATATTTGTGGAGCCACCTCCTCCAGTTAGTTCTTTAATTGTCCACCACCATTCATGGCTGGAAGTGGCAGGACTGCAGAGCTTAGATCTGATCCGTTGGTTATGGGATCGCTTAGCTCTGTCTATCGCATTCTGCTTTCGCAGTTTGGCACGCAGATAGTCCTGTGTTGTAGCTTCACCAGGTTGGCACCTCATTTTGCGGTATGCCTAGTGCTGCTCCTGGCATACCCTCCTGCACTCTTCATCGAACCAGGGTTGGTCTCCTGGCTTGATGGTAATGGTAGAGTGGAGGATATGCCGGGCCATAAGGTTACAGATTGTGGTTGAGTACAATTCTGCTGTTGCTGATGGCCCACAACACCTCATGGATGCCCAGTTTTGCATTGCCAGATCTGTTTGAAATCTATCCCATTTAGCACAGTGGTAGTACCACACAACATGAAGGAGGGTATCCTCAATGTGAAGGCAGGACTTCGTCTCCACAATGTGCGGTGATCACTCCTACCAATACTGTCTTGGACACATGCATCTGCGGCAGTCAGATTGGTGAGGACAAGGTCAAGTATGTTTTCCCCTCTTCTTGGTTCCCTCACCACCTGCTGCATACCCAGTCTAGCAGGTATGTCCTTTAGGACTCGGCCAGTAGTGGTGCTACCACGCCACTCTTGGTGATGGACATTGAATTCCCCCACCCAGAGTACATTTTGTGCCCTTGCCATCCTCAGTGCTTCCTCCAAGTGCTGTTCAACATGGAGGAGTACTGACTCATCAGCTGAGGGAGGGCGGGAGTTGGTAATTAGCAGGAGGTTTCCTTGTCCATGTTTGACCTGATGCCATGAGACTTCATGGGGTCCAGGGTCGATGTTGAGGACTACCAGGGCAACTCCCTCCCTGCTGTATACCACTGTACCGCCATCTCTGCTGGATCTGTCCTGCCGGTGGGACAGGACATATCTGGGGATGGTGATGGCAGTGTCTGGGACATTGTAAGGTATGATTCCGTGAGTATGACTATGTCAGGCCGTTGCTTGACTAGTCTGTGGGATAGCTCTCCCAACTTTGGCACAAGCCCCCACATGTTAGTAAGGAGGACTTTGCAGGGTTGACAGGGCTGGGTTTGCCAATGTCGTTTCCGGTGCCTAGGTCGATGCCGGGTGGTCCGTCTGGTTTCATTCCTTTTTATTGACTTTTTAGCGGTTAGCTACAACTGAGTGGCTCGCTAGGTCATTTCAGAGGGCATGTAAGAGTTAACCACATTGCTGTGGGTCTGGAGTCACATGTAGGCCAGCCCAGGTAAGGACAGCAGATTCCCTTCCTTAAAGGACATTAGTGAACCAGATGGGTTTTTACAACAATTGACAATGGTTCCATGGCCATTATTAGACTTGCTTTTTAATTCCAGATTTATTAATTGAATTCAAATTCTCCCTTCTGCTGTGGTGCGATTTGAACCCATACCCAGAGCAGTATCCTGGGTCTCTGGGTTACTAGTCCAGTGACAATACCACTATGCCACCGCCTCCGCTATGGCACAGAAGGAGGCCATTCAGCCCATCGAGTCCATGCCAGCTATCTGTAGAGTATTCCAGTCAGTCCCATTCCTCTGCTCTATCCCTGTAGCCCTGCAAATCCGTGAGATTAGTTCAGGGTTAGATTTGAATATGTATGATTTGATAAGATAGGTGTGGTTTATACCCCCTTCTAAGATGGGAATGGACTTGGCAGCATAAAGCTTGTTGTGAAGTGACTTCATTGTGATAAAGGTAAAAACAAGTTTATTAAGTTTTCAGATAAACTATTAGTCGCAAACTCAGGCAGTGATTAACAGGCTAACACAAATATTACTCATATTAGAGACTGAACGGAAGAGCGCACAACTCTTTCTCTTGCTGCTTTTGGTCTTCAAGATTTTGGTTGGTCTCTCTCGTGTCTCTTGTTCGAAAATTCTCTGCCATTCAGTGTCAAAGACAGGTCTTCTTTTATCCTGGCAGCTTTCCAATTAACCCTCCCTTCTCCCAATCAGTGATTAATCTTGTGCTAAATGATGCCTTTCTTAACCAACCAACGATCATTTTGTGATGGTTGCTAACTTTTCAGATTTGTGCAAGTAGTACCCCTTTGTGTTGACTACTTTATCTCAATGCTTTTACATTCCAAGGTTCCTATCTCATTATGAGACAAATCTGCACTGAAGCTGTTTTCACTGTCTGCTCTCAAGGTCTTACCCTTTTACTGCAAGTAAGCATTTTAAAACTTGGCATAATCTCCCAGAATCCCTCTACCTTGACATCTTGCCTATACTGTGCCCTATTTCCTAGGTTTTTCCTAATTACCATACTACAAAGAAGGTTTCGAATAAAGCTAAATGTCAGTTCATTGTAATAAGTTAGTTGTAAGTTTATAATAACTAGATTTTATCAATTAGTATTCTGGTTAGTAACTTTTTTAGTCGCCTAATCGTCTTACAAATAGCCTACAAGTTTCTAGCAGTAGATAGCCAGTCTATTGAATAGATTGAAGTTTATATGCCTGTAGTTAGCAATGGTACCAGAACTTGCACGTACTTGTTCTTATGTATTCGTGTGGATGAATTGGTTGTCTTGAGAATGTGAGGTTATCCTTCTAAGTTCTGAACCTCCACTTAGATTTTACAAATAAGTGGCTCGATCTGCCTTGAGTTCCTGCACAGCTGTAACTTCTGTAAACTTTTTTCCTTTGTGTCAGTGATGCACTTTCCCATTTTACATATACTCTGCCTTCCCTTGCGATTTTACGCCCCTTCACCCCATCTCCCAGTTCTAGGTCTTGCTCTTTTAGTGGTAGTCTCTGTAGGAGAAGGTGTGGGAGTTTTTGACTAGTATATGTAAATGATGTATAGTTATGACTGTTTTCAGAAAGAACTCCACACATTGACAAAAATGTAGTTTGTATTTCTCAGTTTAGGAAGGTTGATTAAATTCCTCATGGTTAAATTCATCAAAGAAATTGTAAATCAACCAAAACCTTCACCTCAGAAAGTTTCTGGGGGTAACTGAATACACCATCCGTCCTGTCTGCTCAAAAAAATTGCCAAACTCCAAAGGCCATTTATTAAAACATCTGCTTGCTGGTTGATTATTTCTTCTTCTTTGGCAGTCACAGCAGACACTGAATTAAAATCCATAAGCAAGGGGAGGACAAAGTGAGGCACCTACAACCATTACAGAGCATGGAAAATGTCGAAGTTCTGAAACCATTCCCCATAACCAACTTCAAAGACTTTCAAAGCAATTTTAATCCTATTTCAATTTTATCACCAAATCACACCCACTCCTCTGGCAGTTTCAACATCAATTTTGTATTTTCTGACAAAGTCTAATAGTATGTGTTCCTCCAACACCCAAACCCTGTTATCACCTCCATCCTCAAAAAAGCTACCCTCAACTATGGTGCATTACCCTTCCCATTTCTTCTTGGCTTCTCTTCAGCTTTTGACACAGTCAACCCGATATCCTCCTCTAATGCTTCTGCTCTGTTGTCTAGCTTGGTGGGATTAATTGCAACCTAAGTGATTGCCATCAGGTCACCTTGTGTTGTCACTTCCAGAATTCCCCAAGTACCTCGTCTTGGCCTTCTCTTCCTGACCTACAGGCTGCTCCTGTACTTACTGATTATTCTGTAGCAGTCGTCTTTAGAACACTAAACTACGAAGGAACAGGTAATGGAAACATTAAATCCCTCATGCATATTATGCAATAAACTTTTGCTAAATGTGCCTCAAAAGTATTTGATCAGAACTTTTCGGTCCTTTGATGGAACATCAGAATCATTCTGCAGGCCAGCTCTCTGACAGACTATCAGGAAGCTGCTTTGTTATTTAAATAATTGTTGGAGGCCTGTAACCCATATTGCTGGAAACTAATCAGAAAATGAATTTTAAAAAGGTTCCTTGTCACTCTGCAGCCGTCATCTGCATTTGTTGTCCCATTCTTCATCTAACTATAACCATTACTCATCTCTCCGTCCCTCGTGTTAAAATGTATCCTTATAAGTGAGAAATTAGGGACTGTATGTTGCTCCAGAATGATCTAGGTGAAAGAAAAGTATTTGGAATGTGCACATGTAAAATAAAACTTTTAAATCATATTTTAATGTGCCCAATTCTATAAGAAACATACATTTATTGTAATTCATTCTTTACGTTTATTTACAGAACACATTTAGAAATAAGCACTCATACTCTCAGTCATCATCAAGTATTCCCTATCAATCATATTTTCTCTTCCAATTCCCCACTCCTCATCTCTTCATGGCTTGTTATGTGATCTAGTGATCCAAAACCCATATCACAGGGCTTAATCCTACATAGAAATCTTGTAGATGAGGCCAACCTTGGCTCTGTGGTAGTGTTCCTGAATCAGAAGGTTGTAGATTCAAGTCCCAATACAAAATCTTAAATACATAGTCTAGGCTGACAGTTCAGTGCAGTTTTGAAGGTCTGCTACAGTGTTGGAAATGCTGTTGTTAGGATGCAATGTTAAACTGATGCCCTGTGTGCCCACTAGAGTTAATATAAAAGATTCCATGGTGTCATTTTGAAGAAGAGCGGGGGGTGGGGGGGGTGCAGTCTCGCTGGTGTCTTGGCCAATACTTATCCCTCAAATAACAATACCAGTGTCAGATGTGGCTCAGTGCATAGCACTGTCATTTTTGAGTCAGAAGGTTGTGTCTTCAAATCCCACCCCAGGCATTAAGCATGAAAAATCTAATCTGGCACTCCGGTGTAGCTCTGAGGGAATGCCGCACTTTTGGAGGTGCTGTCTCTTTGGATGAGACGTTTAAACTGAGGCCCCATCTGCTTTCTCAGGTGGATATAAAAGATCCCATGGACCTACTTCAAAGAAGAGCAGGGGAGTTATTCCTGGTGTCCTGAGCAACAGTTATCCCCCAATCAACATCACAAAAATCAGATTATCTGATCATTACCACATTGCTGACTGCGGGAGCTTGCTGTGCACAAATTGGCTAAGATGTTTCCTATGTTACAACAATGACTACACTTCAAAAAGTATTTCATTAGCTCTAAACTCTTGTGGAACATCATGAAAGACACAATATAAATGCAAACCTTTCACTTCTTTTTCAAAAAGCAAATTATCATGTTTTGTGGAGGTTTGGCTGCTGGCTTCTCCTACAACACAACAGTGACTACAATTCAAAAATACTTCACTGGCATTTCTGAGATTGGAAAAGCCACTATATAAATGCAAGTTATTTCTTAGCTTTACTTCAACCGTCCTTCATTGCTTGAAGCATTCAACTTCACGGATCTGAGTCTGCTGTCATGATGATTTGCCTCATCAAACTTGTGCTGAAAATGCTGAGCATTAAGCAGATGTTACCTGATGTGAAATGTGCACACAGTGATGTTGAGTCAGCAAGGGCAACAAACTGATGTCTTGCAACACTTCAACAATATCCTGCAGATAGTTTCTGAGTTTGTGTCACTTGGAACTCCAAAATCCATCATGATAGCTGGTTTGTTGGGGAACTGCTGGCTGAGGTTATGGATATATAATCACAGAGCATTTGACAGCTGTTTAAATCTTTTAAAAGGCTTTTTAGATAAAGACTGCACATCAATTGCAGGGCATTCTTTACAGTCTGTACAATTGCGTCTCACTGCTCTCTCAGCCCAGCTTCATTAATCTACATTGGGTCATTCTTTTGAACAGATAACTCTACTGTCTAAATTAACCCTCTGTGGAAAGTTTTCTCACCCTCAAGAATGTGTTCATCCTTTATGTTCCTTCTGATTATAAAGACAGAAACTAGCTCTGAAGAAGGATGAAATCTCTTGCATAATTTGACCACTTTTCCAGCACCTTGAGGGGGAAAATCTGTGGTGGGGATGAATTGAATTCTACTTCCTGGTTTAGGACCTGTGGAGTCAGGAGACAAATACTTGCATGAATAGCAAATTGGCTAAAACAAAAAAACAGAAAGCAGAGAGTAGAATTTAGATTGGTGGAAAGTAGAGAGCAGTGTTCCACAAGAATCAGCGCTCGACTCCTGTTACTCATAATTTACATGAATGATTTGGACTTAGGAACAAATAACTCAATTTGCAGATGATACCAAACTGGAGGCCAGGCGGGGCTATAACTAACGCTGGGGAAGATTACAACACAACACATAAAGACATTGGGAAACTTGAAGACTGGGCAGTTAAGTGGTGAGTTAACTTTAACATAGATAAATGTGACATGATACACTTTGGTAGGAAAAACAAGAAACATCACCTGCACCTTAAAAAATAACAAACTGAATGGGGTAGAAAAAGCAAAAGAATATCAGGAGACAGGTGAATAAAGCAGCATAGCAGCTCAGGAAGCAATTAAAATGCTAACAAAGCACTGGGATTTATTTTTCAGGGTACATAATTCAAAAGTAATTAAGTTATGTTAAAATTGTATCGGACCCTGGTCAGGCTGCATTTCGAGTCATGTGCACAGTTCTAATATTCATACTATAAAAACTGGAGACAGTGCAAAAAAAGATTTACAAGCATGGTACCAGAACTGGGAAAGATTGAACAGGTTGTGGCTTTTCTCTTTAGAGAAGAGAAGACTTAGGGGGTGACCTGATAATGGGTTGGACAGGGTAGTTGTGGAGAGAATATTTGCACATGTGGGAGAATCAAAAGCTAGAGGCCATAAATAGTTACTGATAAATCCAATAGGGAAATAAGGAGAATATAAGATTTTTTTTTTCACTCAGATAACATGGAACTCGCTATCACAGGAACTGGTAGATGCTTTCAAAAGGAAACTAGATGAGTACATGAGAGAAAAGGGAATAGAAAGATAGGCTGAAAGGCTGAAATGAGGCAGACAGAATAGGAGGAAACTCGTGTAGAGTATAAACGCCAGCACAGTTGGTCTGAGAGGCCTGTTCCTGTGCTGTATATTCTGCATAATTCTATGTAATTCTATAACAATCCTCTTCTACTTCCCACTCACACCCATCTCCCCCACAACCCAGGAAGAACTTGCATGTGCCCCCTGGTATAATGACCACAAGTGGTGTAGGGTTACCAACCACAAGAGCAAGAACACAAGAATTAGGATCAGGAGTAGGCTGTTCAGCTCCTCGAACCTGCTCCACCATTCGATAAGATCATGGCTGCTCTGATTGTGGCCTCAACTCGTTTCCTGTCTACCCCCCATAATCCTTGACTCCCTTATTGGTCAAAAATCTATCTAACTCAACCTTGAATATATCAATGACCTAGCCTCCACTGATCTCTGGCAAACAGAATTCCACAGACTAATCACCCTCTGAGAGAAAAACATTTCTCCTCATCTCTGTCTTAAATGGGAGAGCCTAATTTTTAAACTGTGCCTCTAGTTCTAGACTCCCCAACAAGGGGAAACATCCTCTTAGCATGCACTCTACCAAATCCCCTCAGGATCTTATATGTTTCAATAAGATCACCTCTCATTCTTCTATAGGCCCAAACTGCTCAACCTCTCCTCATAACGTAACCCCTTTGTCCATGGAATCAGTTGAGTGATCCTTTTCTAAACTGTTTCGAATGCAATTATTTCCTTTCTAAAGTAAGGAGACCAAAACTATACACAGTACTGTAGATGCGGTCTAAGGCCCTGTACAGCAGTAGCAACACTTTCCTACTTTAATATTCGATTCCCCGTGCAATAAATGCCAACATTCCATTTGCATTCCTAATCACTTGCTGTACCTGCATACCAGCTTTTTGTAATTCATGTGGCAGGACACACCTATCCCGCTACACGTAGCAGTTCTGCAGTTTTCTCTCCATTCAGATAATATACTGCTTTTCTATTCTTCCCGCCAAAGTGGACAAGTTCACATTTTCCCACATTATACTCCATCTGCCAAATTTTTGCCCACTCACTTAACCTATCTAAATCTCTTTGTAGATTCTTTGGCCGGGATTTTATCCGGGCAAGGGGAGGTGTCGACCACCGGAAAAAGCATTGGTGTGAGCCCTGTGTACCTCCTCTGGGGAAGACACACCCCAGATCAGCTGCCAATTAGGCGCTTAAGTGGACAGCAGCAGGCCTTCCCCAGGATCATGGCCCCTGGAAAAAGAAGACCCGCCTGCTGAGAGCTCTTGGACAATCAGAGGCCGGACTCACCGGAGGCGCTAGAGCCAGGCCGGAGGTAAGCCAGGGAGGGAGGAATTTGATTGGGTGGGTGCGAGGGGGGGGTCTCAGGGAGTTAGGGTTAGGATTAGGTTAGGCAACAAGAGCAGGGGGGTGACTCTCAGCGGGCACCCCTCTTACCGATGCCGGGTCCTTCATTCAGGCACTAGGTGCCTTGTAGGAGGGACCCCGTCACCAACCCCCATCCCAGAGCCAGCAAGCTACCCGCATGGCTTTGCTTGACGTGTTCTTCATGCAGCGACAGGCCTGCCCGCAGCTGGGCGTGTTCCATTGGGATGTGGCCCGTAACTGGGCATCATTTGCCCATTTAAGAGCCTCAATTGGCAAAGGGGTGGGAAGGGCTTTCACAGACTTTCCCACCCCCGACTTTATTTGGGTGGAAGCGGAAAGGTGACGGGCTCCTTTCCCCGCCACCATCCCGACGTGGGGAGAGCATAAAATTCCCCCCTTTATGTCCTCTTCATACTTACTTTCCTACCTATCTTTGTGTCATCAGCAAATTTGGCAACCATACATCTGATTTCTTCATGCAAGTCATTGATGTAGATTTTAAATAGTGGAGGCCCCAGTACTGATCCCTGTGGCATTTCACTAGTCACATGCTGCCAACCTGAAAATTAGAACGTTTATGGCAGAGAAAGAGGCCACTTGGCCCATCATGTCAGTGCTAGCTGAAAAATATTCCCCTCATTCTAATCCCACCTTCCATCCTTTGGTCTGTAGCCCTGCAGATTACGGCTCTTGAGGTGCATATCCAGTCTACTTCTGAATGAGTTGAGGGTTTCTGCCTCAACTACCCTTTCAGGCAGTGAGTTTCAGACCCCCACCACCCACTGGGTGAAAAAGCTTTTCCTCATCTCCCCTCTAATCTTCCTACCAATCAATTTAAATCTATGCCCCCTTGTCACTGACCTCTCTGCTAAGGTGAATAGACCCTTCACCTCCACTCTAACCAGGCCCCTCAAAATTTTGTACATTTCAATCAGATCTCCCCTCAGCCTCCCCTGTTCCAAGGAGAACAACCCCAGCCTATCCAATCTTTCCTCATAGCTGCATTTTTCCAGTCCTGGCAACATCCTCATAAATCTCCTCTGTACCCTCTCTAGTGCAATTGCATCCTTTCTGAAATGAAGTGACTAGAACTGCACACAGTATTCAAGTTGTGGCCTAACCAATGAGTTATACAGTTCCAGCATAACCTCCCTGCTCTTATACTCTATACCTTGGCTAATAAAGGAAAGGATTCCATGTGCCTTCTTAACCACCTTATCGACCTGTCCTGCTACCTTCAGGGATCTGTGGACATTCACTCCAAGGTCCCTCACTTCCTCTGAACTTCTCAGTATTTTCCCATTAATCATGTATTCCTTTGCCTTGTTTGACCTCCCCAGTTGCATCACCTCACACTTCTCCAAGTTGAATTCCATTTGCCACTTTTCTGCCCATCTGACCAGACCATCAATATCTTCTTGCAGCCTACAGCTATCCTCCTTGCTATCTACCACACGGCCAATCTTTGCGTTGTCTGCAAACTTCTTGATCAAGCTTCCCACATTTACGTCCAAATCGTTAATATATACCACAAAAAAGCAGGGGACCCAGTACTGAACCCTGTAGAATGCCACTGGAAACAGCCCTCCAGTCGCAAAAATACCTGTCAAAAATTACCCTTTATTTTCTGCCACTGAGCCAATTTTGTATCCACCTTACTGCATTTCCTTGGATCCCATGGGATTTTATTTTTTTAACCAGTCTGCTATGTGGGACCTTGTCCAAAGCCTTGCTAAAATCCATGTAGACTACATCAACTGTATTACCCTCATCTATCTTCCTTGTTACTTCTTCAAAAAAATTCAATCAAGATGGTCAGACAAGATCTTTCCTTAACAAATCCATGCTGACTATCCTTGATTAATCTGTGCCTTTCTAAGTGACAGTTTATCCTGTCTCTCAGATTAGATTCCAATAATTTTCCCACTACTCAGGTTAGACTGACTGGCCTGTAATTATTCGGAATATCCCTCGCTCCCTTTTTAAACAGTGGTACAACGTTAGCAGTCAGCCAATCCTCCGACACCACATCTGTATCCAATGAAGACTGGAAAATGATAGTCAGCCCTTCCGCTATTTCCTCTCTTGCTTCTTTTAATAGCCTGCGGTACATTTCATCCAGCCCTGGTGATTTATCAACTTTCAAGGATGCTAATCCCATTAATACTTCCTCTCTCCCTATGTTTATCACAATACCAATACTTCACACTCCTTCTCCTTAACTACAATATCTGCATTCCCCCCCCCCCCCACTCTTTTGTGAAGACAGACACAAAGTATTCATTAAGAACAATACCAACATCTTCCGCCCCTACACGTAGGTTACATTTATGGTCTTTTATGGGCCCTACTCTTTCCTTAGTTATCCTCTCACTTTTGATGTACTGATAAAACATCTTTGGGTTCACCTTGATTTTGCTTGCCAATATCATGCCCTCTCTTTGCTTTCCTAATTTTCGTTTTGATTTCACCCCTCCACTTCCTATACTCCTCTTGTTTTTTTGTAGTATTGAGTTCTCTGTGTCGGGGATAAACTTTCCTTTTCTGCTTTCTCTTATCCTGTAAGCTCCTTGACATCCATGGGGCTCTAGATTTGGCTGCCACACCCTTTTTCTTTATGAGAGCATGTTTACTCTGAATGCCTTGAATCTCCCCTTTGAATACCTCCCACTGTTCTGACACTGATTTACCTTCAAGTAGTTGTCTCCAGTCCACTTTCGCTAAATCACTCCTCAGCTTAGTAAAATTGGTCTTGCCCCAACTGAGAACTCTAACTCCTGTTCTATCTCTGTCCTTTTCCATAATTATGTTAAAACTGACTGAATTATGATCACTACCACCAAATTACCCTGTTATCTTACTCTCTGCTTCCTGTTAGCTAACCAATCTTCTTTCCATGCTAATATGTTACCACCTACACCATGAGCTCTTATTTTGTATAGTAACTTTTGATGTGGCACCTTATCAAATGCTTTTTGGAAATTCAAGTACACCACATCCTCAAAGAACTCTAATAAATTAGTCAAACACAATTTCCCTTTCACAAAACTATGTTGACTCTGCCTGATTGTATTCTGGTTTTCTATATGTATTGCTATTACCTCCTTAATAATAGCTTCTAGCATTTTGCTTACGACAGATGTTAGACTAACTGGCCTATAGTTTCCTGCTTTCTGTCTCCCTCCTTTCTTGAAAAAAGGTGTTACATTTGCAATTTTCCAAACTGCTGGAACCTCTCCAGAATCGAAGGCACTTTGGAAGATGACAACTAATGCATCTACTATCTCTGCAGCCAGTTTTTTAAGATCCTAGGATGCAAGCCATCAGGTCCAGGGGACTTGTCAGCCTTTAGTTCTAATAGCTTTCCCAGTATCTTTTCCCTAGTGATTGTGATTGCATTAAGTTCCTCCCTCCCTTTTACCTCTTGCTTTTCAACTAATCTTGGGATTTTTTTGTTTCTTGAATAGAGAAGACAAATGCAAACTGATTCAACGCTTCCATATCCTTGTTTCCCTTTATTAATTCCCCAGTCTCACCCTCTAAGGGACCAACGCTCAGTTTAGTTACTCTTTTCCTTTTCAAAAACTTGTAGAAACTCTTACTATCTGTTTTTATATTTCTAGTTAGCTTTCTCTCATACTCTAATTTCTCCCTCCTGCTGGTTTCTAAAATCTGTCCAATCTTCTGACGTACCACTATTTTCACAGTATTGTACACTTTTTCTTTCAATTTGATACAAATATTAACTTCCTTAGTTAGCCACAGATGGTGCATCTTTCTCATAGAGTCTTTCTTTTCAAAGGAACATATCTTTACTGAGAGTTATGAAATAATTACCCCAGGGTCTTCAGGAATTTGCTGCAAGCAACACATAGGAGACAAATCAGAGGGGCTTTAAAAAAAAAGTGCCTTTTTCATTTTCTTTGAACATTTTAATTTATTAGCTGTAAACATATTGGAGCTGGGGCAAAAAGAATGTGTGACCGGCAATAAAGATGAATCCAATTGGGTAACAAAGAGTCTGTTTACTTTCTGATTGGCCCTGGCAAGGCAGTGTACCTGAAAGTTGGACCAATGGCAAGAGTGGAGGAGATGGGAGCTCATGTGATGAAACCTCCAGGAATACACCCAAACAGAGTTGGCAACCCCAGGTGGCACCTACTACCCCATTCGGCAGACCAGTTACATAGCACCACCGATGATTCACTGGGTGTCAATGACAGCCATGGGCACAGGAGCTCCCAGCTTTGGTAGTACCCATCCCGGCCCCAGACGAGACCTCTCCTGCATCAATGGGCTTCGTTTGAAGACAGGCAAAGGCACTGCTCCCAACAACCAAAGCAAACTCCTGTACAAGACCAGGATCTGGATATCTGGGTCCCAGTCTAGTGCCTGGCCGCCACCAAACTGTTTCTCTTTCTTTCTCTCTTTCTCTCCTTCTCGCTGCCTTTTTTTAAATGCCACCTTCAACCATGAGGAATCTGAGGAATCCCATTACACCCCCTCCACCTTCAATCAACCCTCTTGATTCCCCTATATCCTTTCAATCGCATTGCTCCCTTCCGTGTCCCATACCGACCAAGTCTTCCCCCTCACCCTATGAGGAGGATCCCACTGGAGCAGAGGTTGATCAGGAGCAGAAAAGGCTTATCTGTACATAATCCAAGACAATGGAACAGATCTTGAGGGAGAAAGGCATCTTGGGGCGTGTGCAGTTGGGTAGACTTTATCCTGCTCCCATTAGTTTGAATATAATTTGCATCATAACTTGCCGGCAGTGAGAGCTGATGAAGGCACAGCAAGGGCAACAGGGCATCTGGGCATCTTGGTAAATGACAGGTCCAACAGTCTATCTCTTTGACCAATGAGATTTAAGGATTTAGAAAGAAACAGAGGAACAAATAAGAAGGAAGTAGCATGAACTAGCGACAAAAAGAAATAAAGAGAAGGAAAGAAAGATTGGATTAAGAGAGAGAGAAAAAGAGATTTAAAATAAGAGAAAACTAATTTTAAAAATCAAATTTTGGAATTTTTTACTAGCTGCAGGAATGAAATTCAACTGTTTAAATTGTTCCCTTTCTGGGCTGGAGAAAATGATGGGTAATGCATTAACAATGGTCACATTGTTAAAAGGATAACTTCTGTGGTGAGTTTAATGGGCAATTAATGCACAAATCCAGCAAGTTCTTAAAAATAATGGGGAGGCTAAGGGCTGTTTGTAAATCGAGCAGCATGTTCTGGAGATTCACAATTCACGACCTATCTCTTCATGCCCTGAACCTGCTGGCTGATTTTGCACATTAATAAAGGCGTGCATCATTAACAATCTGTTATTTTTCCGGAAAGAGTTTTCCCAATTTCTCACCCAGATATCAGGGCAAGAGGAAGCACTCTTTAAGATACAAGGAATCACCTACCACAGTTGTCTTAGGTGCCAAAGTCAAATACATTCAGAGGAAGCAATAAAATGTACCCAAAACACTGCAAGGTATAAAGGAGAAAACATGAATATGATATTTATTCAAGGGGAAGATTCAGTATCTGAATGAATTGAATAAACTGGTTAATGAATGTTTGATCCAAAGGAGTCATTGGACATTGTATGTGGTAGTCCTCAATGACATTTTTTGAACTCTTTGTCCTAATTATCAAGGTTAAAGTGGCATTGCTGCTTGAAAATGGAACATTACAACCGTGTCAGTGCCAAGTACTCCAGCACTTCCAGGACATTTATGGGAATATAAGAACAGGAGGAGGCTATTCAGTCTCTCGAGCCTGCTCCACCATTCCGTCAGCATGGCTGATCCGTACCTCAACTCAATTTTACCTGCCTTAGTTCCATATCCCTCGGTATCTTTACCTCAGAAAAAATCTAGTAATCGCAATCTTGAAAGCTCCAATTGACCCCCGAGCATCCATAGCCTTTCACAGGATAGAATTCCAAATTTCCACTACCCGTTGTGTGAAAAGTGTTTCCGGTTTCCTCTCCTATGTGGCCTAGCTCTAATTTTAAGGTTGTGCCCCTCATTCTTGATTGCGCCTTGAGAGGAAATACTTTTCTACATCTCTCTGATTATGACATTTTAAAAGTACTGCATTGGCTTTGGGATGTCCTGAGTTTGTGAAAGACACTATAAATGTAAATTGTTGTTTCTTTCTTTACCCTCTTGCATTGATTTGTCATCTTAAAGACCTTGATCAGGAGACTCCTCAATGTTCGACACTCAAGGGAACACAAGGTTAGATGGAGAAAATCATGTTTGTTTTACTCTGCCTGAGAAAATGTCCAATCTTCTCCATTTTATGTGGCGTCAAAATGGCTGAACCACATCTAATACAGACACCGTGAAAATTCTGACTGAAGCCATTAAAGTTTTAATAAGAAATTGTAATCAATGGCTTAGAGAAAGTAAGACTTGCATTTTATAAATAATCCCTCAGGACTCCCCAAAGAGCTTTACAGCCAATGAAGTACAAATAAGCTTAAATACTTGTTAAGTAAATAATAAACAGATTGGAGCTGGAGGGACAAATGGTGCATGTGACTCACAAATCTGACCCCAAAAGATTAGTTCTGCCATTAGTTATGTAGCTAGGACTGGAAGATCCAATCTTGTTCAGCTGATTGCTTTGATTAGATTTTTAATCTCAGCCAGTTTGAGAGTCAGAATGTCATTTCCACTCTGAGCTGAGCTCTGTTGGTGAATCTTTCCATTTCATTCAGGTTGATTTGCATTTTGAAATAAAAAGAAGGAATTTGTATTTCATGTCCTCAGGACATCCTAAAGCACTTTACAGACAATGAAGTATTTTATGCTCTCCCCCGTGGTGGGTTTGAAGGCGGGGAAAGCATAAAATCAGGTGGGATGGTGATGGGGGTTGCTTAGGTTAACCTACCCTGACTTATCTGAGGCCTGGCTCCAGTGACACTCTTCAGCCTCCAGGATGGTGTAGAGCGTGAGAGTCACCTGCGAGTCTCACTTAGATTCGGAGCTGTACTCTAGACGTAACAGGAATGAGTGACTTAATACCAAATAATGTGTGAAAACAGTAATTGTATTGAGTAATTATTAAACAATTATTTCTTTAGTAGTACAGAACTTGAGTATTGCTGAAAATCGAGACATGTTGTCGAAGCTTCTCGTCTTGCACTCATCAGGACAATCCACAAGAATAACCAATGTAAGGGAAAACAACAACTTATACTGCATGCGAAGAGAATGCTGATTGGTTGGCAAGTGAACTCTCATTGTTACAGGCATTGCCATGGAGAATGCACTAGTTTATGGTGACTGACAGTTAACTGCCAAGCTTTGTTTGAAATTTAAACCAGGCAGCTTGACTCTAATTGGTCAAGGCATTGCCCTGAGGAATGAACTGTCACTTATTTTGTTCCGCTGAAACAGGCGCAATGTTTGTACATATTCTTTCTGTCTGCAAAAAACAGGGCCCTGTGTGTTAATATATGTATCTTCCAGTACATTTCCCTTACATTGATTATTCTTATGGATTGTCCTGACAAGTGCAAGATGAAAAGCTTCAACACCATGTCTCTATTTTCAGCAATAAACAATTATTAATGATAAAAAAGAGGAAAGAAAGATAACTTACTGAAAAGAAAGGAAGGAAAAGAGTATAGAAAGACAAAAAAACTTTAGCACACTGCTGTAACCCCAAATTAGTCTGTTCACGACAGCTCCCTAAATTGGTACCATTCCCCCTTTGTATATACACCATTAAGTCTCCAGAGAACCTCGCACGGGGGCGGACTTTTCAGTCAGTCACTACGTCGACGTCCCTTCCTACGTAGTCTTCAGTGGTTGACTAGCCCACTCCAGCTGCAGCCCTGAACATTGGATGCTGTGCCCCCTTTAAGTCCAATTTCTGGCTCCTTTCCAGCTTCCTGAGGTTTCCATCCAGACTTTCTCAAAACAAAGGTCCAACAACCATTAGGTTATGCTGTCCATCAATTAAACTCCATCTTCTGATACCACACCATAGTTGACCACCCCCTGCGCAAGGCTATCCATTGTCCTGACTTGTAGTTCAACGTCATTGACTACCAAAAGAACTGACTTCTGTTTAAACAATGAGAAAGCAACAGTCATTTTCGAGAAGAGAAAAACAGTAGTTTAAACAAAACAACAGCTGTGCATGGCCTGGCCTGACCAGCATGAAAACAAAAGGAAGAAGTTCTTGAGAAAATGCAAGTTCATGCCATTGATTCCATAATTGATTAATTCCTCGACTCAGAGCACAATCACACCTAGTTTTAAATCAATGTCTTCAAAGTAACCTTTAAAAATTCACTATAGGTTTAATACAGGCTTTTTTTAAAAGTCAAAAGCAAAGCAAAAGTAAAATGCAAAAACGTTTTTAAAAAGTACAAAAGGTAGTGGCTCCAGGTCTCAGGCCTACAATGGTCACCTCCAGTAGCAGCCACTGCCTCCGTGGTGGCGCTGCAACTGCCGGCTTCTGATTGGCCGGCAGCTCTCCGAAGGCAGGACCTCTGGCGAAAGGGTCCTAAATCCAATGGCTGCTGTCCACTTAAGTGCCTGATGGGCAATAAATTCGGCAGGCCTTCCAGGTTTCCCCCAACATCAAGACCCCTGCCACCAGCATAAAATTCCCCCGTAGTCACTGTTGTAATATAGGAAACACGACAGCTATGTTGTATAATTTAGGTCAAAATCCTGGAACTCCCTCCCTAAAGCACTGAGGGTGTACGCACACCACAAGAACTGCAGCGGTTCAAGAAGGCGGCTCACCACCACCTTCTCAAGGGCAATTAGAGGTGGGCAATAAATGCTGGCCTAGCCAGCGATGCTCACATTCCTTGAAGAAATAAAAATAAAACAAACAGCAATGTGATAATTCCCAGATAATTGTTTTTTCACTTCAATGGTGAGGGATCAATGTTGGCCAGAGACACTGGGGAGAACTCCCCTGCTCTTCTTTGAATAGTGCAATGAGATATTTTACATCCACCTGAGCAAGCAGACAGGCTTTCGGTTTAATGTCACATCTGAAAGAAATCACCTCCAACAATGCAGCACTCCCTCAGTACTGCACTGGGCATGTCAACTAGACTTTGCACTCGTGTTGTTCAGACTTAGTGGGCAGAGTTTTACCGGCCCCCAGGTGGCAGGCTAGAAGGCAGTGGGAGGCCAGTAAAATACCAGGGAGAGCTCCCTGATGCAGTCCCGCCACCAGGCCCTTTTACCAGAAGCTGGACTGTAAGCATAGTGGCTGTCCTCCACTGACCAGAGGCAGGCAGCTAAATAAAATAGTTGAGAGTCCCATAAGGATCATTTTGAGTGGTCCCCGCCATATGGGGAGGCTGCCAGCTGCAAGGAGCCAGCCTCCCTGCGGCTTCCCATGGAGTGGGGTGGTGTCCATCGGAGTCGGAGGCTGCATAGCCCAAGGAGGGAGCCTGCAGTGGTAAAGGCCGGCCCCTATGGTCCCAACACCGCCACTGGAGGGATTTACCCCACCAATCATTGGGGCCTGTCTGCCTGGCCCCGGCAGAGAATAGAACTTTGACTCCACTGCGAGGGCGTCTCAAAATGGAGGCGCCCTCTCAGTCTCCTTGTAGCCTCAGCAGCAGCTCCAATTAAGAGGCCATCTCTGGGAAGATTGTTGCTGCAGTCCTGCGAGCTGCCCATGCAGACTTGGGACCTAAACTTTGCAGGATGTCCATTGACACCACTGTGTCAATCAGTGAGTTGAAGGTAGGACTTACAGAAAACAATGGCTATTTATCGAGTCCCTACAAAGTAAAACAAACAGAACTCATAATCAAACTGCAGCATTGCCTCCTGATAAAAGCGGGATTATTTCTATAGCAAAGTGCAGTGAGTGGAGGACAGTTACATACTACAAATTATGCACATAAAATCAATCCCAGTTCCTGACAGGAATTTGCCCAGTTATTCCCATTCTAGTTAGGAACAGTGATGTCACTATACGTAGCCCTTACTTTGTTGTGAAATTGGTGTTTTCCTGAGCTGACTTCTATTTGCAAGCCTCTATACTTCCCATTCACCACTGGTCCCTTGTGTCAGATGTTTAGTAGCGATTGAAGGAAACGTTTTTTCTGGTGAGTGAAACTCTGATCAGACACAATGGGGCAGATATTGTCTTATTTGGGATCAACGCCTGGTAAACTGGTAAGTTTTGCACCTGTTTTATGCCTGAATTACCAGGCACGGTGTATACCAATTTGTTCCCCAATCTGTTCAAACATTGCTTTACTAGCTATATGTGCAGGCATTGATTAAAAATCAGTGGCATCTAAGCTTGACTTGCACAGACATGTGAAACATCCATTTCTATGCCAGCAAATCAATGATCATGAAGAATACAAGTGCTACATGTGCACTGGAGTGTGAATATCGTATTCATGGACCACATTTGGCAAAATGAACACAAGTAACAGATGTGTTAAGCCTTTCGTCACAAAATGCAACTCTTTCCAAAGTTGAAAAAATGTAGATTTCAAGCAGCACACCCTCATCACACTTCCACTTGTTCACAAAAGTTAAGCATTTTCATCATTTCACTGCTCTGGAAATACTCAATCCGAATTAAATGATCAAGACATATAACAACAACAACTTGCATTTATATAGCATCTTTAACATCGTAAAATGTTCCAAGTTGCTTCACAGAAACATTATCAAACAAAATTAGACTCCGAGCCACATAAGGCGATATTAGGGCATATGACCATAATCTTGGTCAAACAGGTAGGTTTTAAGGAGTGTCTAAAAGGAGCAACTGCAGAGAGGGTTAGGGAGGTAATTCCAGAGCCTTGGCAGCTGAAAGCATGACCTCCAATGGTGGAGTGATTAAGATTGGGGATGTACAGAAACCTAGAATTAGAGGAGTGCAGAGATCTCGGAGAGTTGTAGGGCTGAAGGAGGCTACAGAGATAGGGATGGGTTAGGCCATGGATAAGAATTTTAAAAGTCAAGGCATTGCCAGCCTGTGAGTCTATCTACATCAGTGAATACAAGGGAGATGGATGAGCAGGACTTGGTGTGAGTTAGGATACAGGATGAGCTCAAGTTTATGGAGGGCGAAGGATGGGAGGCCAACCAGGAGTGCGTTGGAATAGTCAAGTCTCAATGTAACAAAGGCATGGATGAGGGTTTCATCAGCTGATGGGCAGAAGCAAGAATGGAGTCGGCTGATATTACAGAGGTGGAATAGGTGATCTTAGTGATAGTATGGATACATGGTCCAAAGCTCAGCTCAAGGTCAAATATGTCACCAAGGTTGTGAATGGTCTGCTTCGGCCTCAGACACTTGCTGAGGAGAGGGGTGGATTCAATGGCGAGGGAATAGAGTTTGTGGCGGGGACTGAAGACAATGACGTCAGTCTTCCCGATGTTTCATAGGAGGAAATTTCTGCTCATCCAGTTTTGGATGTCAGACAAGCAGTCTGACAAATTAGAGAAAATGAAGAGGGTGATAGCGGTCGTGCTGAGTGTCATCAGCACACAATGCCAAACTATACTGCGTTTTCGGTGATGTTGCTGAGGGATAGCATGAAGATGAGAAACTGAAGTGGGCCTAGGATCGGTCCTTGGCAAACTCCGGAGTTAACAGTGCGGAAGTAGGAAGAGAAGCCATTATTGGTGACTCTTTGGCTACAATTAAATCGATGAGAATGGAAGCAAGCGAGTGCAGAATATTTTATGCAAAGATAATAAATGACTCCAACACCTGTGTGCTGGAAGACGTGTCACCTGGAGTCTGGATTACAAAATGCCAATGATGTTGAGAGAGCATGCCAATATATATGTGAGTGGCTCTGCTGATTGTCCACTACAAGGTTAGTCATCATAAGTTCAAAGGGCAACTAGGTGCTTTTCCAATCGTCAGTCCTGATTCTATTGCTGATCATGGTCCTGTGATCATTCTCGATCCTCCTCTGCTAACAGTCTCGAATATTCCATGATCATTCCCAAGCCCGCTCTTACTGAGAGTCCCGATCCTACTCCTACTAGACATCCTAATCCCACTCCCAGTAGCAGTCCCGATCCCACTCCCCCTGCTCCCAAACAAGTCCCGAATCCACAACCAACACATTCGCGATCCCTCTCCCAACACCAATCGCGATCCCACTCCGAGCACCAGTTCTTATCCTGTCCCCACCAGATGCCTTGATGCTATAGCAAGTTTCTATCTGTGACAGCTGCATGGCTCAGTCCTGCCCCTGCCCCCCAGTCAAAATCCCTGCTCCCCTGTTAACTTCATTGTTTCTTTTCGAGCAGCTCTTGAGCAAGTTAGTACTAGAAATTCTGGTGCCCAGGGAATCCCCAGCCTAGGGGCTGGAGATGCAGCTGATGCAGTATGAAGCAGACTGGCTGAAAATTGGAGGTTCAATTCCCTATCTGATCTGAATCAGACTGGTGGCTGAACCGAAGCAATTGACCTCCGTGTTCTTGTGCTTGGGAGAGGGCAAGTCACCTGGGGCGGCAGCCCTAGGTCTAACAATTTAATTAGTCCCACATCTCATATGAATTACCTGGACTCAAGCAAGGTTAAATTGTGGAAAGGATTGAGAGACAGAGAGAGAGAGAGACCTACGGCACTTTTTACTGCCAAGTCCTGTAGATCCCATTTGTCAACTTCAAACTCAGATACTTTGGAACTTAACAGGGCAAATAAAACAATTAAACTATGCAGCAGTCAACGACAGATTTAAATTCACACTGGTGAGGCTACAATATAATTATGTTTGTCAAGAAAGGCTGAACAGGCTGGGGCTCTTTGGAAAAGAGAAAGATTGAAGGGTTATTTAATAGTGGTCTTTAAAATTATGAAAGGTATGATTGGGTAGAAAGCGAATAGTTTCCATTAGTGGGAGAGATCGAAACTAGGGACCATAAATATAAGATAGTCTCTAATAAATCAACAGGGGATTCAGGAGAAACTTCGTCAGCCAGAGAGTGGTGAGAATGTGGAACTCACAACCACAGGGAGTAGTTGAGGCAAATAGCACAGATGCATTTAAGGGGATGCTAGATAAGCACATGAGGGAAAAAGAAATAGAAGTATGTGTTGATAGGGTCAGATGAAGAGTGGGGGCTGGAGTCTTGTGTGGAGCATAAATGTAGCATAGACTAGTTGGGCCGAATGGCCTGTTTCTGTGCAGTAAATACTTTGTCGTTCTAGGTAATATTTTGGTAGCTCATGAGTAGGTTAGTATGAGCATTGGCAGGGAGTGTCCACAAAGCTAGTGAGAGGCTGTATGATCGACATGTACACTCTGAGGGCTGGAATTTCCTCTTCCACCATTGGGGGCAGTGGCGGGCGAAAAAAATTGTGGCCTGCACGCCGCCGTGCCGCCGTGATCTTCCTTGTGGCAGCCCAGGATAATGAGCCGGTTGGGGCACTCCCCCTCCCCCCCACCACCCGTCGCCACGTGAAGGTGGAGGGCTCTCCGATGCCAGCAATAGCATCAGCTGCCTCTGCGTAGGTGCTGGTGCCATTTTTAAAGGGCGGCCACCCCTGACGGTCAGTTGAATTTTTAAAATATTAACCCCCCCCCCCCCCACAGTGTACCACTATCCCCACCTTTCCCACCCCCCCCCGCCCCCCCAACCCACAAAAAACAATTAAATTAATATTTGCCCTAACCACCCCCAAAGCTCTCACCTTCAACACTTGACCTTTGCCCCCTCCCCCCACCTGTCAAACTGATCAAAATGCAGAGGTCTCCCTTTCCCAAGATTGGGACCAGTTTTCATTGGCATTAATAAGGTATAATTAAAGCTGTAAAAGTTGTACTTTAAGGTTACCTTGTCTTCAACACCCTCCTTGCTAAAATATGGTACTATAATGGTGTCAGCTGTCTTTTAATGGGTAGCACTCTCACCTCTTGAGTTGGAAGATCATGGGTTCAAGCTCTGCTCTAAAAACTTGAGTGCAAAAATCTAGGCATCTAGGTCAGTATTTCAGTGCAGGCTATATAAATGCAAGCCTGTCTTTCTTGTGATACAGAGATGAGATTCCTAGTCTTTGTATCCCAGCTTGGTAGTGCTTAATGCACGGCCACCAATGATGGAGCAATTAAAATAGAGAATGCACAAGAGGCCAGAATTGGAGGAGCGCAGACATACCAGAGAGTTGTAGGACTGCAGAAGATTATAGAGATAGGGAGGGGTGAGGCAGAAATTTGTTTGAGCTCAAGTTAGTGGAGGCTGAAAGGTGGGAGGCTGGCAGGGAAGCATTTGACTAGTCAAGTCTAGAGGTAACAAAGACATGGATAATATTAATGTACCACTTAAAGAATAGTGAGAGCAGAACAGGCATTTGCCTATCAGCTTGCAGCAGATGTAAAAGATCTTTGTCACTTTGCAATTGCTGTCCAAGATAAATGAACTTTTCCGAGGGGTAGTTTTTTTATAAAATAGAAAAGACTGCCGATTTCGTGTTAAATGAACGTGAAATTATTGCTATGCACACATCTTGAACTCTGACAGGACTTTAATTAGAGCCCACAAATGGCAACCGCTGGCTAATTTTCTGATCTAAAATTCCCATCAAAATCTTAATTTACCGACCGATCTCATTTCAGATCTTAGCCAATAGTATATTAAACCATCGGATAAGGAATCAGGAATGCAATTACATCTTTTCATGCTCAAGTGAAGATAACAAAGCAGGAATAATCGACACAGTTGTTTTACAACCCAGTCGACTGTACAGAATAGAGAAACTGAGAAGGTGCAGGACAATTTGGAGATTCACAGATCTGGCTGCTGTTTTGAGGCTCTATGGTATGCAAGGTGTCCCATAGGCGTGATATTGGGATGGCAACCTCAATGACCATTCAGCCACGCATTGTCAATGAACAATCCCAACCTCACACTCGATGAGGGTCTCAGAGGACTATGTGATTGCAGTAGGATGGAGAGACGTTGATTGAATGACCCCGATATTGACAGGGGTGGACTGCATAAGCGAGGGGAAGGAGTTTTGGTTGGGAAACCCGCAAGTTCGGGTTCCTTGCATGTTGTTCATTTTTAGCTCCAGAGAGTGCACCTTTTTAGTTTATAACTGATCCCCATCCGCAAGTCATCCTGATTGTTACACTTAGTTCCCAGTCGGGCAGAGAACACACTGGAGGAGGCTGCAGCCTCAGGAGCAGGTTAGGAAGCTTGCTGCTGCGTTGGTGAAAGTTTGGGGTGGGGCTGTTGTAAGGGGGCAGTCTGGACTTGAGGGCAGTGGGGGGTGGGGGGGGGGGGCAACCCCAGGAAGGTGTTGGGGGGAGTCTAATCCCTGAGTAGGGGTGAGTGTTTGAATCCTGGAGGGGTTGGATCTCCCAACCCAGGAGGAGGCTCTTTGGATCAGGTGGTAGGAGCAGATGGCAGGGAGTTATCCAATGGTAGGCAGGGTGGGTGTCAGTGTTCCGTCTAAGCTACGCGGGTGTGTGGCCGCAAAGTAATCGGGAACGTACCGTGCAGGGAGCAAACAGGTGCCCAGGAAGAATATTCTCTGGAAGATGCACACATGTGCGGCCGCTCATTAATTTTAAAGGGGCTGCGCAGTGCACACAGCAAACAGAAGTTACAGGGAACATTGGACACATGTCCGACGGCAGGAAAGAAGGTAGCTTGGTAGCTGGGAGGAAGAACTCCTGCTCCTCCGAGCCTACAAACAGTGCTGAAAAGGCACTTACCTTTTCCCTGAAACTGTCTTCATCTCCCTTGAGCTGCAGGCTTTGCCACTCCTGGGAAACCCAGACAACCAGGGTTAAACCTGTAAGATCCTGGCCAGCGGGTTGAATGTATAAACAAATATAACAAAAATTTAATGGACAACCGCCTCCTGTGAGCAGTTGGCCTCCCACCCTCTGTACCACCTCCATTAAACTCAAAATTGGGCTGGTTGAAAAGGGGTTGGGGACAGATTTGAGGTTTAAAAAATATTTACATCTCACCCAATACCAACCCTCTCATTTTTGGGTGTTAAAATGACCTCCTATGTTTCAGTGGGGCACTTTAAATGTCCGGGGAATTGCCAGTGCTTTGAGCCCTGATAGGTCCACTTAATAATAACAGAAAATGCTGGAAATATTCAGCAGGTCAGGCAACATCTGTGAAGAGTAAAACAGTGAACATTTCAAACCTGTGGCCTTTCATCAGTTCTGATAAACATTGGACAGGAGAACTCCTCTTTGAAATAGTGCCATGGGATCTTATACATCCACCTGAGAGGACAGATGAGATATTGGTTTCATGTTTCATCAGAAAGACAGCACCACTGGCAACGCAGCACTCCCTCAGTAGTGCAGTATCAGCCCAGATTTTGTGCTCATATCTCTGGAGTGGAGACTTGAACCCATAACCTTCTGAGCTATTGCATTCTCGTTACCATAGATACAGCCACTGGGAGTGAGTATTAAGTGATGCATTTGTTACAATTCAATTCTGAACTGGCTTTTTAGCTGAAGACAGTTTGTTCTAACAGAACACAGACACAGAGGACACACAGCAGGTGTTGGCACCTGAAAAAAGAGCTCTCAAACATTTAAACAGAAGAAATAGGAATTTTAGTCTGTTTAATTATTATCTCTCAAAATTCTAAAAAAAAAAGTCAAGTCAAAACAGAGATCTCTGGTAATTTAAACTGAAGGAAGGGAAGTTAGACTGTGACAATCTTTTATCCCTCAAAAACTCTAAAGTCAGATTGATTCTATCGAATGTGTTTGCAGGTTGTTAATTGTAGAAATTTGCTGGAGAAGAATTAGACTACGGACTATCCTACTGTGGACAAACCTCTTTTCCCCAGCGGACGGCTGTGAGGATTTCAAGCAACATTCTGTGAGGACTTCAAGCAACATTGTACTGTAAATTTGCAAGGACTCTAACTTTTTCTATTTTAAATGTTGTTTACATCTTCATAGTGTTTAAGAATTTAGTTTCCTTTTAATTAAAGAGTTAATTTGTTTGGTTAACCTGGTTTGGTTAGCCTCATTCGGGGGGTTAATAGATGGTACAATTTGACTGGGTCTTTAATTTGGAAAGTTTTAAAATTATATGTTATACGATCTTTGGAGCAACGAGATTTTGTTTCTCCCACCACAATTAGAATCATATATTTTGATTGGGGGCTTTGACTGGAGCAGTCGGTCGTAACACTTTCTTTAATTTTTTAAATTTCTTTTTTTAGCATGTGCCTGTCATAAACTTGGTTTTTCATGTTTTTGCTTTCGGACAGAGCTGTTCATTATTCTGCTATTAACACTCTCTCTTGACTAATGCTTTGTTTTTTACGACAACTATTAGCACTCCCTTTACCTTTTTTGTTCCGTGACATCTCTGTCATTTAATATCTCCTACCCTCCATCCTAACACATACCTTCCCTTTTGTTCTTCTTCCCCCTTCTCCGCTATCACTTGCTCCAAGCCTATTACATTTCTAACCTTTGCCAGTTCTGATGAAAGGTTACAGACCTGAACGTTAACTTTATTTCTCTCTCTTCAGATGTTGCCAGAACTGCTAAGTATTTCCAGCACTTTCTGCTTTTATTTCATGATTCCATCATCACTGTATCGTGCGACTACCGGGGTGATGGTAATGTTAGGAGCAGGAGTAGGCTGTTTAGCCCTTTACGTCTGCTCCACCATTCATTTAGATCAGCTCAACTCCATTTACATGACTTAACTCCATATCCTTTGATACCCTCACTCTACAAAACTCCATCTAATCTCTGTCTTGCAAGATCTGCCTGACAGCTTCCCAGAATCCACAGTCTTACGGGAGAGAAAATTCCAGATGCTACTACCCTTTGTGTGAAAAGGTGCTTCCTGACTTCCTTCCTAAATGGTCTAGCCGCAATTTTAAGATTGTGTCCCCAATCTAATCCTGATCGAAAGAATAATTATTTTTTTATCTGAAGTAATAAATCCATTGACGCATTATTTGCTTTGATATGCTGTTTCTCTATCGCAATGAAATAAGATATCGAATACGCATCTCCATTCAATTTTCTTGCATTCATTCCAAACAGTTGGAGACATCTTTTCCAATGTATCCAATTTCCTCAAAAATATTTTGCTGAGCTGCAATGAAAATCATTAATATGATTCATAGTAATACACAAGCTAACGTAATAGGCAATGCATTTTTACTGCCATTCGATACTTATAGAAAATCATTGACAAGAAATAAAGTGTACAATTAGTTTAATTTAGTAGTGATCGGGGGTGGGAGGGCGCTATTGAGAAATAGTCATTACTATAGACATTGTGTGTGGAGCCTGATACTGCTGTAAAACTAGTGGAATGGAATCAAATCTAAAAAGGAATTTAGGGTTTTTATCGTAAACCTTCAGCAAGTAGTTTGTTTTATTTCTTGGCTCGGCTGTATCTGTGCAAGGAAACTGAATCCTGGAGAGAAAAGCAACATCCACTCATCAGAATATTTAAGTTTTTATTTAATCATTCATGTGATGTGGGCATCGCTGTCTAGGTCAGCATTTATTGCCCATCCCTAATTGCCCTGGAGAAGGTGGTGGTAAGCTGCCTTCTTGAACCGCTGCAGTCCATGTGGGGTAGCTACACCCACAGTGCTGTTAGGAAGGGAGTTCCAGGATTTTGACCCAGCCTCAGTGAAGGAACAGCGATATAGTTCCAAGTCAGGATGATGTGTGACTTGGAGGGGAACTTGCAGGTGGTGATGTTCCCATGCATTTGCTGCCCTTGTCCTTCTAGTTGGTAGAGGTCGCAGGTTTGGAAGGTGCTGTCTAAGGAGCCTTGGTGTGTTGCTGCAGTGCATCTTGTAAATGGTACACACTGCTGTCACTGTGCGTCAGTGGTGGATGGGGTGCCAATCAAGCGGGCTGCTTTGTCCTGGATGGTGTCGAGCTTCTGGAGTGTTGTTGGAGCTGCACCCATCCAGGCAAGTGGAGAGTATTTCATCACACTCCTGACTTGTGCCTTGTAGATGGTGGACAAGCTTTGGGGAGTCAGGAGGTGAGTTACTCGCCGCAGGGAGGGGCACCCATTGGATTGGAGTTGAGGGTAGGGGAGGAACTATGAAGCTAGGTGTCATTGGTATGCTAATTAAATATATTGGCACAAGGCAAAATATAAACAAGGAACAGGAGGAAAAGGAAAGACTCAAGTTTACATCGCGTCTTTCACAACCTCAGGGTGTCCCAAAGTGCTTTATGGCCAATTAAATACTTTTGTAATATGAACAGAAAATGCTGGAAATGTTCAGCAGGTCTGGCAGCATCTGTAGCCAGAGAAACAGAGTTAACATTTTAGGTCCGTGACCCCTCATCAGAGCTGGAAAATGTTCCAGATGTAACAAGTTTTAGCAAACATAGAGGCAGGGAAAGGATGTGAAGGAGTGACAGGGGAGGAGGCACCAGCAAATGGGAAGGTCTGTGATAGGGTGGAAGGCATGAGTGATCAAATGGCAAAAGAGATGCTGAAGTAAGAAACAACAGACAGATTTAGAGGAGGTGTAAATGGCAACAGCAGAATCATTGCCAGAATCCCGCTGCTCGACAAAATGGGAGCAGTGGTTATGGTCTGAAATTGTTGACCTCAGTGTCAACTCCAGAGGACTATAACGTGCCTAATCGGAAGATGAGGTGCTGTTCCTCGAGCTTCCATTCAGCTTCATTGGAACAGTGTCTGAAACCGAGGACAGAGAGGTCCGAGTGGGAGTGGGGCGGGGAATTGAAATGACAACTCAATTCAAGGTATTATTGATGTATAGTCGCTGTTATAATGTACAAAACACAGCAGCCAATTTGCACAGAGCCAGGTCCCACAAACAGTGAAGAAATAATGATCAGATAATCTGTTTGTTGAATTGTGAGGAATGAATTAGGAATCGGCCCTTTTTTGCATTTGAATGCTCTGAGTCAAGGAGAGATTTTTACACCCAGCATGTGCTGGGGACCTAGAATTCACTGTGTGAAAAGGTGGCAGAAATCCTCATAACATTTAAAAACTACTTGGATAAGCATTTGAAGTACTGTAACCTACAAGGCTTTGGACCAAGAGTTAGAAAGTGGGATTAGGCTGGATAGCTAGTTCTCGGTCAGCGAGGACACAATCGGCCAAATGGCCTCCTTCGGTGCTGTAAATTTCTATGATTCAATTCTATGATTGAGTGGGCATTCAATGCACGAACTGCAGCGATTTCTGCAAGTTTTAAACTATTAAGTGCAAAGAAGCTACTGTTGATAAACCCTGAGATGAATTCCCAGCATCAAATTGCACGGAACTAAGGGCATCTTTCCTCTAAAGCTCATCCTGTAGCACCAATCACACTGTCCGTTCAGCCTCTTAAATACTTACAGCAATATTCTATTTCTCTGCAGTGCAGGCTAATCTTCCTTAGCTTCTTCTCCATAGCCCAGTGATTGAAGATTCAGAAACATCCATTCTAGCTACATGGTCATTATTAATCTGTATTCTGTCTATGATCAGGATAAGGAAGATAACAGAGCCAAGACCTTGAATTGAACTTAAATGATAGAGATGCTGTCAGGGGTAGCCCTGAGGAGGGACGGGGGTGTTTGGGAGATGATAGTGGAGGATAGAGTTTCACTCGCGTTTCCACTGCCTCGACCCTAAGCTCTGAATGTTCCTCCCTAAACTCTCTGCCTGTCTCCCTCTCCCTCATCCTTTAAGGTACTCCTCTTTGACCAAGCTTTTGGTCACCTGTCCTAATATCTCCTTGTGCCACTCAGTGTCAAATTTAATTTAATATTGCTCTTATGAAGCACCTTGGGACTATTTATTATGTTAAAGGTGTTATATAAATGCAAATTGTTGCTGATTCAATTTTTGCATTGGACACATTCTGTTTATTGAAGGTTGCCATCCTTCCATCTATGAAAAATGATGGACACGTAGCAAACAATCCATTTCGGTGGGGTGTCTTCTCTTGGTGCACCTTTGCTGATGGGGTGTGAAGGCCAATCCTTGAGAGGCAGGTTCTGCCACAAGTGCTGCACACAAAGCTGTCAAGTGATGCTGTGAGTTGTTGTTTTTGATGTTGGCACCTGTTGCCAAGCTGCTGTAGCAACTGGTCAGCATTGTAGTGCACACCAGTCCACAGGATGTGTCGACATTTCCCTCTTTCACCAGTTGGTGACTCCCAGGTGTAATAGTCAACATTTAGGACCTTCATGTCACGCTTGCAAGCATCTTTGAAGCGGAGCTTTGGGCACCCCACTGGTTGTCTGGTCACGGCTGTCGCACCATACAGAAGGTCCTCAGGTATCCAGGAGCATCCTGGAGGGCTTCTTGAAACAATATGTAGATAGTCCAACTAGGGAAGGGGCTGTACTGGACCTGGTATTGGGGAATGAGCCCAGCCAAGTGGTCGAAGTTTCAGTAGGGGAGCATTTCGGGAACAATGACCATAATTCCGTAAGTTTTAAGGTACTTGTGGATAAGGATAAGAGTAGTCCTTGGGTGAAGGTGCTAAATTGGGGAAAGGCTAATTATAACAATATTAGGCAGGAACTGAAGAATTTAGATTGGGGGCAGCTGTATGAGGGTAAATCAACATCTGACATGTGAGAGTGTTTGAAATGTCAGTTGATTAGAATCCAGGACCAGCATGTTCCTGAGAGGATGAAGGATAAGTTTGGCAAGTTTCGGGAACCTTGGATAATGAGGGATATTGTGAGCCTAGTCAAAAAGTAAAAGGAAGCATTCGTAAGGGCTCGAAGGCTCGGAACAGACGAAGCCCTTGAGGAAATTAAAGAATGTAGGAAGGAACTTAAGCAAGGAGTCAGGAGGGCTAAAAGGGGTCATGAAAAGTCATTGGCAAACAGAATTAAGGAGAATCACAAGGCTTTTCATACGTATATAAAGAGCAAGAGGGTAGCCAGGGAAAGGGTTGGCACACTCAAGGACAGAGGAGGGAATCTATGCGTGGAGACAGAGGAAATGGGTGAGGTACTAAATGAGTACTTTGCATCAGTATTCACCCAAGAGAAGGACTTGGTGGATGATGAGTCTAGGGAAGGGAATGTAGATAGTCTGGGTCATGTCGATATCAAAAAGGAGGAGGTGTTGGGCGGCTTGAAAAACATTAAGGTAGATACGTTCCCAGGGCCTGATGGGATCTTCCCCAGAATACTGAGGGAGGCAAGGGAGGAAATTGCTGGGGCCTTGACAGAAATCTTTGTATCCTCATTGGCTACAGGTGAGGTCCCAGAGGACTGGAGAATAGCCAATGTTGTTCCTTTGTTTAAGAAGGGTAGCAAGGATAATCCAGGAAATTACAGGCCGGTGAACCTTACGTCAGTGGTAGGGAAATTATTGGAGAGGATTCTTCGGAACAGGATTTACTCCCATTTGGAAACAAATGGACTTATTAGTGAGAGGCTGCATGGTTTTGTGAAGGGGAGGTCGTGTCTCACTAACTTGATTGAGTTTTTTGAGGAAGTGACGAAGATGGTTGATGAAGGAAGGTAGATGTTGTCTACAAGGACTTCAGTAAAGCCTTTGACAAGGTCCCTCATGACAGATTGGAACAAAAGGTGAAGTCACATGGGATCAGAGGTGAGCTGGCAAGATGGATACAGAACTGGCTCGGTAGACAGAGGGTAGCAGTGGAAGGGTGCTTTTCTGAATGGAGGCATGTGACTAGTGGTGTTCCGCAGGGATCAGTGCTGTTTGCAGTATATATAAATGATTTGGAGGAAAATGTAGCTGGTCTGATTAGTAAGTTTGCAGACGACACAAAGGTTGGTGGAGTTGCGGATAGTGATGAGGATTGTCAGAGGATACAGCAGGATATAGATCGGTTGGAGACTTGGGTGGAGAAATGGCAGATGGAGTTTAATCCGGACAAATGTGAGGTAATGCATTTTGAAAGGTCTAATACAGTTGGGAAGTATACAGTAAATGGCAGAATCCTTAGGAGTATTGACAGGCAGAGAGATCTGGGCGTACAGGTCCACAAGTCACTGAAAGTGGCAACGCAGGTGGATAAGGTAGTCAAGAAGGCATATGGAATGCTTGCCTTCATTGGTCGGGGCATAGAGTATAAAAATTGGCATCATGCTGCAGCTGTACAGAACCTTAGTTCAGCCACACTTGGAATATTGCGTACAATTCTGGTCGCCACACTACCAGAAGGATGTAGAGGCTTTGGAGAGGGTACAGAAGAGGTTTACCGGGATGTTGCCTGGTCTGGAGGGCATTAGCTATGAGGAGAGGTTGGATAAACTCGGATTGTTTTCACTGGAACGACAGAGATGGAGGGGCGACATGATAGAGGTTTACAAAGTTATGAGTGGCATGGACAGAGTGGAAGAGTCATTTACTAGGGGACATACGTTTAAGGTGCGAGGGGCAAAGTTTAGAGGGGATGTGCAAGGCAAGTTTTTTACACAGAGGGTGGTGAGTGCCCGGAACCTGCTGCCGGGGGAGGTGGTGGAAGCAGGTACGATAGCGACGTTTAAGAGGCATCTTGACAAATACATGAATAGGATGGGAATAGAGGGATACGGACACCGGAAGTGCAGAAGGTTTTAGTTTAGACAGGCATCAAGATCGGCGCAGGCTTGGAGGGCCGAATGGCCTGTTCCTGTGCTGTACTGTTCTTTGTTCTTTGTTATTTGTATGCGACCGTCTTCCATCCTGCGAACATATCCGATCCACTGAATCCGCCTCTGTTTGATTAGTGCCAACACACTTGGGAGCTCTGCCTTTGAGAGAACTGCCACCGAAACTCAACTACAAAGACTCATGTTTATTGAAGAGTGTTAATGATAATGAGACAATAATCTACCTTTTGCTTGACAAAATGATTGCAAACCCATGCTTAAGATCTAATTACACCACAGCTGAAGCATCTTAAAAAGCTCAAACCAACACAAGCATGAAGGTAATCTTCGAAAACATCTAAAAGAAGGTACAGAATGTTCTTCCATTATTCCAGTCCTCTTTAATTATCACTGGCCTCATGACAAGTTCTGAAATTATCCCTGACATTTTGAAAGAATTTTTTGCCTAGATTTGTCCGGTAACAATATTTAAAGGCAGAGATTATTTGCTTTTGGAGAATCCCAAAGTGTTTTGTAAGCAGGAGATCTGCCTGTCCCTGGTGGACCCGTCCTAAACCCTTGGCCGATTTCTTCTGACCAGCAGGAGATGTTCTGGCTGCAATCAGTATAAGTAAAGTGGAAAAAGATAGACTTCATCTATATAGTGCCTTTCATGACATCCTTAAAGCACTTTATAGCTGGCAAATTACTTTTGAAGTGTTGGCACTGTTGCAATATAGGAAACGTGGCAGCCAATTTGCATACAGCAAGCTCCGATAAACAGCACTGTGACAACTATCAGCCCAGGACAGCAGGGATAACTCCTCTGCTCTTCTTTAAAATAGTGCTATGGTATCTTTTAACGTCCACCTGAGAGAACAAATGAGGTCTCAGTTTAACATCTCATCCAAAATACAGCATCCCTTTTATGCTCAAGTCTCTTGTGTGAGACTTGAGCCCACATCCTTCCAGCTCAGAGGCAAGGGTGCTACCCGCCAAGGTGCAGCTAATAACCTAAACTACATAAAGGTGACCCCACTATGCTGGACAGAGGAGGAGTGATGTTGGAGGAGGATGGCACAGTCGATCATGTCAAAAGCTGCTAACTGATCAAGGAGGATGGGGAGTGTTGATGTACCACAGTCACAAAGGATGCCATTCATAACTTTGCCTCGGATCATGTTGGTGCTGGGGCAAGGATGGAAGCCTGATTCGAGAGAATCAAACATGAAGTGGTGAGAGGGATGGACACAGATCTGGGAGGCAGCATCATGTTTAAGGACTTTTGCAGAGGAAAAGGATGTTTGGAGATGGGGTAGTGAGGAGATTTATGACTTTAACCCCTTGTAGGGACTAAACCAAATCAGGAGCACATCCCCACGAATCTCCTTTATTCAAGTTCAAACCAGACAAATTCTCAGACACTTATTTGGGTCCAAAGAATTACACTAGCTTTCCCTCAAAGAAAGAAAACCAGCAGAGAATTTTCCCATCATTCGGATAGCCTGTTTCCAATATTTTTATGGCTAAGTCATAAATATCCCAGATATTATAAGGGTCTGGGAAACTCTCTTCAATACCTATCTCTCCACTTAAAGAGACACAGAGAGGGGGTTCTTGTAGTTGCATACAGAATATTACATGAGACAATTTATTAACTTTTATGTATTCATTAAAGAATTTAACATGCAATAAACTTCTTAAGTGGATAAGTATATCACAATATCAAATATTACTGAGAGATGTAACACATATTATAATTTCTAACATAGAATCCAAAAGGTTAACCTTGCTAATGTTACAGCAAAATTATCTTAGAATATCCAGAATATCCATCAAAATTTAAAGTAAACTTGTACCTTAAATCCCCGAATAAGGGATGGGATGAGAAGTGTTGTTGAGGATTCAACACCCCTAAGTGTTGGCTTCAGAACCTTGTATTTTTATACTATTTCTAAGGTGTCATATGACTTTTGCATTAGATGTGACCTTCCTGTGTTCCCCTCAAAATCCATCTCTTTAACTTAATGTTTTACTGGAATTTGAAGTTGAGCTTTTATCTGGTCAAAATGTTTATAATCATGTTTAATTGAACTCTCTTGTTCCTCTGAGTACATTCCATTTATTGTTAATTACCCTTTCCGTGGTACACACAGCAACCTCCGGAGCTGACCTGTCTGAACAACAACCCCATAAGCCAATTAAGTTTTATTGCTACCTTTTACTGAGGTCACATAGGATATTTCAATGTGTGTTTATCTCCCAAGCCCCTGGTAACAGAGATTCTACTCTAACAGAGACCTTGAAATGTTTAACTCTACCATCTTAACGGGGAGCTTCAGTGAGCTCTGAAAACTAACCATGTATTCAATCTTTAACTCTAAAGGCATAATACACTAACTATTTCCAAATTCTACTGAATCAAGCCTATTATACCTATATTCCATCGAGTAGTAATTTTCAAGGAAAGAGGGGTTAAGGGTAGTTTTTTGTTAAGGAGTGTGTGTGCCATTTTATAAAGGCGGTGGACAGTATTTGAAGAGCGGGAACTATTTGCAATATCAGTTGGCATGAGGTTCAGGAAGGAACATAGGTGTAGGCCATTCATCCCCTCATGCTTGTTCTGTTATTCAATTAGTTCATGGCTGATCTGTATTTTAGCTCCATATTACTTACCTTGGTTCCATAACTCTTATTACCCTTACCTAACAAATATTAATCGATCTCAGTTTTGAAATTCTCAATTGACACCCAACCTCAGCATTTTTTGGGGGGAGAATTCCAGATTTCCACTACCCTTTGCATGGAGAAGTGCTTCCTGACATCACTCCTGAACAGTCTAACCATGAAAATATGGGGTTTCAGCAGTTTAGTAGGAATTGGCCAAGGAAACAGGAGATAGGACTCATTGATTAGATGAGCTTGGAGCATGCATAAGGAGAGTTTGGAGTGAAACTAAAGAAAGACAAGTTCTGGATGAGGGTAAATATTAACCTGAGGATAAGTTTGGCTTGGTGGCCAAAGGGAAGGAGAGAGCGGTAACAGAAACAACTGTATGCATAGGCTCAGTCTTTGTGATGTAGCTCTATGATCTCCTCACACTTCTCATTAGAGGTAAGGATGAAGAAGGGTTTAAGGAGATAGTTGGTAGGGGAGTCATGGTGGATACAGATAATGCATACAAACCCTTCATTTGATATTCCAGGTATATATAAACCATGTGAACCCTGAATTAGGTAATGCCTCAAATCAATCTATTATTCTATATGAAACACTTAACAGGTACTAGCAACCATATTCTTAAAGCAAAGCAATGTTCAATATATGATTGACAATAATTAATACAGCAACATAAGTCTTTTGCGGTTAAAGTAGGTAACATGAGGGGCAATGCGACTGCCACACTGTGTGGTTAACACTGTGGAACTCCGTTTTTGGAGCTTTAATACTATTGCAATTTACTGCTAGCATTTATAAAAATAGAATGTGAATTTAAGAGCAACAGCTCTTTCCCGTTCAGTTAGGAGTATGGTTCTTTTGGGCCTCCTTATCTCGAGAGACAATGGATACGCGCCTGGAGGTGGTCAGTGGTTTGTGAAGCAGCGCCTGGAGTGGCTATAAAGGCCAATTCTAGAGTGACAGGCTTTTCCACAGGTGCTGCAGAGAGGAGTATGGTCGTGCAGTGGTTATTGCACTAGTCTAATAATTTAGAGATTTTATGAGTTCAAATCCCACCTTGGCAGGTTATGAAATTTAGTTCAATAAAGTTTGTAATTTGAAGGCCAGCACCTGAAAACAGATCATAAAAGCTGCTGGATTGTTTAAATACCCCCCGGCTCGCCAAATAACTTCCAGGGAAGGGAGCTTAACCATTTGTATAAGTTGGCCCATGTGTAAGTCCAATCCCACACTGTAGGGGATGGTTTTAACCCTACTCATCCATATAGGATGAGCAACTAAAATTGCATTAATTACTTACCTTCTGGACCACTGGCAATATTCCACAAGCTGGGATTTTAACTGCCCACCTGAGCAGGGATCAAGGACATGCGTCCAAAGCCTGGTGAAGCCCTTCCTTACACATGTATGTCGGGTGCCGATTATGTCATTGGGGCCCGACTGCAATTTTAACTCAGGCCTGAGCGGGCAAGTCACTGTGGTTCTCCCATTGGGCTGAACTGGATAAGTTCCAAGAGAGGCCAAAAGGGGAAAGATTTTTTCTTTCCTCTATTATGTCAGGAGGAGCAGGAACGTTACTCTGGGCCCCACAAGAAAAGGTCAGGCCTTCATTTCCCCGGATACCTTCCCAAATGCACGCATGCCCACCTTCACGGCAGGAGGCCATGCAGTGGGATTGACATAGAATTAAATAGCATTTGCTGTACAGAAACAAGCCATTCAGCCCAACATCAATGCTAGTGTTTATACTCCACACAAGCCTCCTCCCACTCTACTTAATCTCACTCTATCAGGATAACCTTCTACTCCTTTCTCCCTCATATGCTTATCTAGCTTCCCAATAAAGTCATCTGTGCTATTTGCCTCAACTACTCCATGTGGTAGAAAGTTTCGCATTCTAACTACTCACTGGGTAAAGAAGTTCCTCCTGAATTCCCTATTGAATATAATGGCGACTATCTGATATCTATGACCTCTAGTTTCGGTCCCTACACAAGTGGAAACATCTTCTCTATGTAGCCTACCAGAACCTTTCATAAGGCCTCTATTACGTCATGCTCAGACTTCTTTTTTTCCTATGAGTGCCAGTATTTAAACTAGCCCACACTTCAGTTCTTGAGCAGCAAATACATTTCCAATGCATGCCCAGAGTTAAAATCAGGGCCTACAGGCTTGACCATGAATGCCATCTGAAAAAGGCCCACCACTATCTGCTCAGGTAAACAAGCTTTCCCTGCTTCCCAAGAACAAAGTTTAAGAAAACGGTCTCAGTATTGCTCACTAGGTAGCACTCTCATCTCTAAGTCAGGAGGTTGTGGGTTCAAAATCAACTTCATAGACTTGAGTGTGTAATCTAGGCTGACACTTCAGTGTAGCGCTGAAGATGCTGCACAGGCAGAGGTTTTTAGGGAGAGACATTAAACCAAAGCCGCATCTACCTTCTCGGGTTGTTATGAACGCTGGACCTTGTGACATGGTTATGTCTTAAAAATTGGGATTTTTAAAAGTTCAAGATGGAGTCAGTAAGGTCAGGTGACCTCATCTCCACTCTGCGAAAGGTTACCAGGACAACAGAGAACACAGATCAAAGACTTTTTTTTTCTGAAACAGAGACTGTGGGGCTAACACCCGAAGAACAATGAGTCCCTGCAGATTAACCTAGTATCTCAAAAGTGAGGTCATCACCACGGCAGGCTCTAACATGGGATGCTAAACCTTCATGAATAGCATTATGGTGTTCTGTTAATTTAATGCTCATAACAATGTGTTTAATGCAACGTCGATGTGGATGATGGTGTGGGGCTGAGATGAACACAACAACAGCCTATTCATAGAATGACATCGAATTTACAGAAACAGGCCATTCGGCCAAACTGGTCTATGCTGGTGTTTATGCTCCAAAAGAGCCTATTTCCTCACTACTTCAACTAACCCCATCAGTATATCCTTCTGTTCCTTTCTCCCTCATGAGTTCATCTAGCTTCCCCTTAAGTGCATCTATGCTATTTGGCTCAACTACTCATTGAGTTCCACATTCTAACAACTCACCTGGTTAAAACATTTCTCCTGAATTCCCTATTGGATTTATTAGTGATTACTTTATATTTATGACCTCTAGTTTTGGACTCCCCCACAAGTGCAAACTCTGTCTACCCTATAAAGCATAATTTTAAAGACCTCTATTCGGTCACCAACCACCCCCCCACCTCCCAGCCTTCTCTATTTTAGAGAAAAGAGCCTCACCCAGCCTGTTCAGGCTTTCTTGTTATTCATATCCATAGTCCATTATTCCAAATTTACACGTAAATAAGGCCACTGGCCAAATCTTAGTGATGAATGACTTTCTCGGCTCTCCCCCATTCTGCATCATTTCACAGACAGATTGCTTATCTAAATGACCAGACTGTATTGCAAAATACAGGGGCACCACTGATCTTATAGAACGTGGATAAAATCAGCAGTCGTGCAGTGATGATTTTTCAGTTTGATTGTCGCCATGCAGAACGATGCAATTAACAGCTACGTCGCAAGGAAGGCATAACAAGCTGGAGGAAGGAAAAGTACTGGCATAAGAGGAGGGCAAAGCCACTCGTGTACGAATTTCAAATTTACAGTTAAAAGAAGTTTGCAGTCTGGCAATATTTTTAAAACTCTGAAATTAAAAAATACACATCGAAACAACAGCACTAAAATGTAAATGTTTTAGTCATAAGAGTAAGTTTGATCTCTATCTGAAAACTGGATTGTAGCCAGTTGAGGATGTGCACATTTTTACCAGTTTCCAGGACCTCTGATGATCAAAGCCATTGCTTTCACATTTTTTCCAGACGATTCTCCCCTGGAACTGCTGCTCTTGTTCAAAGAGGTAAGTTTCAAGGAGCATATTAAAGGAGGGGAAACTGGTAGAGAGATGGAGTTTGTTCAGGGAGGGAATCCCAGAGCTTAGGGCCTAGGCAACTGCCGCCAATGTTGGAGCAATGATTTGTCATGGGAAATGTATCTCAAGAAAACAAGCCCAGAAATGGAGAGGAGGGAGTCAAGTGGAGGCACCCAGTCAACTGACAAGCCGTGGCATTTTGCAGGTTTGTTGATTTCAGGATTGTTTTCTCCTCCTCCTCATTCTCCTTCCCCAAAGATGCCAGAGACTCACTGGGACACACTTCCAGGAGCATCCCTGCAAAGATGGTCTCATTTTCAGTCTGAGCATTGGAGAGAATTTCTGCAGGGTGGAGAAGGAAAACTGGTGGTCACAAGAACAGCGATTCCAAAATGCATCATGCCAAAACATTGCGAATATTGCTTAAGCGGTGATGTAAAGATGAGAGCTGGGGCGTAAATCCCATTTCTTTCTAGGTCAGTAGATTCCGCCACTACACTGAACTCGAATTGTGTTTTGTTTCTGCCCTCACTGTCAACAAATTATCTGCACTGTCCCAGCACAGCTCAATTTGCTTTCAAAGCAATCTCCAAAACAAAGGCCATAGCATCCTCCATTGAAAGATTAAGCTGCTCCTTCCCAATTTTGTGCTCCTTTCCTGTCTCTGTGCTCTTTCAACTTGAAACCAGTGCACCCACAAAAGCAGTAAAAGCAACAGTAAAGTTGATTTGTTCAGTTGGGTCTCTTTAAATCAGCCTGGCTCCGGCTGAGGGAAGAATTAGGTTGTGCGCTTAAATGAGCAAGGCAAATGCCTTCTGACAAGCATTGACTCGACCACAGATTAGGCTGTTTTCAACACTGGTACTTTTCAGTGGTTAGTTATCTGGTCAGGGCACTTGAAGGAACCATTTAGAGATTTAAAAAAAAAAGATTTGCATTTATATAGCTCCTTTCACAACCCCAGGATGTCCCAAAGCAGTTTACAGCCAATGAATTACTTCTCAAATAGAGTCACTGTTGCAATCTAGGAAATGCGGCAACCAATTTACACACAGCAAGCTCCCACAATGTGATATTGATCAGATAATCTGTTACCATTTTAAATGACCTTTCTCTCTCTTTCCTCCTCTCTAAACAGGTCAGTGTAGTCAGAGTGATCGGTTGGGATTTTCAATCATCTGTGGGGGCAAGAATGGGGGTGGGCGCGCTTTGAAAATAGCGCCCCCTGATGGCATGTCAGTGTCCCGACGCCAACAGGATGCACTGGTATTTGCAAAATGAGGATGAGGGAGCCAGGAACCCTCTCGCCTCCAATTGACAACCTGTTAAGCTCCTTGCGGTGATAAGTACACAAATTGCCAACCCAAACAGGCTGGTACATAGCTGTCCAGTTCACTGTGGGGAGCAATTAAGTAATGTTTTCTATGAGGAAAAATTTTTGCCATGAGGGTTTTTTTGTATAAGAGCAGGCACAGTACCTTTTAGTTGGCCATTTGGCCACTCCTCTGCACAGTGAGACTGCTGGGCCTCCGATGTCCTACCTCCTCTATTCTGCAAGGCTGCGGCAGACCCTGTCATGGCTGTCGTCTTCCTTTGACAATAAGGCTGAGCAGACATCTCCCGCCTCCTGGCAGAGCTTGGCACCACTAATTGGGTGCTGAGTTTGCCGCCAGCCCAATTAAGGCATCAGCATTTGAAGGAGCCATCGCGTGAGTGACCCGGGTGTTGCGCGGGGTCGATTATCCAGCCGTGGGGTTCCCGACCCCGGAATTGAATATCAAGCCCGTCATCTCCACAGGGAAAACCTCCCTCGGACTGAGAACCAAATACAAGGCCCAGACAAAACCAATAGCAAACATTGTCCCAGGACCCTATTTATATGTGAGTCACGGGACGGGGACTAGTCCAAAATAAATGAATGCAATTATCACCTTTATAAGAGAGGAAACGCACCAGAAGAAAAAGCTCCCTTCCCCCCCTGCCCCTAATAAAACACACAACTAGAAAGAAAGTGTGCTCTGCTCCTTTAGGAAAGGAAATCTGCCCTCTCCTCACATTCTACTCGCCGTAAACCTGAGGTCATCTAAAACTCGGCTGCCCTTGTCCTAATTTGCACCAAGTCCCGTTCACCCATCACTCCTGCCCCTCTCTATCTCTGTAATCTCCTCCAGCGCCACTACCCTCCGGGATATCTGCACTCATCTAATTCTGGCCTCGTGAACATTCCCAATTTTAATCGCTCCACCATTGGTGACCAAGCCTTCAGCTGCCTAGGCCCCAAACTCTGGAATTCCCTCCCTGAACATCACTACTTCTCCACCTCTCTTTCCTACCTTAAGATGCTCTTTAAAACCTCTTTGACCAAACTTTTGATCATCTGATTATGTGGCTCAGTGTCATATTTTGTTTCATAATGCCCTTGTGAAGAACCTTGGGATGTTTTATTACATTAAAGGCGCTATATAAATACAAGTTGTTGATGTTCTCCTTACCCAGTCTGGCCTATTTGATCCACAGCAATGTGGTTGACTGTTCAATGGCCAAGTGAGCCACTCGATTGTCAAGGAAACAGCTCACCACCACCTTCTGAAGGGTAATTAGGGATAGGCAATAAATGCTGGCCTTGCTGGTGATGTCCAAATGAATAAATAAAGTAGAAAGCATGTTGTATATCAATTTTGTAAAGGGGTCATCACTTGGTTGGTAAGCAAGGAGCATAGAATGGCATCGAAGGTACAATACAGAAAGAGGCCATTCATTAACAGGTCCAAGCAGAATGCAGTCAATGGGATCTTTTGGTTCAATTGCCTTCCTCTCTTCCATGGCTTTGTTCATGCCCTGGTGTCCCTGGAGAGTTCTCCGCCAGTACGCTTGTAGTTTCCTCGAGCTATGGTCATTGGTGGGATTGGAAGGTGTGTCAACACGGGGAATAATATCCTGATTTAATTAAAAAATTTTCCTACTTATGTTTTTAATTATAATTTGCATTTTACTGTTTGTCCTCCCTTAAAATGCTCATTGATCTTAATTGGCATTGAAAAGAGGGGACAGAGGCCATTCAGACCAGTTAATCTGTGTCAGGTTTGATCACTACATGATCCTAATCACACTTGCTCATCCTGGTCCCATATCCCTTAATCTCCTTTTCCTTCATCTGCCTCTCCAATCGAATCTTGAATGTTGGCATTGGCCAGGATTTTGTCTTCTCAACGGAACCGTTGGCAAAAGTGCCAGTGAGAGCCCCGCGTTGCCTCCTCTGGGAAAGGCCCACCAAATCAAGTGGTAATTAAATGGATGAAGCAGTCCTTCCCCGTGATCAAGTACCCCGGGCGACGGATGTCCCGCCTGCTGAGAGCTGCCGGCAGCTCTTTAACTGAGCTAAAATTGATATGGATGTTCTTACTATAAGTTTTTAAGTTATTCTTCAAGTTAATCGGCATTTATTTGCAAACATAGGAATTTAAGCATACATTGAAACTATTATTAATAATCACATGCATACTTAAGAACACACATATAGCAATATGATTCACCTGAGAATTTAATGCGTTACAGTTCTCAAGCTCAAGGTTGCTGTTTGACCAAATCTTAATGAATTCTGACATATCTCTCCTAACACCCCTTTTTAGGAGCATAGCGACAGAAGGAGGCCATTTAGCCCCTCGAGCCTGTTCTGCCGTTCAATTAGATCAGGGCTGATTTGTATCTCAAATTCATCCACCTGCCTTGGTTGTGTAACCCTTCATACCGTTGCCGAGCAAATATCTATCAATCTCAGTTTTGGCATTTTTAATTGACCCCCAGCCTGGCAACTGTTTGGGAGAGAGATCAATATTTCCGCTACACTTTGTGTAGAGAAGTGCTTTCTGATATCACTCCTGAACAGCGTAGCTAATGCCTCCTTGTTCTCAACTCCTGAGCACCAGAGGAAACAATTAAACCACATAAATGCTGTGGCTACAAGAGCAGGTCAAGAGATGGATATTCATTCATGAGTGACTCACCTCCTGACTCCTCACACTCTTTTGGAGAGACCAAAGACCTTCAGAGCACAAGTCAGAAGTGTGATGGAATACTCTCCACTTGGTGCAAATGTTCGGACTGGAAGAGGACTTTATTGTTTTTGGCTTTATCATCAACTTCACCACAGCCTAGCCGTACTAAAGTTAGATAACTTCAGGACAATGGATGTAGTATTTTGTGTAAATCTAATGCTTCTAATTGTGTATTTAAGTCGGGTTTGTCATTGTATTTTAATTACAGGTGACCATGTGCATTGAGACTATCTTAAGGCCTCTACTATCAATCCCACACCCTCGTGTCAATGGCACCCTGCAACATGGGAAGCTTCCAATCCTAGCAAAACTATGTGTCCACTCTGCCTTCTGGTCTCTGGCATGAGATATTATAATAGAGACATTCATTGATCTCCATTATGTGGATGACAAATTGCGAGAAGTTGCAAATATGTCCAACTCTAGCCTGGGAGGGACCAGACGCATAAAAGTTCATTGCCACAGACACCTTCACAGCTACTAGCAATACAATCCTGCCCCTGCTCTGAGGTCGTAGTTGTGGCTGCAACAGGTGGCAGATTTCAGTCAGGACGTCCTTATTGAAGCACAGACATTGTTCCTCGCTGAGGTTCAGGTAGGGGAACTGCTCCCAGAACACCCTGGGCGGATATGGCCTCCTGTTGAGAGCCCTTCTCCCCACCTCCTCCTCCCTCTTCTAGCTTGTCCTGCTCTGCATGGCCTCTGCTCGTTCTCCCAGTCATGCTGTATTCCAAGAGGAATGTTTACTAGTGCACCCATGTCTGGGAGCAACTGGTTTGTGCAGAAGCCTTGAAGTGAGAAAAAGGTCCTTCAGCACCTACCACACCACTCCCTCTAGAGCTTTACAACTTGAAAGCGCTATGGAAAGCACCAAACACTTGTAGAAATGCTGCAAATGCCTGAAGAAATCAACCAGCAACTATCCTGCAAGTAATTGATGATCCCTTTAACTAGTGCTGGAGTTGGGTGGGATGGAGGGGGGGTGAAGGGAAGCTTCCTGCTGCTTGTTCAGCTGTGAAAGGTAAAGCCGGAACCAGCTGGAGTGTTGAGCTCCAACTTCTGGAATTAAATCAGTGCTGCACACTGATCTGCCTGCCCTGCATACTTCCTGCAGCTGTTAGTTGCACATGCTAACACCCTCACCAGGATGCCTATTTGCAACGTATGTTTGCACACACATGTCAGATGCCATTTTGGTTCCTGAACGGCACCCGTAACTCCCAAACAATGAGTGCTATCTGGCCCAATTTCATGCCCTAGGTATCTCAATGGGCCAGCCAAGGCAATGAACTCACCACAGATGAAAATTCCCTCTTCAGTATGGTCTAATAAAACCAACTATTTACTTGTTTGAAAAGAAGTTTACCTTTTCACTATGCCACATGCACAGAGGAAATCTTGCATTGGAGCCCACACCTGACAATAATTCAACATCGAGGCAATTCCTTCTGCTACACTAGGCAGGTCATATAATCACTTGCACATAACAAGTGGTGAAGGAACAGTTGATCTGTTCCCATTGTTTTGGTGGAAACGCTCACTCCACTCCTTCTTCATTCCCCCATACAATCATCCCCCATTGTGGACTCTATCTACATCACACACGTAACTTGCCAGGGGAAAGCTCTATATAAATCAAGCAAAATTCCAGAACATTTACAAAGTTTACTAAGGTGCTAAGTCTGTAAAGTGGTCTTCCCACTGTATTAATCACCATTGAAAGGTCGAGTCTTTTGTTTTAGGGCCCTGTTTTGCAGGCCTTTGAGTCAGATGGCAGGCTAGCAATTATATTTGGGAATATTTTGCATTTCAAAGTCAGTTTCTTAGATTGTGATTTAAGTGAAGTGTGTGCATTTCAATCTGAATACTCTGCTTAAATGAACAACTCATTTGCCAATTAATGTCACACTCACCTCAGGAATTCCATAAACAGCAGATGCAAAATAGCCTATTTGCAAGCCTTTGTCTCACAAGACCTGAACAAGTACATAAATCATTAAAAGTCAGTAGACAGGTACAAAAAGCAATCAAAAAGGCTAATGAAATTTTGGCCTTTACCTCAAGGGGACTTGAATACAAATGAGAGGAAGTTATGCTTCAGTGTACAAGAGTCTTGATCAGAACCCGTCTGGGGTATTACATTCATTTTTGGACACCACACCTCAGGACGGATTTATTTTTATTAGTATGCAAGATGTGGGCATCACTAGCAAGGCCAATATTTATTGTCCGGTATTAATTGCTCTTGAGAAGGTGGTGGTGAGCCGCCTTCTTGAACCACTGCAGTCCATCTGGTGTAGGTTAGGGAGAGAGTTCCAGGATTTTGACCCAGCTACAGTGAAGGAACTTGGGCCTTGGAGGGGTTACAGCAGAGATGTGGAGCAACTCGAGAAGCCGCGATTGCTCACCTTTACCATGAGGAATGATTTAATACAGATTCAAAATGATGAAGAGTAAATAGGGGTAGAAACTGTTTCCACTGGCAGATGTGTTAGAGGACACTGATTTAAAATAATTGGCAAAGAACCAGAAGAGAGATGAGAATTTTCATTTTTCACAGCGAGCTGTTGTGATTTGGAATGCACTGCCTGAAAGCATGGTGGAAACGGATTTGGCAGTAAAATTCAAAAGGGAATTGGATAAATAATTGGGGCTGGATTTTCATTACGAAGGCAGGAAACAGGAGCCAGGGCTGGTTTTGGTCAGAAACCCACCTCCGGTGGGAAACTGATTCTGGTTCAGATTTTCAAATGAGTGAGTCCTCAATTGGTATGGAGGTGGGTTTCCTGTTCACTTAGAGCCAGTGGGGCAGGGAATGGAGGTAGAGCAGATCAAGTGAGGAACTCGTAGACTCCCACGGCAACCATCTCTAAGGCCGCTGGTTGTCCTGACAGAGAGATCTGCCTTCCGCAGAACCTGAGGAAGCAAGAAGGCACAGGGGAGCTGCAAGCCTGGCACCAGGGGCAGGACAGATCCTCGTTTCATCGATGCCAACCTGGATCTAATGCTGGAGGCCATGCAGAAGAGCAGGGAGGTCCTATTGCTGGCAGGTGACAGGAGGAGGCCACCTTGTCATGCAGCAGGGGCACCTCTCTGTTCAGTATTATCTCTCACCACCTCATCTTCCTCCTCCTCTCTTACCTCCTGCTACTCCCCCAAATGAGCTGTCTCCTTCCAGGGTCTCACTGTCCTCAAGATCCACACCTCTCTATAGGGCCATGTTATGACGAGCACAGCAGGCCATCACAATGACCGAGACCATTGCAGGAAGGTATTGGAGGACACCACCCGGCCAGTCCAGGCAGTGGAATCGCATCTTCAGAAACTCGATGGCATCCCCAATGGTTGGCCTGCTAAGCAGGTGGCATTGGTTGATTCAGGTCTGCACCTCTATCTGAGTCTCCCATAAAGGGGTCAGTAGCCATCCCTTCAAGGGATATCGCTTGTCCTCTAGGATCCATCCATACACTTTGGGGGTTGGAGTGAAGATCTGAAGCAGCTTGGACTGGCGGAGGATGAAGGAGTCATGGCAGCTGCCAGGAAAGCGAGTGCACACATGGAGGAAGCTCTTGTTGTGATTGCAGACCAGTTGACATTGAGTGAGTGGAAGCCCTTCCTGTTGATGGATCTCACTGGTCAGTCACTGGGTGCCTTGATGGCCACATGGGTACAGTCGATGATGCCCTGCACCTGGGGGGATCCAGTGATGGAGGCTGAACCCAATGCCCTCTGTGCCTGTGCAGGCCCATCTGTGTTAGTCAGCCCTTCCCATAACCCTTATGGCCCCTGCATCGTTCATGTCTCCTAAACCCTGCCATGGTCCAGACAATGCGTTCTCCCCATGCTCTTCCTTTAAAAATCCCAAACTGCTCCTGAAAAGTGTTAATAAGCTCCACTATGACCTCAAAAGGCAATGAATTGAAGGCATGTGGGGTTGCCATTCCCTCCCTCCCAGTGTCCCTTTAAAAATGGCTTTGCCTCCTAGATGTGGCAGGTCCCAGTGCCGACCGCCAAGAACGTGATCTTCAAATCGGATGTGCACCAACTCTAACTCCCACTCCCGCCTCCAATAGGCTTTAAAAATCCGGCTCCTGGAAAGGCAAAATTTGGAGGGCTATGGGGAAAGAGGAGCAGAGAGGGACTAATTGGATATCTCTTTCAAAGAGCTGTCACAGGCATGATGGGCTAAATGGCCTCTTTCTGTGCTAGCAGATACTATGATAATATTCAAAAGCACTGTATTTAATCAAACTAAGCCAATGTCTCTGAATACACAATCTCCCACTGAAGCTTTATCTAGAAGAATGTAAAATAATATTTTTTTAAAACCTCTTTTGGCAGTGATACATGGCTTGTAGGAACTCAATTGGCACAAAAGTGTTGAATTTATGTGTCTCCTGGTGTGGAAGCTGGCACATTAAATTAATGTCTAAGATATTTAAAAAATTGTGAAAGGCTTTAGATAACATGCTATCAAGGGGATGCTGCAGAAAATGAAAAGGCAACTTCTCCGAATCAGCCCCATCATAAAAAAAAACATTAGATAACGGAGCGGAGAACCTTTTATGAAAGCAGAATCTTATGAGGCATTGTTGCCTAAGTGCAGCGCACTTTCTGGGAGCTTCATGATAAATGGTTTTGCAATGCAAGTGAACAAGGCCCATTGTAATCTGTCAAGGGAGATCTTAGATGACAGGCCAAACTATTAACTGTGAGTTGTGAATAAAGTAAAATGGAAATCACAAGGGAAACTTGGGGGAAAAGGGCAGAAGATGCATAGAATGTACTTGCTCTTTTACCTAAAGAGATTGGAAAGCTCCTATTCATATCTGAAGTAGGAACATTAGGAAGAGGAGTAGGTCATTCAGTCCCTCGGGTCTGCTCCGCCATTCAGTAGGATAGTGGTCAATCTGAACCTCAATTCTTGCCTTAGCTAAATAACCCTTAATGCCCAACAAAAATCTAGCCATCTCAAAAGCTCTAATTGTCCTAGTATTTGCAGTCTTTTGAGGGAAAAGTGTCCCAGTGTGGGGACAGATCAAAAGTAAGCTAATCAACTAACAAACTAACTGTGGAGCTGTGGAGCCAATTTATAAAAAAAATAACAAGCAGAAGCTAACAGGACAGCTGCAGATAGCTTAATAGTAGCCTATTGTTTAATAATCAGCCGAACAGTTCAAGGAGGGAGGATGTGAAACTACTGAAATAAAATGCAAAAATAAAATGCTGGGACGAATGAACCAATCAAACACTGATCACAGAAGTCTGCAAACCACACAAGGGGGAGGGGAGGAGTGGCGTTACTAGTTTTGTTTGAATAACTATAAGAAAGACTTGCTGTAGTGAGCACATGTTCTTTTGTTTTGTTCTTTTGCATGTTCTTTGTTTTGCTTTTTGTTCTTTTTGTATCCTTGCAATGTAACAATCACGTACTGCAATAAAGTTTCTAAAAGTTACGGTCGGACTTCGTCTCTCTTTGTAACTGATGAGATCCAACACCCAGCTTTCTACGACCCTTTGTGTGAAGAAGTGCTTCCTGGTTTTGTTCTTACGTGGCCTGATGCTAATTTTAAGATTATCTCCCCTTGTTCATATTCTCTCACCGGAGGAAATAGATTCTCTGTACCTATCCCATCAAATCCTTTTAATATTTTAGACACCTCGATCAGATCATCCCTCAATCTCTAATACTCAAGGGAATATAAGCCAAGTCTATGCAACCAAGTATACAACAGGACAGAATTCCTTTTGTATTTTTTCCTGGGATATGGGCATCGTTGGCAAGGCCAGCATTTATTGCCCTTGAGAAGGTGGTGGTGAGCTGCCTTCTTGAGCCGTTGCAGTCTGTGTGGTGTAGGTACACCCATAGTGCTATTAGGGAGGGAGTTCCAGGATTTAGATCCAATGACAGTGAAAGGTATGGCTCCAGAGATAAGGGGGTGACAGAATAGGTGCTTTATATAGGGTATCTTAGAAGGAGCCATAAAGGCATAAAATTTGAACTGAATTGCGTTGCATGGGTTTAACCATCCAGAGGAAGGAAGAAGCCATCACACTGTGAAGAGGAACAAGAATTCACGCGACATTGAAGAATCTGCTTGTAGCCTGATGGCTAACAGATCAGGAAACGTCAATGATTGACGGTGATACAGCAGAGAATCCTCCACAGTTGAAGTTGAAAGCTCAGGTGGGTGTCCAGACTAGATACAGTGGCTGGGACTTTATCTGAGCAATAGGAGTCTCGACCGTAGGCTGAAGCATCAGCGGGAACCCTGCATCGCCTCCTCTAGGGCAGGCCTGCCATATTATGTGCTAATTAGGCACTTAGTTGAACAGCAGCAAGCCTTCTCCGGGATTAAAGAACCCGGCAACGGAAGTCTCGTCTGCCGAGAGCTGCCAGCCAATCAGAGCCCACAGCTCTTTACCTGAGCAGTGCGTCGCTGGAACCAGGCTACAGGTGAGTCAGGGCGGGAGGGGTTTTGCGGGGTGGAGGTGGCAAGGGAGAGGGGCGTCAGCAGCAAGGGCAGGGGGGTGAATTTCAGCGGCCCCCCCCCGCCCCCCCACCACTCCTTCCTAATGCTGGGTCCCTTGATCAGGCAGTAAGTGCCTTTTTAACGAGGGAGCTCCCGGTGCCAGCAAGCAACCTGCACAGGTTTGCTTGGCGTGCTCCCTGTGCAGAAACACGCCCGTCTGCCACTGGGCTCAAACCAGTGGAGGCAGGATGAAACCCTTAATTGGACACTAATGGCATTAATTGACCACTTAAGGGCCTCAACTGGCGGCAGAGCAGGAATGACGTCCACAGGCCTTTCCGCCCCCGACTTAATTTGAGTGGAGGTGGGAAGGTGACGGGGTCACCTCCCACCACCATCCTGCCCAATTGTACGCTCTCCCCGCCTCCAAAGTTGCAGCAGGGGAGAACATAAAACTCCCCCTGGTGACTGAGATGCACACCTCCAGATGTTGCAGCCTTACTTTTGAGAGAAGCTTAAAAAGAAAAGAGACCAGCAATATTTTTGGCATTGAAGTTTCTTTACGAAGCTATTATGTATTTTAATCTAAAAAAAAACAAATCTTTTTCACGATTCTTAACCAACTCTGATTTATAAATAACCCTTCCTCCTCAAACCACTAACCCAAATAAAATCATGCAGTTTTATTTCCCTTAAAAATTCAATACAGGATTTACAGCCCCTGTGCAGCAGCTGATGAAGAACAAAGAATTGTCGACATTGCAGGTCATTATACAGCTGATTAACTTATTGTGATTAACTTATCGAGAATTTCTTCATGTTCCACTTACCTCTTAATTTTCTGCATTGTTAGCCAAGCAGGGATATCCTGGAATTATGTTTGTTCTTCTCTACGTTTCTGCTGAGCTAAGGCAGGGCAAATTCACATTTCCACGTTTGTAAAATATGTTCACTGAAACTCAACCAAGCGATCACTCTGTTGAAGTCTCTCTTCATTGTGCTGGAAGGTGATGAGATTCCTAGCCACCCCACCTCATCTGCCAAGAAGGTAATGGTTTTTCACTGGCAACCCCTACTTAACTCTAGGAACCAATGGAAAACTTGGAAAGAACATTGAGTAAAAATTTTTGATACCAACAATTAGCAAATTAAGTGATCAAGAAAGGTTAAAGTTCAGCTTCTTGGAAAAATAGAAGACTTTGAGGTGACTTCATTTTCAACAGTATTAACAGACTAATCTTCATCCAGGCAAGTTGTTCCCACAGGGGAATCATTCCAAATACCCAAGGACACAAGTTAGCAGGAAGTTTGAAGATAATTCAAGCAAGGTCTACTTGCTGACTAATTAAGGGTATTGATCTGACCGCTTAACTGAGTGCAAGAGGAAATTAAAGGAGTGAAATTCTACTCTGAAATATAACACCGTGACACATAAGGAAATATTAAGTCAGATGACCAAAAGCTTGGTCAAAGAGGTCAGTTTTAAGGAGCATGTTAAAAGAGGAAAGAGAGGTACAGAAGCGACGAGTTATAAGGAGGGAATTCCAGAGATTAAGGCCCAAGTCGCTGAAGGCACAGTTACCAATGGGGGAGCGATAAAATTGGGAATGCTCAGGAGGCCAGAATTGGAAGAAGCCAGAGATCTTGAAGGGTTGTGGGGCTGGAGAAGTTTACAGAAATAGGGAGGGGATAGGCCATGAAGGGATTTGAAAGCAAGGAAAAGAACTTTAAAGTCAGGGCAAAGCTTAACCCGGTGCTAATTTAGGTCTTTTTTTTTCATTCTTTCATGGGATGTGGCCATCGCTGACAAGGCCAGCATTTGTTGCCATCCCTAATTGCCCTTGAGAGGGTAATAGTGAGTGAGCACAGGAATGATGGGTGGATAGGACTTGGTGCAAGTTAGGATACAGGCAGCAAAGTTTTGGATGACCTCAAGATTAAATAGGGTAGAACACGGGAGGTCAGCCTGGAGTACATTGGAATAGTCAAGTCTAGAGGTAGCAAAATAAAAGGTGGACATGGGCAATTAAGGATGGGCAACAAATGCCAGCAATGCTCACATTCCAGCAATGAATAATAAAAAATTGAATAATTACTTAGTGTCGGTATTTACAGTAACGGAAGAGGTCAGGGTGCTAGACATCCCAAGGAAACTAATATTGAATCAGAGACAAGGGCGGGAATTTGACTGACCCTGTGGCAATCAGCTGTGAGGTAGATGGGCCAGTAAAATGCGCAGAAGCATCGTCAGGATGGCTTCCTGACGCAGTCATGCCACTGGGAGAAGGTGGTGAGCCAATATGAATAAATAAAGGCCCAACCAAGAGTTCCCCGGGCTGCTGGCATTTCACCGGCGGTGGAAAGATTCCCCACCGCATGGGGCAGCTGCCAGCTTCATGGAGGCGGCCTCCCAATGGCTTTCCAGGGGGGCATTGGTACTGGAGGCGCCGTGCCCTGGAGAGTGGGCCATGGCCAGAAAGGGCTGCCCTGCGGCCCGAGGACGCATCCGCAGGAGTTAACTCTCCCTTGAGTGGGGCCTATTCTCCTCGGCCACCTTATTTTTTCCATGTAAATTACTTTTTCGAGGCGCTTCCATGTAAGGTGCCCTCATGTTCCCCAGCCTGCCTCAGCAGTGCCCACTTCTCCCGGTGGCGCTGCTGTCGATCCAAGGTTGGCAACCCTCTGATTGGGCCAGCAGCATCAGCAGCCCACCTGCCACCTTTGGTCGAACGGCGGGCCCAGAGTCGGCCAATTAGGAAGCCACCTCTAGGAAAATTGCTGTTGTGGTCCCACTGCCTGCCCGTGCGGGTTCGGGACCTGCATATGGTCCCAACATTTTGACTGACCCTTCCACCAGGGACTCATTCAAACTAACGTAAGAAAAGTAGCAGTAATAATGAAAATAATGACACTAAAGAGTGACAAATCCCCAGAACCAGATGGATTCCACAGCATTGCAGACGCACTAACTATAATCGTCCAAGAGAGAATGGTGAACCTCTGGAACAGGCTGCCGCTCGTTCAGCGGATACCAATTTATGGAATTTCTTGAAGCAAGAACGAGACCTGTTTCTGGCTGGGGCGGAGATTTTCTTGTACAAAAGGCAGGTACTACATAGAATTATCAGGGTCGGAGTGATCTCACAGAGTTGTTTTGACCGCTTAATGGAGGTCAGAGAGGGATTTCCCAGATTCCTTTTCCCCCAAAACTGGCCTGAGGTTTTTATCTGGTTTCTTCCCTTTCCATGAAGATTATATGGTTTTGGATGGGGTGGGAAGTGTAGATATTGTGAGGCACAGGTATGTGCAACAGGCTGGATGGACCAGAGGGTCTTTTCCTGTCCATCGTTGTCTGAATGTCCATAGTGGTAACTCGCTCCGTGTTCCCCCACTGCCTACATTTCCTCCCATGCCAAGGATTTTTGCTGCTCTTTATTGACAGCTGGAGTGCTTGACACAAACTGTGGTGATGTGCCAAGTTACCTGGTGCCATTTGCCACGACTTCATTGCCTTGGGAAGAACCGAATAGGAAAATTCCAATGGATCCCAGTCTGCTACCTTCCAAGAAAAGTCAGATCATCAGGCAAATGTGCGTCATGTACCTGCTGAGTAAATTTTACCCTGCCACAATGATTTAGGAAGTGAGACAGCGTGTGGGAAGGACAGTTATAAACGGAGGAGATTTGCTGTGTGGTGGAATCACACCTCCGATTTCTACCTAAATGATGCCCTCCACAGATTCCGGGCCAGGGTCATTTCCTCAAATTTCAAACAGCTGCATCAAAAAGAAATCCACCATCTCCTGTCATCTAGTCCACGACTTCCCACATCTGGTCAAAGTCGGACACTGACTCAGTTCACTACTTATGGAATGCATTTCCTCGTCAAAGCAGGACTACCTTTGTGACAGATGTACAGCTCTGTTGAGCTGCAAACCATAAAATCCTGGTCCTGTAGGGGCGAATCCATGATTCAGAGGGAGCGTGAGTTGGAGAGATGCCAGCTGCAGTGTTGTATCCCTAATTCAAACCCAACACTCTGGTCGAGTATGACTCAAAGCTGGAAGGCCGAGTTTGCCAAATCACTGTATCCCTTTCATAGGATATGGACTTTTAAACTGTATTCTTCTAAAAAGTTCCTTTGTTTGTCTGAGGTGAAATAAGGCTATATACAAATCTAGGCAGCTAGTAGTTTCAGGGAGAGGCAGCCATCTCGTTCCTCAAAGGAAACTCATTACAAGCGCCGCTGAATAAATCACATCAGAAATCCTCTCATGTCTTTGAAATGTTAAATGTCTGCCAAAGTTGCCCGATACCTGTTGTGCACTCTCGGTTAGTTCTCATTTGATATGCCACTCAGGTATCAGAAAGAAGCAGACAACCAAGAGGTTGTTTTTCACACTGCCTGAACCCAAAAGGTAAAATTAATTAATAACATGCTTGCCTCTCTACTGGGAAAATACTGCCTTGATCTGGCTCAGTCTGCAAAGAAGCTGTCATTCACTTCAAAGGAAACAATGAGTATTTTTTTTACTCATTTACAGGATGTGGGCGTCACTGACAAGGCCAGCATTTATTGCCCATTTCTCGACAGTGCCCTTAAGATGATTGGTTCCAGAGCTCCTGTTTACCTACATTAGGAGGGCTTTTGTGTAACTGGCAATGAATTTTAAGAGACTGTTAGCTAAAGTTGAAGCTCATGGAACTGAAGGCAAATTATTGTCCTGGTTAGGAAATTAGCTGAGCAGCAGGCGACAGAGAGTAGGGATAATGGGCAGGTACTCTAATTGGCAGGAAGTGACTAGTGCTGTCCCGCAAGGATCTGTCTTGGGATCTCCGCTATTCACCATATTTATTAACGACTAAGATGATGGGATAGAAAGCCATATATCCAAATTTACCGATGACACAAAGATAGGCATCATTGTAAGCAGTGCAGATGAAAGCAAAAAATTACAGAGATATCGATAGATTAAGTGAATGGGTAAAACTGTGGCAAACTGATTTCAATGTAGACAAATGTGAGGTCGTCCACTTTGGGCCTAAAAAGGATAAAACAGGGTACTTTCTAAAGGGTGAGAAGCTAGAAACAGTGGATGCCCAAAGGGACTTGGGAGTCCAGGTATATAAATCATTAAAACGTCATGAACAGGTACAGAAAATTATCAAAAAGGCTAATGGAATGCTGGTCTTTCTATCTGGAAGATTAGAATACAAACGGGTAGAAGTCATGCTTCAACAATACAAAGCTCTGGTTAGACCACACCTGCAGCTGAATTTTACCGACCCCCCCACCCCCCCCAATGTCGGGGGTCATGGGGGTGGGGCTGGAAAATGTCTCCAGGAGTGGCCTCAATGCCAGGAAGGCCAGGCCCCTTATTGCTGGCAGCAGCAAGGCCTTGTGACGGCTGGGCAGCGGAGTCAAAATTTAAATATGCTAATTGATTAAAATTAACGAATTTATCACTTACCTGCTCCCGCTGGCCATCCCGCTCTGATATTGTGGTCGGTGGCCAGCACTCCTGTGTCTCTGGATCTCCGTCCAGAGATCAGATGCGGGACACTGATGGGGAGGGGGGCAGAGGTAAGTATTTCAGTATAGTATTTCAGATGGGGAGGGGGTGAGTGGGGTCAAACTAATATGATTGGTGGCAGGGAATGGTGGGAAGGGTTAAAGATAAAAGTTTGTGAACTTTGTTGTGGGGGGACAGGTCAGGTACATAAGGTGTGGGGGGGAGAGGGCAAGGAATGAGCTGTGTGGGTATTGCAGGAGGTGGGAGAGGGGCTTGAAACGTTTATGCGAGTATTGCTGAAAATAGAGACATGTTGTCGAAGCTTTTCATCTTGCACTCATCAGGACAATCACAAGAATAACCAATCTAAGGGAAAACAACAACGAATACTGCATGAGAAGAGAGTGCTGATTGGTTGGCAAGTGAATTCTGATTGGTAGAGACATTGCCATGGCGAATGCACCAGTTCACAGTGATTGATAGTTAACTGCTAAGCTTTGGATAAAATTTAAACCAGGCATTTTGACTCTGAGTGGTCAAGGCAGTGCCCTGAGGAATGAACCAGCAAATAGCTGTCACTTATTTTGTTCAGCTGAAACAGGCGCAATATGTGTACATGTTCTTTCTGTCTGCAAAGAACAGGGCCCTGTGTATTAATATATGTAGCTTGCAGTAGGCGCAAATGCGCCACACTGTGAGCCCGACTGACAATCTTAAATTGGTTGTCAGCGAAATCCTTAACACACAGGATTATTTAGCAAATGTTGTCCAATCGCGGAATCACATCTAATGTTGGACACTGTGTTTTGAGTTTTGCATGCACGGGCTGGTTGGGTACAGCCCGTACCTTGCCCATTGCGAACAGCAGAAGTGACATGTTGTTTGATACGATCTGCCAGTCTTTGGGACCTACGGCCTAGATACCTAGCATCATGGTGGCCGCTGTGGAGGAGGAGGCATTGGATATTGGCAGGCTGGCACTGTCAATAGGCATAGGGGATGAAGATATGGGAGTCTCAAACATACTCTGTGGCAAAATTAGATATCACATAGTACTTGGGACATAACAGTCATTCATATTGAATTGCTGTCATCACTAACTCAATACAGACTTTGAGTCTTTTCCACATATCAGTTCTAAGTTGTGCCTTTAATCAGTTCCTTCAAGGGATGGTGGAGCTTCAGCGGGAGGAGACCAAGGTTGTCTCTCTGAAGAAAGTGCGCACTCTGAGGGAGCACAAGAACACAAGGAATAGGAGCAGGAGCAGACCACATGGACGATCGAGCCTGCTCCACCATTCAAAACTATCATGACTGATCTCAGGCTTCAACTCCACCTTCCCGCCCACTCCCCATACACCTTGATTCCCTTGAGACCAAAGATCTGTCGATCCCAGCCTTAAATGTATTCAATGATGGAGCATCCACAACCCTCTGGGGTAGAGAATTCCAAAGATTCAAAACCCTTTGAGTGAAGTAATTTCTCCTCATCTCAGTCCTAAATGATCAGCCCCTTATCCTGAGACTGTGCCCCCCTGTTTTAGATTCCATGAGTAGCGGAAATAATCTTTCAGTATCTACCCTATCCAGCCCCTTTAGAATCTTGTATGTTTCAATGAGCTCATCTCTCATTCTTCTAAACTCCAGAGAATATAGACCCGATTTACTCAGCCTCTCATCATAGGACAACCTCTCATTCCAGGGACCAATTTAGTGAACCTTCACTGTACCGCCTCCAATGCAAGTATATCCTTTCTTAACCGTGGAGACGAAAACTGCACACAGCATTTCAGATGTGGTCCCACCAAAACCATGTATAATTTTATTTTGTTTTATTTATTTTATTTATTTAGAGATACAGCACTGAAACAGGCCCTTTGGCCCACCGAGTCTGTGCCGACCATCAACCACCCATTTATACTAACCCTACATTAATCCCATATTCCTTACCACATCCCCACCTTCCCTTAATTCTCCTACCACCTACCTACACTAGGGGCAATTTACAATGGCCAATTTACCTATCAACCTGCAAGTCTTTGGCTGTCGGAGGAAACCAGAGCACCCGGCGGAAACCCACGCGGTCGCAGGGAGAACATGCAAGACTTCTTTATTCCTGTACTCCAATCTCCTTGCAATAAAGGCAAACATGCCATTTGCCTTCCTAATTGCTTGCTGTACCTGCATGCTAACTTTCTGCGTTCCTTGTACAAGCACACCCAAGTCTCCTTGAACATCAACACTTACAAGTTTCACACCTTTTAAAAAAGGCACCATCACATGACTCATGTACACCCTCCAGCAGCTCAGAAAGACACACCTCGATGGGGCCTCCAACGGAGATGGGGAGGTTGGCACATCATGACGCACACATCACGGGTGACAGGAGCAGGTGCTGGAGACAGGGACAGCAGAGGGGAGTCCCCGTGAGACTGTGCAGGATACTCCAAACTCTGCTCAGCTGGTTGCAGATGCTGAGCCTCGGGGGGTGGGGGGGGGGGGGTCGTCCACAAAGAGGACAATTCTGGGGCAGCAACGGGAAATGTCAACATTTCCAGAGGCACTGTGCAGCTTTGGGGAGAGATTGGAGGAGTTTGTCTTTACAATGATTAAAGAGAATTGGAAGAAAGCTCAGATTGTGACAATGCTCTAGATATCAGGATCGTAGTGAAGTGTCAGTCCTTGTCTAGTCTGTTCTCAATAGTTTACGAGAACATACAGCATATTGGTGTAATTTTTGTACAAGGGACGTTTCAAGTGACTTCTTTACACAGAACGGGGTTAGAATGTGTTGATTTTCTGTCAGTGATTGCCACTGAAGCAAAGTCCATAAATTCCTTTCAAAGTGAATTAGACAGTTGCTTCAAAAATGAGCAGGGCTATTAAAGGGTAAGGTAATGGCACAGGGGAGTGAGACTAGACTGGATAATTCATGGAGAAGCAGTTTGAGGCAGACTTCTGCATGTGTATGTTTCTGTATGCGTGTAAGTATCTATGCATAATATACACACAGAATGTTAGCAGTGCAATAACATAATAGACGCCTAGCCTCCAACAGCAGCAGAATTAAAACACAGAAACATACCGCAAAGAAAGAGGCCATTAGTGCCTGTGCTGGCTCTTTGAAAGAGCAGTTATGCTTAGTCTCACACCCTTGCTTTGTGTCTGTAACCCTGTAGGTTCCTCATCCTGAAATATTTGTCCAACCTCCTTTTAAAATTATTTATATAGTCAGCTTCCACCACCTTTTTCAGGTAGAACATTCCATATCCCGACAACTCTCTGGCTGAAATGATTTCTCCTCATCTCACCTCCAGATATCCAGAGCATCAAATGATCTCTGCATTCTGCAGGGGCTGCAATGTAGTTTATTATTGAGATAACATTTTAATATTGAAGCAGCTGTTAGCTGGAGAGAGGGGAACAATTGTCGTAAAACAAGCTAGTAGGCAATGGTTGTGCTCGGTTTCATTCTGTGGTAGCACGCTCAACTTCTACGTCAGAAGGTTGTCAGCAGAAACCCCACTCCAGTGGGACAGAGCTTGACTTTGGCCCGATGGCATAAAACAGCTAATATGTGTTTTAAATCTTTCCTGACTTACTTCAACGGGAATGAAAATGGGAAGAGATGTAAAATAGGCTGTTGACTCACGATCAACTCTTTGATACTATCGGGCAAAGTCAGGCTCTAACTCCAGGCCTTAAGCACATCATCTAGGCTGACACTTCAGTGCAGTACTACAGGAGTGCAGTACTACAGGAGTGCTGAGTTTACAATACCATATCTTCAGAAGAGATGTTAAACCAAGGTTCTGTTCCAAGCATTGAGGCGGGTAGGATGCTAAAATTGACCCACTGACTTACATAGAATTTTACAGCACAGAAAACCATTCTACCCAGCTGGTCTGTCCAGTGTGTATGCTCTTCACGAGCCTCCTCCCAACTTACTTCATCTCAGCCATCAACATATTCTTCTATTCCTTTCTCCCTCATGTGTTTATCTAGTTTTCCCTTAAATGCATCTATTCTATTCACCTGAACTGCTCTTTGTGGTGGTGAGTTACCCCTTCTTAACACTCTCTGGGTAATGATGTTTCTCCTGAATTCCTTGTTAGCTTTATAAGTGACTATCTTGTGCTATTAACAGTCTGCCACGCATCGACATCCCTTGTACAAACAATGATGCCAAATATCAGCACTTTGCACTGTCACTAGAAAGCTTGCTAACCACCAAAGCCTTAACGGGAAGCACCGATGCTGGCATTGATGAAGCTTGGACATCACTAAGCTCAATCATCTATGAAACGACAGAAGCATCATTTGGTAAAGGTAGAACCCACAACAAAGGCTGGTTTGAGACCTGCTCATTGAAATATGTCATTGGTGCAAAAAACAAAGCCTACATGATGTATAACATAAATCCAACAGCTAAGACACTGCATGACCTGAAAGTAGCCAAGATAGCCGTGCAAAGGAGAAGGAGATACTCGCAAAGAAACACTGGATCAACTTATGTCAAGAAATCCAAACTTCATGTGACTGCAGAAATCTACGAGCTGTGTATGAAGGGATCAAGAGGGCGCTTGGCACTGCCATCACCAAAGTTGCTCCCCTGAAGTCGGCAAATGGTGAAGTGCTCACTGACAGAAGTAAACAAATGTCCCGCTGGGCTAACCACTACTGTGAGCTGTACTCCTGTGAGTCAGACATCTCCCAGTCTGCGCTTGAAGCTCTCCTGCAACCTGCTGGCATGGATGAGTTAGATGAAGAACCGTCATCACTGGTGCTCGGGGAGGCCATAGATCGCCTGGCGAACAGAAAGGCAAGGACGGAATCCCAGCCAAACTGTTCAAGCACAGAAAGACTCATCTATTACCACCTTTATGACCTTCTCCTTCTCTGCTGGAATATTAGGCTTTTCCACAGGAGATGCGTGATGCCAAAATCATCACACTGTACAAAAAGGTAACAGAGGAGACTGCATCAACTACAAGGGCATCTCACTATTTAGCATCACAGGGAAGGCCTTTGTTAGGGTCATATTTAAAAGACTCCATTTACTTGCAGATCAAGTGTACCCGGAAGCACAGTGAGGTTTCCATGGCAGCAGATGTACTGTGAACGTGATCCTCTCCATACACCAGCTACAAGAGAAGTGTGGGGAGCAGAGTATACCCCATTACCTGACTTTCATAGATCTCACAAAGGAATTTGACACCATCAGCAGAGCAGGGCTCTACAAGATTTTGGGGAAAATTGGCTGTCTACCAACGCTCCTCAGTCTGATCTGCTACTTCCATGACAACATGCACTGCGCTGTACAGTTTGATGGCTTCACTTCCGATAGTTTCGGAGTGAAGAATGGAGTGAAACAGGGTTGTGTTCCAGCCCCCACTCTGTTTGGCATCTTCTTCTCCATTCTCCTGACCGTCACCTTCCCTGCAGATATAGAAGGAATCTATTTGCACATTAGGTCAGACAGCAAGCTCTACAAATCTATCAAGGCTGAAAGCAAAAACAAAAATACATCATGTCCTGATCAGAGAACTCCTCTACCCTGATGATGCTGCGCTAGTCACTCACACGGAAACTCAGCTGCAAAGACCCATGGACTGTCTCTCCCATGCCTGCAATTTGTTCTCCTTGACTATAAACGTCAAGAAAACCATGGTCATGGGACAAGGTGGTTGCATCTTATCACACTAAATAACACCCCACTGGAAGTGGTTAGCAAATTCTGCTACCTTGGGTCCACGGTGACACATCAATCTGTCTCTTGATGCACAGCTTTGTTATGAAGATGCTTCTATATTTTTAGTTAAGTATTTTTTGAGGGCTCATATTTAAATTGTGGCGATGGATTCATTGGAAGGCTGAAGATTTCATAAATACTGGATTTTGCTTTGTTGTTGACAATTCACTGAATGGCCACGGACATGTTGCTGGAAAACAACCTTTGCTGGAAATCATGTGCTTTGGGCTCAATAAACAACAGAAACCTTGGTGACCCAGGGAAGATGTTTACAGAGAAGCCACATGTCTAGGTTGATGGTGATTAGGAGGTTGACCAGCTGTTGAGGTGTGAACTATTTTGAAGACAGATGGTGTTTTGCCTGCCAAGGAAAAAGAAACCACCCAGCTCACCTCTTTACCTCTGTGAAGAAACCCTGCAAAGATCCAGTGTGGGAGAACTAAAATCTCTGGTGCTGCATCTCTACTGAGAAGCTAGAAACACCTGGTAGATTAATTTTCAACGCTGCCTGAAAAGAATTGCTTTAGTAAAGATTCCAGTGACTTGTCTCCATATACCCGGGCGCCAGACCATCAGGGACAACTGATTTCCTTTCATGTCTTCTCTTTTTTCTCCAAGAATTAGCAAGTATTTGGCCAAAGTATTCTTTTTTTGTCTTTTCTTGTAACAGACAATTTCTGCATTTTTTTCAGAGTGTGTGAGTGTGTGTTTGGGGAATTTAAAAAGGAAACTTTTATATTTCAATCTGTGTGTTAATGCTTTGCTTTGTTACTGGATAAGTCTTAATTGATAATAAACTGATAATGTTGTTGTTTATTAAAGAAACCTGGTTGGTGTATTTTATTCTGGGATAAAGAGTAGAACATATGATTAACCGAATCAGTAAATGGGTAAACGTCTTAAAAAATATATACTGTGGCCTGCGGAGAAGTGGGACTAGAAAAGACAGTGCACTCCTTCCACCTCGGTCATAACAACATACACAGGGAAAGCAGCTACCACCTTTGGCCAACTCATAAAACGACATGGAATAACATCAAGGTTACCAAGCTAGTGGTTTATAAGGCCTGTGTTCGCAGCACCTTGCTGAGAAACATCGGTGACTTACAACTACCAGGAAAAGAAGCTCAATAATTTCCATCTTCGCTGTCTGCTGCACTGGAAAGTGTGGCAGTCCTCTCAAAGGCAGAGCTCCCAAGTGTGTTGGCACTAAGCAAACAGACGCAGATTCGGTGGATCGGACACGTCCACAGAAAAGAAGACGGTCACATACCCAAGGACTTTCTGTATGGTGAGGTAGCCAGGACCAGATGACCAGTGGGGTGTCCAAAGCTCCGCTTCAAAGATGCTTGCAAGCGAGACATGAAGGTCCTAAATGTCGACTATCGTACCTGGGAGTCATGAGCTGGTGAAAGAGAGAAATGGCAACCCATCCTATGGACTGGTGTGTACTACCATGACAATCAGTTGCTACAGCAGCTTGGCAACAGCCGTCAATGTAAACTAAAGCTCATAGCGTCACTTGGCAGTTTCACATGCGCCATTTCTGGCAGAACATGCCTCTCAAGAATTGGCCTTCACAGCCTTTAACAAAGAACATTAGAGCATAAGGACATAAGAAATAGGAACAGAAGTAGACCGTTCAGCCCTTCAAGCCTGCTCCACCACTCAATGAGATCATGGCTGATCTTTGACTTCAACACCATTTACCTGCACTATCCCCGTTATCCCTTCATGTTTTTAATATGTAGAAATCATTTGATCTCAATTTTGAACATACTCAACAATGAGCCTATACAACCCTCTAGCGCGGAGAAACGATGCACCAAGAGAAGACACCCCACCTAAATGGGTTGTTTGCTGTGCGTCCATCATTTTTCATAAATGGAAAGATGCCAAGCAATATCTTGCACATATAGCCCCTAGTTTAAACTCTCTCTGATGTGGAAACATACTCTCTGTCTACTGAACCCCTTCATAATTTTAAAGACCTCTATTAGGTCATCCTTCTGTCTTATCTTTTGTAGAGAAACAGCCCCAACCTGTTTAGTCTTTCTTGATAGCTGCACCATCTCATTCTTGATATCATCCTTGTAAAACATTTTGACACCTTCTATATTCTTTTTCTAATCTCTTCTTTGGCCTCCTTATCTCGAGAGACAATGGATAAGCGCCTGGAGGTGGTCAGTGGTTTGTGAAGCAGTGCCTGGAGTGGCTATAAAGGCCAATTCTAGAGTGACAGGCTCTTCCACAGGTGCTGCAGAGAAATTTGTTTGTCGGGGCTGTTTAACAGTTGGCTCTCCCCTTGCGCCTCTGTCTTTTTTCCTACCAACTACTAAGTCTCTTCGACTCGCCACACTTTAGCCCCGTCTTTATGGCTGCCCGCCAGCTCTGGCGAACGCTGGCAACTGACTCCCACGACTTGTGATCAATGTCACAGGATTTCATGTCGCGTTTGCAGATGTCTTTAAAGCGGAGACATGGACGGCCGGTGGGTCTGATACCAGTGGCGAGCTCGCTGTACAATGTGTCTTTGGGGATCCTGCCATCTTCCATGCGGCTCACATGGCCAAGCCGTCTCAAGCGCCGCTGACTCAGTAGTGTGTATAAGCTGGGGATGTTGGCCGCCTCGAGGAATTCTGTGTTGGAGATACGGTCCTGCCACCTGATGCCAAGTATTCTCCGGAGGCAGCGAAGATGGAATGAATTGAGACGTCTCTCTTGGCTGACATACGTTGTCCAGGCCTCGCTGCCATAGAGCAAGGTACTGAGGACACAGGCCTGATATACTCGGACTTTTGTGTTCCGTGTCAGTGCGCCATTTTCCCACACTCTCTTGGCCAGTCTGGACATAGCAGTGGAAGCCTTTCCCATGCGCTTGTTGATTTCTGCATCTAGAGACAGGTTACTGGTGATAGTTGAGCCTAGGTAGGTGAACTCTTGAACCACTTCCAGAGCGTGGTCGCCAATATTGATGGATGGAGCATTTCTGACGTCCTGCCCCATGATGTTCGTTTTCTTGAGGCTGATGGTTAGGCCAAATTCATTGCAGGCAGCCGCAAACCTGTCGATGAGACTCTGCAGACACTCTTCAGTGTGAGATGTTAAAGCAGCATCGTCAGCAAAGAGGAGTTCCCTGATGAGGACTTTCCATACTTTGGACTTCGCTCTTAGACGGGCAAGGTTGAACAACCTGCCCCCTGATCTTGTGTGGAGGAAAATTCCTTCTTCAGACGACTTGAACGCATGAGAAAGCAGCAGGGAGAAGAAAATCCCAAAAAGTGTGGGTGCGAGAACACAGCCCTGTTTCACGCCACTCAGGATAGGAAAGGGCTCTGATGAGGAGCCACCATGTTGAATTGTGACTTTCATATTGCCATGGAATGAGGTGATGATACTTAGTAGCTTTGGTGGGCATCCAATCTTTTCTAGTAGTCTGAAGAGACCACGTCTGCTGACGAGGTCAAAGGCTTTGGTGAGATCAATGAAAGCAATGTAGAGGGGCATCTGTTGTTCACGGCATTTCTCCTGTATCGGACGAAGGGAGAACAGCATGTCAACGGTCGATCTCTCTGCACGAAAGCCACACTGTGCCTCAGGGTAGACGCGCTCGGCCAGCTTCTGGAGTCTGTTCAGAGTGACTCGAGCAAAGACTTTCCCCACTATGCTGAGCAGGGAGATTCCACGGCAGTTGTTGCAGTATGCAGTATGTTGCAGTATGGAGGCCAGAACTGAGCACCTGACATGTGGTCTAACTAAGATTCTATGCATGTTTAATGCAACTTCATACTTTCCAGCCATTATCCCCTATGGATCATACCATCTTCTATTTTAACCTGCTGTTCTGAACAGGTAGCACAGGCACCTACCTGCAACTGGGTGGGTTCTTCTGAAGTGATTTATGACTTTAACCCCTTATAGGGACGAAACCAAATCAAGCGTACATCCCTATAAGTCTCCCTTAATTAAGTACAGATCAGACAGATTCTTACAGACATTTGCTTGGGTCTGAAGAACCGAACTAACCTTCCCTCAAAGAAAGAAAACCAACAGAGAATATTACTACTTTCGGATAGCCTACTTTTTAATAATTGTAGCCAAGTCATAAATATCCCAGATATTATAAGTGTCTGGGAAACTCTCTTCAATAAGTATCTCCCCACTTAAGGTGACACAGAGAGGGATTCTTGTAGTTATATATAGAATACTACTTGAGATTGTTTATTAACTTTTATATATTTATTAAAGACTTGAACATGCAATACACTTCAAGTGGCTAAGTATACCACAATATCAAAGACTACTAAGAGATCTAAAACATAACCTTATTACTAAAATAGAATCCAAAAGTTTAACCTTGACAATGTTATAGCAAAATATCTTAGAATATCCATCAAAATTTAAAGTAAACTTTTACCTTAAATTCCCCGAGTACCATAGGTTGAGAAGCATTGATGAGGAATTCAATACTTCTGTTTTCTTTAATTAAAAAAGCTCATGTTTATACTGTTTCTAATCTTTCATCCCAGCTTTTTGAATGTGTTCCCTTTCTGTGTGTGTTTTTCCTGCTTTTGAGATCCGTATATGGTAATATTATTAGCTACCATCCCCATTTAATGTATTTGCTGGAAAGTCCCTTCTCTTGAAGTTGTGAGGTTTTATCTGGTCAAGGTGTTTGTAATTGGGTTTACTTGACATCTGTTTTTGTAAGTACCATTTCATGTTGTAAATTATCATCTATAATTGTCTTTTTATGGTACCTTGTACCATCCTTTTGAGTCAGTCTGTCTATATCACTAACACTATCAACGAATTAAGTTAATAGCCATCAGTACTGACTTCACACAGGATGTTTCAATGTATGTCATATTCTAATTCCATTGTGGCAGAGACCTTGGAATGGATTTTTTAACTCTGCGCTTAAAAAGGAATTTCAGTGAGTCTTGAAAATGACCATTTATTCAATCTTTAATTCTAAAAGGTATAATGTATTAATTATATCTAAATTCAACCTAATTAAGCCTACTATACCTATGTTTCATCACAGTTCTACTACGAGTGTGGAAATATTCATCCGTTGACATCATTGAGCCCTGATTATAATTTTAACTCAGATGTGACTGGGGAAGAAGCTGTGGCAATCGGAGACTGAAGCTCCAATTTTAAGTATTGGGTTGACATCTATAACGGGTATACTCACCTTCTCTATGTGACACCCCCAACCCCCTCATGTGAGTTGTGGGAGCCCATAAAACCCTCCCACTATACAGGACTAATCACCTGCCAGCCAAAGATGGAGCATTCCACATGTTTGGTCTCCACATTTAAGAAAGGATACACTTGCATTGAAGATGGTACAGTGAAGGTTTTCTGGAATGAGGGGGTTGTCCTATGATGAGAGGCTGGGTAAATTGGGCCTATATTCTCTGGAGTTCAGAAGAATGAAAGGCGATCTCATTGAAACATACAAGATGCTGAAGGGGCTGGATAGGGTAGACACTGAGAGATTGTTCCGTAGGTTGAGGAATCTAAAACACGGGGGCACAGTCTCAGGATAAGGGGCTGGTCATTTAGGACTGAGATGAGAAGAAATTACTTCACCCAAAGGGCTGTGAATTTTTAAAATTCTCTACCCCAGAGGGTTGTGGATGCTCCATCATTAAATATATTTAAGTTTGGGATAGATAGATTTTTGGTCTCTCAGGGAATCAAGGCGAGCAGGTGGGAAAGTGGAATTGAAGCCTAAAATCAACCATGATTGTATTGAATGGTGGAGCAGGCTCAATGGGCCATACGGTCTACTCTTGCTCCTATTTTTTGTGTTCTTGCGTTCATTCGCATCACCGACCATCAGACAGTTAATCAGCCTTCAAGTCCTTTTACTGCTTCACACTGTTCTCTCTATAGGAATTACCTTTCTATTCTGGTAACCGGTTTGGAAATCTTTCCTGCTCTTTCTCCAGTCTGTGGTTTCTTCCGAAAATTGAACAACATTGAACATACATGACCTTCCTTTCATGCTGGCTATTTTTAATTATAAAAGCTACAAGTTTTGCCATCTGAACGTTTAGAAAAGATTATAGCACTTTTCCTGCCAATTACATTAAGCCAAGTGTCTATAGTTCTCAGGATTACATTTATTGTCCATCTGTCCTCTAGCAATATTCTTTCTTCTATTGATTTTTTATGCACGGATCCTAGCACCTCTGCTATCTCCTCCCTACTTCATTTGAGTATCCATGGGTTCAATCTATCTGGACATGTGTTTTTCTCCTCCTTAAATTTGGTTATTTGTTCAGTATCTCCTTTCTATCTCAATAGATGTAATATCCCTCTTGACTTCTTCAACTGTTATCATTTCCTCTGTTAGCCTCTTCAGCAAAACTGAGGCAAAGTATCTATTCAGTATCCTTGTTGTTTCAGTATCATTTCCTTTTTTTTTAGCTTGCTCATTCATTAGTGGCTCTATCCCTATCTTAAATCTCCTTTTATTTCTTATATGTCGACAGAATACTTTACTATTTCTTTTTACATTCTTTGATATTTTATTTCATATTTTCTCTTTGGGTTCTTAATTGTATTTTAACCTCTTTCCTAACCTCATCCTATTCCATTCTGTCATCCTATCAGCAAGAGGTAGAAAACATTGATGGAATTTGTTTAGAGGCCACCAAACAGAAGAGGTAATGTAAATCATGGTATAAATCACGAAATTAGAGGTGCATGTTAACAGTAATCATGCGGGAATTTCAATCTACATATAGACTGGGTAAACTTTATTAATACTAAAGTTGTGGGGATGAATTCTTGGAATGTATGCAAGATGCTTTTCTAGAGCAGTACATTTCAAAACCAACTAGGGATCTAGTATTGCGAAATGAAAAAGTGCTAATTAATAATCTTGTAGTAAAGGAGCCTTTCGGGAAGAGTGACCATAATATGATAGAATTTTGCATTAAGTTTGAAAGTGATATAGTCCAATCAGAAATTAGGGTCTTAAATCTAAGCCAAGGAATCTATGAAGGTATGGAGAGCAAATTGGCTATGGTGGATTGGGAAACTATATTAAAAGGTATGACTGTAGACAAGCAAAAGCTAGCATTTAAAGAACTAACATTTAAAGAACTAATACACAGTTTAAAACAAAAATACATTCCTTTAATGCACTAAAACTCAGCAAGGAAAGTGTTCCAACCATGGCTAATTAAAGAAATCAAGGATTGCTTTAGATCAAAGGAAGAGGCGTATAAAGTTGCCAAAAAAAATTGGTAAGCTTGAGGATTGGGAGCATTTCAGAGTTCTGCAAAGGAGGACCAAGAAACTGATAAAGAAAGGGAAAATAGAATATGAGAGTAAACTAGTGAGAAACATAAAAAGCTTCCATAGGTATGTGAAAAGGAAAAGATTGGCAAAGACAAATGTGGGTCCATTACAAGTAGAGTCAGGAGAATTATAATGGGGAATAAGGAAATGACAGAAAAACTAAACAAATGCTTTGTGTCTGCCTTCATGGAGGAAAATATCAAATCCTCCCAGAAATAATGGAAAACTAAGTGATTAGTGTAAATGAGGAACTGCAAGATTATTAGTAAAATTAGCATATTAAAATTAGTATATTAAATATTAGTTAAAAATAGTACTGGAGAAATTAATGGGACTTAAAAGTAAATAAATCCCCTGGACCTGATGATCTACATCCCAGAGTGTTGAAAGAGGTGGCTCTAGAGATAGTAGAAGGTCACCTTTCAAAATTCTATAATCTCTGGAATGGTTCCTGCAGATTGGAAGGTGGCAATTGTAACCCTAATATTGAAGAAAGGAGGGAGATAGAAAACATGGAACTAAAGACCTGTTAGTCTAACATCAGTGGTAAGGAAAATGCTAGAATCTATAATAAAGGATGCGATAACAGGACACTTAGAAAATAAAGGTAGGATTGAGAAATTATGTTTAGCAAACCTGTTGGAGTTTTTTGAGGATGTAACTAGCAGAACAGTTCAGGGGGAACCAGTGGATGTGGTATATTTAGATTTTTAGAAAGCTGGCTAGGGAGTCTAGAACCAGGGAACACAGTCTCAGAATAAGGGGCAGGCCATTTAGGACTGAGATGAGGAGGAAATTCTTCACCCAGAGGGTGGTGAATCTTTGGAATTCTCTGCCTCAGAGGGCTGTGGAGGCTCAGTTGTTGAGTATGTTCAAAACTGAGATCAATACATTTCTACATATTAAAAACATCAAGGGATACAGGGATAGTGCAGAAAAATGGTGTTGAAGAGAAGACCAGCCGTGATATTGAATGGCAGAGTGGGCTCGAAGGGATGACTGGCCTACTGCTGATCGTATCTCTTATGTTTTTTTGTTCATTGTTTATGTAAAAAGAGAAACAATGACTTGTATTTATATAGCACCAGGCTGTTCCAAAGTACTTTACAGCCAATGAAGTACTTTTGAAATGCAGTCACTGTTGCAATATAGGAAATGCAGCAGCCAATTTTGCACACAGCAAGATTCCACAAACGGCAATGTGATACTGACCAGATAATCTGTTTTTGTGATGTTGATTGAAGGATAAACATTGGCTGGGACACCAGGGGTAACTCCCCTGCTCTTCTTCAAAATAGTGCCACAGCAAGTTCAAATCCACCTGAGAGGGCATACAGGGCCTCACTTTAACATCTCACCTGAACAACAGCACCTCTGACAGTGCAGCATTCCCTCAATACTGCACTGAAGCAGCAGCCTTGATCTTTGTGCTCAAGCGTCAGGGTGAGCCTTAAACCCACAATCCTCTAACTTAGAGGCAAAAGTGCAACCTACTAAGCCACAGCCGACAGCTGGCTGCTTCTGTTGTCTTTTTATTTAAATTGAGGGTGCCAGCTCTGCCTCTTAGTCAGAAGGTTGTGAGTTCAAGCCCCACTGCAGAGATTTGGGCATCTGAGCTCCTGCTCCTACTGCCAGTACTGAGAGAGTGCCACACTGTCAGGAGTGCTGTCTTTCCGATGAGGTGTTAAATTGAGGGCATCATAAAAGCTAGTCATTGTCGCATTGCTGTTCGTTGGACCTTGCTGTGCGCACATTAGCCGCCTCCCTTTTGAATGATGTTACAAATCAAGAAACATTCTCTGATTCTATGCACTGGTTCTGTCATATAATCAGATTGAACATTACTGGAAATGATCAAAACATGGAAAGGGGATATTGTGGCGGGAACAACTAGGGAGCAGAAAAGGATCTGCAGCCATCTGAGAAATGGGAGAAAAGTAACTTTGGATTTGTGATCATAGAATCATACAGCAGAGAAGGAGGCCATTCAGCCCATCGTGCCTGTGCCAGCCCTCTGAAAGAGCCATCCAATTAGTTTCACCGCTCCCCCCTGCTCTTTCCCGTAGCCCTGAAAATGTTTTCCCTGCAAGTATGTATCCAATTCCCCTTTGAAAGTTCACATCAAATCTGATTCCAGCTCTCTTTCAGTCAGTGTGTTCCAGATCATAATAACAAATCTGTGGAAGAAAAGTATAAATTTATTGACAATTTAAATTCAAATCTCTAGCTCAGGCTAAACGTATAAACGTTGGCCTCTTTTGCTGCAAATTTTCTACCACCTCATCACCGATTGTTTCATCTGGGTTTGAATCTAGGACATTGACAATAGAAAATAGACAATAACTATTGCAGTGAAAAGAATGTTGGCTTGAAGTGTTTTCCAAACCAGTTTTCTCTTGGACAATAACGTGACTGTCTATCCAGCAAACATGGACCTACGACTAAATCAAACAGCATATCTGAGATTAAATACAGAAACCCCTCTGGGTCTAACCGTTTGGCAACACAGGATAGATTGCCTTTCCCCCACAGTGAATAGAGCGAAGAGTTTGATTAATGTCTCCACATTACACACAATTAGTTATTTGCTCTTTCGGCTGCGATGCTTCATCACTTGTAGACTGGCCTCATTCGCATGGAAAGGGATGAGGTATCAGGGAATTGAGAGCAAGTCAAATGAGCAGCTTTGCCTCTGAACTGCAGCTCGGTTCCCAACAATGTGCATTCCACTGATACGCAGTTCAAGTTAACAATCCTCAGGTTGGGCTACTCAAGCCAACAAAGAACCAAAAATGTTGGCTGCATGGCATTGGTGTGACTAGATTAGCAGTAGCCTGCAGAAACTGAATGTGTGCTAGTGGAGGAGGAGGTGGGAGGAAACTGAGTGCAGTTGGCCTGAGATTGTGGAGTCTTCTAATAATAAATCTTCTTCACCTGTATCACACCTGTATTTGTACAGTGTGTGTGTGTGTGTGTGTGTGTGTGTGTGTTTGTGTGTGTGTGTGTGTGTGTGTGTGTGTGTGTGTGTGTGTGTGTGTGTGTGTGTGTGTGTGTGTGTGTGTGTGTGTGTGTGAAAACAGAACAAGAAGAGTCCTATTTCTGGAAAGCTTGTCAGCACTGATTCCGCACTCTGACAACATATGAACAGTTTTTCCCGCAACATGCGATGGTTGGCTTTAACCCAGAATAGATCTTTCCTCTGAGATTTCAAACAAACATTGAAATTGGTTTCTCACTCAACATTGTCTTTCCCCAGCCTGACTGTCGGGGCAACATGCATATCATAGAATGATACAACACAGAAGGAGGCCATTCAGCCCATCGTGCCAGTGCTGGCTCTTTGAAACACCCACCCAATTTGTCCCATGTTTCCCTGCTCTTTCCCCATAGTCCGATAAATTTCTCCTTTTCAAGTTTTTATCCAATTCCCTTTTGAAAGTTATTATTAAATCTGCTTCCACCGTCCTTTCAGGCAGTGAATTCCAAATCATAACAACTGGCTGTGTAAAAATAATACTCCTCATTCCCCCCTTTGGTTCTTTTGCCAGAGTGACAATGTGTGCTGTTAGTCAACGGGCATGCTCAGTTGTATTGGAGTAGTTTGATGAAGAGAGTCCTAACGGAACTCTCAGTAGTGTAAGATAATCACCAATTTGCTTTTCATATTCACAACAAAGGAAGTGATTGATACAGCAATGATTCAATGGGCAATTCATCTCACCCTGCAATATCTTCAGTGTTTTGGATCTTTTCCATCTGAGAGGGCAGACTGAGTCTTAGCTTAATGTCTCATCCAAAACACAACATCACGAAAGTACAGCCTGGATTTTGCATTCATGTCCCTGGAACCATGACCTTCTGAATAGGGTATAGCTCTATGGTTGATGACAGTTTGCTGATTTTCACATCGTGGCCACTCTTTCTGAGTTGAGACTTTTGGACTCAGAGGCAATAGTGCTTTTGACTGAGCCACACTGACAGGACTGTGTTAGCTGTGATGTCCCGCATTGCTTGACTTGCCTGTCAACAATCATTATCTCCTCTCACAGATGAAGAGAGACCCCTAAGTGAGTATCAGTTCATAGTCAACAGTCGTGGATCTACACCCTACTATGAATCAGTGTGCTTGGGAAATGGAGAAGAAAGATTTGCAGATAATTGGAAAAAAGTAAGTGTGTGCTTGAGGGATTCTTCAGGTTGATAAAGGGAATATGTCTCCAGAAGGAACAGAGTTTTAATCCATTGAGTCATACTCATTAAAGGTGATGGGGTGAAAGATACTTGTTTTACTGTAAAATAGTCTGATTGGAGCAGTTGGGAATGTTATCTTGGCCTGTCTCCCAGTTAACAGGCAGTAACAAATTGATCCAACTGTGCTAATGTACTTAGCTAAGGTAGCTTGAAGCTCTTAAAATCAATATGTACGCAACATGGTTTATCATAGATCATAGAAAATGTGCATTTTATGTGAAAATGTCTCGTTCATTTATTAATGATCCCAGCCTAGTGTTACCGATCACTTGTGTCTCATTGGTCATAGTTAAACCCAGCCAAATTCGGTGATAAGTAACAGAGAATAACGTGTTTTTTCATTAAAGAAGCAAATCTTCAAGAGTGTCGAACAAGAATGAAGTCTTGTTTGAAGGGTGCCACAACGTGGATGAAAGATACCTAGGGGCATTAGTAGTCTTGATTGTCAATTTTTTCCATTACTGCACAGCAGCAATCAATAAAGAGAATAGGATGCTAAAGGGTAAAGCTAAACCCATCGAGTGAGAAAAGATGTGCCTTTATATAGGACCTTTCATAACCTCAGGACTTCCCAAAGCTCTTTATAGCCAATGAAGTACTTTTTTTTGAAGTGTAGTCACTGTTGTATTGTAGGTCAGAGAAGTCAAGTTTAACCCAACAATGATGCAGTATCTGATGGCCAATGTCTCAGCTTCCATTGCCGCACAGGCAGCTTCCAACAGAAGTCCCAGTGCCACAGTAGAAGCAAGGCCAGCTTGCTGCCATGCAAACTCAGACTGCTGTTGTCATAGCTGTGGATACCAGTGTTCAGAGGAGTTTGCATGGGTGTCACAGCAGTCCAGCGATTTGTCCTCCAACAGATCACTGAGGATTGCTGAAGCATCACCCCAGGAATCTGTTATCCTCACTTGGAATGTCAGCAGTCGTCCTCCCACCATTGCCATTCCGCCAGTGTCCTTGTTGTTGCCTGCCAGCCAACAAGCGCAGATTGTTACTGCCCATGGTGAGATGATGTACTCTGCAGCCACGTCTTCTAGGCCCTGAGCTGCTCCAGGTTGTTTTCCAAGGCCATCTGTAGTCTCCTCCATTGAAAATCAGCAGCTTTCCATCACGCGTGCTGCAGCCAATGAGGCAGCACTGCAGAGGAGCACTGGGATAGGCAAAGTCACAAGAAAGACAGGCACTAAGGGAAAGCACAAGGGTTATTAGTTGACATTTGTATGCAATGTGGCATGATTTAATTTATTAATTTGGTTTGGAATGCATGTTTTGTATTGCCATCTATTTGTGGCCAAGAGGACAATGTGATGGTCAGTGGCAGAGGAATGGTAAGGAGAGTAGAATGTTGGTCAATAGGGAATTGGTGTTTAGGTTACTGGTATCGCACTTGAATCAGTTCTTCACTACAGCCTGGGCAAAAAAGGGCTGTCTAGGTTACAGAATCTCTTCCTCTTCCTCCTCCTCTTCCTTGTCATTCTCCTCCTTCTCGTGTTCCTGCTCCTCAAATTCTCACCTGATAGGCGGTGGCTGAAGGCCAACTTGCCTCAAGTCTTCTTGGACACTAGAATTACTACTGAGACGCGAGGGAACAAATATAGATTACACAAATTAGATTGGTTCAATCAATATCTAATTTATTGTTCCTTGTTACATAATGCTACTTTTACAATGAAATCAAGTTCCCCTATATATCATATATAGTAAGTTCCCCTTACATATATGTATATACTTACTACCACCTGCTTGGTCAGTCTTCCAGTGATGAAGTAGGTCTGTGAGAGTAGGTGACCAGCCCACTGTCACTTCCTGTCTGCAGACCCGATGTCTTCTTGATGTCTTGTTCTCATTGGTATTTTTCGCTTGTGAGGAGACCAGCTTATGTAGGGGTTTTGTTGCATTACCACATCGTTGTTTTCCAATCTTGCTTTTCTGCCCTCTCAGCAGTTTCTTGTTTCTCAAGTGTCCCTGCACATAGGCAGGGGCTTCTCATGACCACAGTAACATAATTAACTGTCAGAGGACCCAGTAACACAATCAATTGCCACCTGACCCAGTAGCACAATTAATCGTCACAGGACCCAGACTGTTGCAACCACAACCAGGTAATTTACTCCTTGTCGAAGTCCAGATAAGACCACATTGTAGAACCACTGGCTTGCAGATGTTACATGGTGATACTCATGATATCAGTCAGGTCATGGGGCACATTATTTGAACAGCACAAATGCCATCGTTTGGCCATGCCCAGCAATTTAACAATGTTCATTAGCTTGTGTCTCAAAGACCGACTTGCAAGGTCAGTTAATTAATAATCATTTTTGAACATTCCATAAGTTTGCTGAATTCAGTGACCTCCTATAGAAGAGGGTGGGAATGTTGGTCAATAGGGAATTGGTGTTGAGGTTACTGCCCTTGAATCAGTTCTTCACTACAGCCTGGGCAAAAAGGCCTGTCTAGGTTACAGAATCTCTTCCTCTTCCTCCTCCTCTTCCTTGTCATCCTCCTTCTCCTTCTCATGTTCCTGCTCCTCAATTGCTCACCTGATAGGTGGTGACAAGGGCTGTTCCCTCACAATGGTGAAGTTGTGCAGCATGCAGCAGACCACTCCAAATCTTGAGATCCATGCAGCTTAGTACGGCAGGGTTCCTCCAGAGTTCAGCAGTTCAAGCAGTTCAGGTAGCAGAATCATTGCTTCAGCACGCCAATGGTCTGCTCCCACACATTTCCTAATGTCACTTACAGCTCAGAAGGTGGCCATTTGGCCCATTGAGTCCATGCCAGCTCTCCGTAGTTCAATCCAGTCAGTCCCATTCCCCTGCTCTATCCCTGTAGCCCTGTAAGTTTATTTCCTTCAAGTACCCATCCAATTTCCTTTTGAAATTGTTGAGTGTCTCTGCTTCCATCACCTCTGTAGGAAGCAATTTCCAGGTCATTACACTCGCTGCGTAAAAAAGTTCTTCCTCACATCCCCTATGTATTCGTTGCCCAAAACCTTCAATCTGTGTCCCCTAGTCCTTGTACATCAGCTACTGGGAACAGATTTTCCTCGTCTACCTTATCTAAACCTGTCATAATCTTGTACCCCTCTATCAAATCTCCCCTCAATCTCCTTTGCTCCAAGGAGAACAACCCCAGCTTCTCCAACCTAACCTTGTAGCTAAAATCCCTCATCCCTGGAATCATTCTGGTAAATCTCCTCTGCACGCTCTCAAGGATCCTCACATCCTTCCTAAAGTGTGGTGACCAGACTGGACGCAATACTCTAGCTGTGGCCTAAACAGAGCTTTATAAAGGTTCAGAATAACTGCCCTGCTTTTGTACTCTGCCTCTATTTATGAAGCCCAAGATCCCATATGCTTTGCTAACCACTCTCTCACTTGTGGCAGCCTGGCTCTTATTGTAAACCGACTCCAAAACTACTTTACTCAAACAAGACTCCCTGACTTAACTGCTCCCACCCTCTTTGAAGAACAGCCTTTATTAACCATTATCTTTTGATACTACAATTAATGGATCCCTCTACCTATCCTTGTTATTCTAACCACCTAAGTTATACATTAAGCACTCTTGGCTGACGTCACTATTGTCACTTACTTCCTGACACAAGCAATTTTCTATTCAGAAGACAAGCCATGCTTCCCTCTTTGAAACCATCCTGTTTACATTGGGAAGCCTGATGCAAGGAAGTTTTACTATTAACTCTTGTTTGTACATCATTTTCTTTGGGAATTGCAGGCTCAGATCCAATCAGGGTTTTAATAGAGTAAATAGGGAGAACATTTTCCACTAGCTAGAGGGTTGGTAACCAGAGGACACAAATATAAGGTAAATTAGTAAAAGAACCAGCAGGGAGATGAAGATTTTTTAACATACCAAATTAGACCGATCTGGGCTACTGTGCACAGTTCTGGTCTCCATATTACTAAAAGGATGTAGAGGCACTGGAGAAAGTGCAAAAAAGGTTTATAAGGATGATATCAGAACAGAGAGGTTAGACCTATGAAGAAAGGCTAAACAGGTTGGGGTTCCTTTTCTCTAGAAAGCAGAAGGCTGAGAAGTGGCCTGATAGAGGTCTTTATAATTATGAAGGGGATTGATAGGGTAGATGTAGAGAAGATGTTTCCAATTGTGGGGCAGTCCAAAACTAGGGGCCATTCAATGTAAGATATTCACTGATATATCTAACAGGGAGTTCAGGAGAAAATTCATTGCCCAGAGAGTGCCTAGAATGTGGAATTTGCTATCATGTGGAGTGGTTGATGTGAATAGTATGGATTCATTAAAGGGGAACCTAGATAAACATACAAGGAAGAAAGGAACTGAAGAATATTTTGATGGAGTGAGATGAAGAGGGGTGAGAGGAGGTGCATGTGGAGCATAAACACCAGCATGGACCAGGTGGGCCGAATGGCCTGAAACTGTACTGTAGAAATGCTATCAGTTATTATGATCTGGAATGCATTGCCTGAAAGGATGGTGGAAGCAGGTTCAATAGTAACTTTCAAAATTGGATAAATACTAGAGAAGAATTTTTTTTGCAGGGCTATGGGGAAGAGCAGGGAAGTGCAAATAATCGGATAGCTCTTCCAAATGTTGACACAGACACATGGGCCGAATGACCTTCATCTGCCCTGCGTTGTTCTATGATCAGTGGGGCCTGCAAGTATTTAAAATTAGATTAGAAAAGCAGCACTTTTCAAGTGAACTTCGTCTACAAATATATATATATTTAAGTGGTAAGATCTTCAGCTGGTAAGACGCCTCATTACATTGTGGCAAGGTGTGGCCGTGATATCCCTCCCCCACCCCTCCTGTCAGAGGCAGGTCCCTTGAGTTGTGCCAAAAATGACCGTTGGCGCCCACTCAAAATCTGCAAATAACCCTGATGTCGGAGAACGCCTGCGGCTGCCACCTCCTGATTTTAAGCAGCGAGTCCCTGCTGCTCCTGATCGCTCTCCAGAAGGCTACGCCAGGATTTTCCACCTTGATGAAAAGGTTTCCGGCAAATTCTGCCACTTGCACAAGCTGGCAGCGTGACAAAAATGAAAGATGGCTCCTCTGCTTCTGCTCCGTCTCCAAAGCAAATTGTTTAACTAGAGGTGGGGCGTCTTTAAAACACGGCTGTTTGAATATTTATCATGTGGTGTCTGAACGTAAATCATCAATATTAGCAGCATTGGTACATTACTCTTCAATGAATAGCATTTATTGGAGAAGTCTAAAATATGCTGGCATCTTATTCTTTATATGCTAGAGATATTAATCTCTATCATCTTCCAGTTCTAATGAAAGGTCATTGACCTGAAATGTTTCTCTCTCCACAGATCCTTCTGATTAATTTATAGCATTTCCCTGTTTTTATTTCAGATTTCCAGCTTCCGCAGTACTTTTGCATTGGAGTCTTATTCTAATAGGCAGGAGGAAAAAAATCATTCCAGGATAATAGTGCTATTACTTTGTCATGACATCTTATAGTCAAAATGTTACTTTCTCTCTCACAGTACCTTGTAGAATATGTAAAAGTCTGGACACAGCGTTTTACATCAAAGAATAAATACTCTGCTTCTCTGGAACAGTGGTGTGGAAGGTTGTGCCTGCAGTTCCCCATTGGAGGTGCTCCCTTAAGAAAATGGGAGAACAACTTGCATTTCTATAGCACCTTTCACAATCTCAGCACATCCCAAAGTGTTTTACTGCCACAAAGAGCTTTTAAAGTGCAATGTAGACAACGGGGACACCAATTTGCACACAGCAAAATCCCACAAACAGCTATATGATAATGATCAGATAATTTTTTTTACTGATGTTGGTTGAGGGATGGTAACTGGTGCGGAAGCCAGGGAGAACTCCCATGCTCTTCCCAGAATCATGGGATCTTTTACATCCAGCTGAGATGGCAGACGGGTCCTCGGTTTCGTGTTTCATTCAAAAGACAGCACCTCTGACAGTACAGCATTCCTTCAGTATTGCACTGCAGAAACAGTTTAGGTATTGTACTCAAGCATCTGGAGTGCGACTATGACCTGACAACCTTCTGACTCAGAGACGAAAGTGCTACACACCGAGCCATGAAGAATAGCACATGAACAGAGTGCAACTGTATCTCTATTAGGAAGGAAAATTTAGAGGAAGTTCAGTCTTTTGCATCTCCTAATGGCAACTCTGACTGAGGCCTGTGAGGATATTTTGAGCCTGTTTTCCTAGCTGTGGAAATTTCAGGTGTCTTCAGGCTCACATAAAGACACAAGAAAAACTCATCTGTGAACTTATTTTCGCTGATGACTGTGCTGTCCTGGCCCACAGTCAGTCAGACCTGCAACGTATAACAACACGTTTTTCCGAGGTGGTACTAAAAATCAGTTTAAAGAAAACTGAAGCCCAGCACCCCAAGAAGAATATAGACCACCAAGCATAGTCCTCGAGGGAAACGGGCTAAATAGACAAAGAAGTGGACAATAGGCTTTCAAATGAAAACAATACATTCGGCAGACTCTACAAACGAGTGTGGAGCAACCACAGCCTCAGAGCACAGACAAAACTCAAAGTGTACAAAGCCGTAGCCCTCAACACCCTTCTGTATGGCGCTGAGTCATGGGTCCAATACTGACATCATGTACGCCTTCTAGAGCGATTCCATCAGCGCTGCCTCCGCAGCATTCTCAAGATCCGCTAGCAGGACTGGATCACAAACATTGAAGTCCTGGAAACAGCCAACATCACCAGCATCGAGGCCGTTCTCCTGTAAAGTCAACTGCATTGGGCAGGTCACGTTGCCCGAATGGACGACAGTCGCCTGCCCAAGATCGCGTTGTATGAAGAACTGACCACTGATAAAAGGAATTGAGGGGCCCCATGCAAACATTTCAAGGATTCCCTGAAGAAGTCCCTCTCTGTGTGACACATTGCCAGTGGGAAGTGCAGGCCATAGATCATGATACCTGGAGATGCTACATCAGGAGGTGCTACAGACACCTTTGAGACTGAGCGATGAACTGGCATGAAAGAGAGAAGGATGAGAAGGATAGATCCATTTGCCCCCAGGAGCGACTACACCTACACTTGTACCCAATCTGGTCATGGATAGTCCTGACTAGCCACCAGCAGGCCTGCAACCAATGAGTACAACCTTCCCAAACTCTTTGTCCACAAAGAAATGTCAAGAGAGGGAATGAATTTGGGACCTGAAGAGGGGCATGTTTCTTCAGCTACAGCATGAAAGTGTCAACAACTCATCCATGACTTCCCATCTCCTTCATCCGCCACAGTTACATAGTCTAAACTCACACAAGGTCAGTTCATGGAAGGTCACAAGCATCTATGGTACCTCAGTGTGACTCTGTACCTTTAGGAGAACAATATAAGAACATAAGAAATAGGAGCAGGAGTCAGTCATATGGCTCCTCAAGTCAGCCCTGCCTTTCAATAAGACCATGGCTGATCTCCTACATCAACTGCACTTTCTTGCACTATCCCCATATCCCTCGATTCCCTTAGTATCCTGAAGTCTATCATTTCCTACTTGAATATACTTAATGACTAAGCATCCACAACCCTCATTCCAAAGATTCACAACCCTCTGAGTGAAGAAATTGCTCCTATCTCAGTCTTAAATGGCCGACTCCTTACCCTGAGACTATGCTCCTTAGTTCTAGACTCTCCAGCCCAGGGGAAGCAGCCTCAGCATCCACCCTGTCAAGCCTGTAAGAATGTTACACATTTCAATGAGATCACTTCTCATTCTTCTAAACTCCAGAGAATATAGACCCATTCTACTTACTCAGTCTCTCCTCATAGGACAACCCTCTCATGGCAGGAATCAATCTATCGAACTTCTGTTGCACCCCATCTAAGGCAAGTAGATGCTTCCTTATCAGAGTTAACCCGAACTGCAAACAGTACTCCTGGTGCGATCTCAGCAAACCCCTATATAATTGCAGCAAGACTTCCTTATTTTTATTTTCCAACCGCCTTGCAATAAAGGCTAACGTACTATTTGCTTTCCTACGTGATTGCTGTGCCTGCATGTTAACTTTTAGTTATTTGTGTGGAAGGACACCCCAGATCTCATTACATTCCAACAAAGGAGGGAGAACATGGAAGGTTTACCTATATTTTTGTCTTTTAGTTTATTGTATTTATGAGCTCCTCTCTCAGCCTAAGGGTCAGTGACTCAATGACCAAAACATTCTAGACATAACATTAAACAGAAATCTAAACATCCCACTAACCTTACACCAGACTGATTTGTTTTCCATAAAGCACACTGACACTATCTCAATAAGTGGTGCCCAGCTCAGTGAAAAGGACACGTAATTTTCCCTAACACACAGAAACATAAATCAATCAAAGGAGCCAAGAGCTGAATTTTAAATACTAAGCATTAAGCATGTTGAAAACAACTCTTTGGTATTTAAACATTGTCACGATAATTGAATACCAGAGCGTGATTGTAACAATCCATTTGAGTTATTTGTTGCTAAGGTGATAACAATTTGTCTTCTTTTGTTCCGTTTAATTGTGTTGCTGTTATCTGTTACAATTATAAATGTAGCTCATCATAAGTATGGGCAGAGAATGCGACTAATAGAGTCATTTGCATGTGTAATTTGAATCTCTAATCAGATCCCCTGAGTTGGTGTATAGGACACCAGGTCCAAAGTCCGAGTTTGTGTTCGTGCAATGTCTTGCAGTTTGGATTAGTGCCAAAGTGACTTGGGTAACAGCTGTGGTTAGTGAGTAGTACTCTCACATTTTCATTAGAAGGTTCTGGGTTCAGATCCCACTCCAGGTACTTGAGCACAAAAACCTAGGCTGATACGCGAGTGCAATACCGAGGGAGTGTCATACTGTCTGAGGTTTTATTTATTTTTTCATGGGATGTGGGCATCGCTGGCAAGGCCAGTATTTGTTGCCATCCCTAATTTCTCTTGAACTGAGTGGCTTGCTAGGCCACTTCAGAGGGTAGTTCAGAGTCAATCACATTGCTGTGAGTTTGCAGTCACATGTAGGTCAGACCAGGTAAGGAGGGCAGATTTCCTTCCCTAAAGGACATGAATGAACTAGATGCTTTTTTACAACCATTGATGATAGTTTCATGGTGCCATTACTGAGACTAACTTCCAATTCCAGATTTTTTATTTCATTAATCGAATTTAAATTCCACCAGCTGCCATGGTGGGATTTGAACCCGTATTCCCAGGGCATTAGCCTGGGCTTCTGGATTACTAGCCCTTTGACATTATCACTACACCACCATTGTCCCTTAGAACATAGAACATTACAGCGCAGTACAGGCCCTTCGGCCCTCGATGTTGCGCCGACCTGTGAAACCATCTGACCTACACTATTCCATTTTCATCCATATGTCTATCCAATGACCACTTAAATGCCCTTAAAGTTGGCGAGTCTACTACTGTTAAGTAGTGCAGTCTTAACATAGGAAATAGGAGGAGGAGTAGACTGTACAGCCTCGGGCCAGCTCTGCCATTCAATACGATCATGGCTGATCTTCTGCCTCAACTCTGCTTTCCCGTTTGTTCCCCATATACTTTGATTCCCTGAGGGTCCAAAAATCTGCCTATTTCAGCGTTAAAGATATTCAATGATGGAGCATCCACCGCCCTCTTGGGTAGAAAGTTCCAAAGATTCATTACCCTTTGAGTGAATAAGTTTCTCCTCATTTTAGTCCTAAATGATTGGCCCCTTATCCTGAGACTATGCGCCCATGTTCCAGATTCCCCAGCTAGGGGAAACCTCTCAGTGTCTACCCTGTCAAGCCCCTTCAGAATCTTGTATGTTTCAAAGAGATCACCTCTCACTCTTCCAAACACCAGAGAGTAAAGTTCCAATTTACTCAGCTTCTCATCATAGGACAAACGAGGAACCAATCGAGTGAACGTTCGCTGAACTGCCTCCAATGCAAATATATCCTTCCTTAAATATGGAGAACAAAACTGTACACAGTATTCCAGATGTGGTCTCACCAAAGGCCTGTACAATTATAGCAAGACTTCATTATTCTTGTACTCCAATCTCCTTTCAATAAAGGCAATGTGCCGTTTACCTTCCTAATTGCTTGCTGCACCTGCATGCTAACTTTCTGTATTCCTTGTATGAGTACACCTGAGTCTGTCTGAACATCAACATTTAGAAGTTTCATGCCTTTTATAAAATATTCTGCTTTTCTATTCTTACTACCGAAATGAAAAACCTCCCAATTCCCCACATTATACTCCATCTGCCACCTTGTTGCCCACTCACTTAACCTGTCTATATCTCTTTGCAGCCTCTTTTGTATCCTTCTCACAGCTTACATTCCCACCTAATTTTGTATCATCAGCAAACTTAGATACATTACTCTTTCTCTCTTCGTCTAAGTTATTAATATGGATTGTAAATAGCTGAGGCCCCAGCACTGATCCTTGCAGCACTCCACGAGTTACAGCCTGCCATTTTGAAAATGGCTGTGTCTGCTGACAATGCAACCACTAGGCGGTGGTGTACTAGTACATGAGCAAATGCAGCCTGTTCCACTGAAACGTCACTGTCTGTGATGTTCAGGCAGCTGCCAGGATTAAAGATGGCGCTGCTCAATTTATCACAGAAAAGCGACTTCAACCCAAAATTCCCCTCAAAGGTTGCCATCGCTACCTCCATCCCAACCCCGCTTCCTTCTGTGCATGCGCCAGTTATATAGTACCTAGTCATCTGCAGCACTGACTCGTTTCATAAGCAAATATGGCAGCTCACAATGGATATGTTTTGGTTGATACTTGGAGAATGTTGCACTGTTTAAAGTCCCATCAGAAGGACAGAACCTCTAACAGTGCTGCACAACCTCCGTAATTCAATGAGGTTTCAGTGCCATGCCCCGCTTCCCACTCCCCCCATCCCCCTCTCCAGCCACTTGCTTCCCACTTCCCCACCCATCCCTCCAGACACTAGCACTAGGTCGCGGGCCGTGCTGCTTCCCTCCTCTCAGCCACTCTCTCCTACATCACTCTGTCACCTCTGCCTTGCTTCTTCGGGTGGCAGGGCAGAGAACAATCGAACGTGGGAGCGAGTGGCCAAGAGGAGAGAAGCGGCACAGCCTAGAGCTAGCGTCTGTAGGCATGGGTGGGAGAAGCAGGGAGGAGCGGCCAAGAGCAGGGGTGGGGTGGGGAGGAAGCGGGAGAAAAGCAGCCGGAGAGCCGGAGGGTTCGGGGAAATGAGGAGCGGGGAGGGAGCGGCCTGGAGTGAGGGGGAGGGGACGAGAGATTTTCTCCTGCGCATGCACCAGTTGGACCTGGAAAGACGTAGGCTGTGCACACGCAGCATCTCAGAGCGCAGGAGACCGTTTGCGCATGTGCGCATCTTGGAGCGCTCTGATGACATCAGCGGGCTGCTGCATTGTCAGGCGTCACTTTGCTTGAAAATATCCCATTTATCCTGACTCTCTGCTTCCTATCCATTGAACAAATACTTTATCCATATTAATATATTCCCCCAATTCCATGAGCCCTTATCTTGTGTGTTAGCCTTTTGTGTGGCACCCAATTGAATGCCTTTTTGAAATATAGGTATACTACATCTACTGGTTCCCCTTCATCTACCCTACTAGTCATTTCCTCAAAAAACTCTAATAAATTTGTAAAACCATGATGACCTACCTGAGGACCGGAGCAGCGCCAGGCGAACCTGGGAGAAGGCGGATCAGGAGTGGGACCTGTATAAAGAGAGCACGGGGATGGAGGCCCTTACCTACCTGAGGACCGGAGTGATGGCAGGCTGTCTCTCTCTCTCTCCCTCTCTGTGCCGGTGCACACTGAGGTTCAAAAGAGGGAAAAAAAAGAATTAACAGTGATATCACGGGAAATCTGTTAGCTGATTGGTTGGGTAAGTAACAGCTGTTAGTGCCTGTAAATAGCTTAAAAAAGGGGAAAATTCTTTTTTTGAAATAAAAACCTCAAAACCTACCTTATAAGCTATAAGGTTAATACTACTAAAGTCTGTGTTTTTTTAATTAGTGCAATTTATTAAGGATTTTAGATTGTAGTGGGTAGTGTTTGGAGTAGAACAAGGCCCCTAGCATAATTGGTATTTTTTAAATTAAAGTGAGTAACTCAATAATCTAAAGGTAAGTCATGGCAGGAGAGCTCGCACCCGTGATATGCTCCTCCTGCGCTACGTGGGAAATCAGGGACGCTTCCAGTGTCTCTGGCGAGCATGTGTGCAGGAAGTGTATCCCACTGCAGCTACTGGCTATCCACACTACAGAGCTGGAGCTGCGGGTCGATTCACTGTGCAGCATTCGCGATCCTGAGATCGTCGTGGACAGCACGTTTAGCGAGGTGGTCACACCGTAGGCAAAAGCTGCAAAGGCAGAAAGGGAATGCATGACCACCAGGCAGAGTAGAGGAAGGCAAGTAGTGCAGGAGTCCCCTCTGGCAATCCCCCTCTCATAATAGATATACCGCTTTGGATATTGTTGGGGGAGATGGCTTAGGGGAAAGCAGCAAGAGCCAAGTTCATGGCACGATGGGTGGCTCTGCTACACAGGAGGGGAGGAAGAAGAGTGGCAGGGCTATAGTGCTAGGGGATTCAATAAGAGAAACAGACAGGCATTTCTGCGGCCGCAAAAGAGACTCCAGGATGGTATGTTGCCTCCCTGGTGCTAGGGTCAAGGATGTCTCTGAGCGGCTGCAGGGCATTCTGAGGGGGGAGGGCAAGCAGCCAGTTGTTGTGGTACATATCGGTACCAAGAACATTGGTTAAAAAAAGGGATGAGGTCCTACAGGATGAATATAGGGAGTCAGGACGTAAATTAAAAAGTAGGACCTCAAAGGTAGTAATCTCAGGATTACTACCAGTGCCACGTGCTAGCGAGAGCAAAAATAGCAGAATATATCAGATGAATACGTGGCTGGAGAAATGGTGTAGGGGGGAGGGATTCAGATTCCTGGGATATTGGGACTGGTTCTGGGGAAGGTGGGACCAGTACAAGCTGGACGGGTTGCATCTGGGCAGGACCAAGACCAATTTGCTCTGGGGGGTGTTATCTAGTGCTGTCTGGGAGGATTTAAACTAGAATGGCAGGGGGATGGGAATCTGAGCAGGGAGACAGAGGAGAGTGAAAGAAGGATAGAAATGAAAGACAGAAAGGTAAGAAGCAAAAGTGGAAGGCAGAGAAAACAAGGACGAGAAACAAATGGGGCTGTAGTGCAAAATAAAGCTAAGATGACTAACAACGATAAAAAGACATGTCTAAAGGCATTGTGTCTTAATGCGCGGAGCATTCACAATAAGGTAGATGAATTAACAGTGCAAATAGATATAAATGGTTATGAAATAGTAGCGATTACAGAGACATGGCTGCAAGGTGACCAAGGATGGGAACTGAACATCCAGGGGTATTCAATATTTAGGAAGGACAGGCAAAAAGGGAAAGGAGGAGGGGTAGCGTTGTTAGTAAAGGAGGAATAATGAGGAAGGATATTGGCTCGGAAAATCAAGATGTGGAATCCGTATGGGTGGAGCTAAGAAACACTAAGGGGCAGAAAACGTTGCTGGGGGTTGTCTATAGGCCCCCAAACAGTAGTGGAGATTAAGGGATGGCATTAAACAGGAAATTAGAGACGCATGCAATAAGGGTGCAAATGTAATCATGGGTGACATTAATCTACATATAGATTGGTCAAACCAAATTAGCAATAATACTGTGGAGAAGGATTTCCTGGAGTGTGTACATGATTGTTTTTTAGAACAATACATTGAGGAACCAACTAGAGAACAGCCTGTCCTAGAATGGGTATTGTGCAATGGTGGATAGGCAATGGATAATATTGAAAGAATGTGTACATGAATTACAACCATTATTCATTCCTGTCTGGTACAAAATTAAAGCCGGAAAGGTGGCTCAACCATAGCTTACAAAAGAAATTAGGGATAGTATTAGATCCAAAGAGGAGGCATATAAAATTGCCAGAAAAAGCAGCAAGTCTGAGGATTGGGAGCTGTTTAGAATTCAGCAAAGGAGGACAAAGCAGCTGATTAAGAAGGGGAAAATAGAGTATGAGAGTAAATTTGCAGGGAACATAAAAACTGACTGTAAAGGCTTCTATAAATATGTGAAGAGAAAAAGATTAGTGAAGACAAACGTAGGTCCCTTACAGTCAGAAACGGGGGAAATTATAATGGGGAACAAAGAAATGGCAGAACAATTAAACACATACTTTGGTTCTATCTTCACAAAAGAGGACACAAATAACCTCCCAGAAATGTTAGGGAACCAAGGGTCTAATGAGAGGGAGGAACTGAAGGAAATCAGTATTAGTAAAAAAAATAGTGCCAGGGAAATTAATGGGGTTAAAGGTTGACAAATCCCCAGGGCCTGATAATCTACATCCCAGAGTACTAAAGGAAGTGGCCCCTGGAAATAGTGGATGCATTGGTGGTCATCTTCCAAAATCCTATAGATTCTGGAGCAATTCCTACAGATTGGAGGGTGGCAAATGTAACCCCAATATTTAAAAAAGGCGGGAGAGAAAAAACTGGGAATTACAAACCAGTTAGCCTTACATCAGTAGTGGGGAAAATGCTAGAGTCTATTATAAAGGATGTGCTAGCAGAACACCTGGAAAGCATAAATGGGATTGGACAAAGTCAGCATGGATTTACGAAAGGGAAGACATGCTTAACAAATCTACTGGAGATTTTTGAGGATATAACTAGTAGAATAGATAAGGGAGAACCGGTGGACGAGGTGTATTTGGGTTTTCAGAAGGCTTTTGATAAGGTCCCACATAAGAGGTTAGTGTGCAAAATTAAAGCACATGGGATTGGGGGTAATATACTGGCATGGATTGAGAATTGGTTGACAGACAGGAAACAGAGAGTAGGAATAAACAGGTCTTTTTCCGGGTGGCAGGCAGTGACTACTGGGGTACCGTAAGGATCAGTGCTTGGGCCCCAGCTATTCACAATATATATTAATGACTTGGGTGAGGGAATTAAATGTAACATTTCCAAGTTTGCAGACGGCACAAAGCTGGGGGAGGGGGGAGGGGAATGTGAGCTGTGAGGAGGATGCAAAGAGGCTCCAATGTGATTTGGATAAGTTGGGTAAGTGGGCAAATGCATGTCAGATGCAGTATAACATGGATAAATGTGAGGCTATCCACTTTGGTTGTAAAAACAGAAAGGCAGATTATTATCTGAATGGTGATAGTGGGAAAGGGGGAGGTGCAATGGGACCTGGGTGTCCTTGTACACCAGTCGCAAGCAAGCATTCAGGTGCAACAAGCAATTAGGAAGGTGAGTGGTATGTTGGCCTTCATTGCAAGAGGATTTCAGTACAGGAGCAAGAATGTCTTACTGCAGTTATGCAGGACCTTGGTGAGACCACATCTGGAGTACTGTGTGCAGTTTTGGTTTCCTTATCTGAGGAAGGATGTTCTTGCTATGGAGCGTTTGCAGTGAAGGTTCACCAGACTGATTCCTGGCATGGCAGGGTTGACGTATGAGGAGAGATTGGGTCGACTAGGCCTATATTCACTAGAGTTTAGAAGAATGAGAGGGGATCTCATAGAAACCTATAAAATTCTAACAGGACTCGACAGGCTAGATGCAGGGAGGATGTTCCCGATGGCTGGGGAGTCCAGAACCAGGGGTCACAGTCTCAGGATACGGGGTATGACATTTAGAACCGAGATGAGGAGAAATGTCTTCACTCAGAGGGTGGTGAACCTATGGAATTCTCTACCGCAGAAGGCAGTGGAGGCCAAGTCATTAAATATATTCAAGAAGGGGATAGATATATTTATTAATGCCAAAGGGATCAAGGGATATGGGGAGAAAGCAGGAACAGGGTACTGAATTAGACGATCAGCCTTGATCTTTTTTGAATGGCGGAGCAGGCCCGAAGGGCCAAATGGCCTACTCCTGCTCCTATTTTCTATGTTTCTATGACTTTTTCTGATCATACTATGATTTTCTAAGTGCATTGTTAAGACTTCCTTAATAATAGATCCCAGCACTTTCTGGATGAGTGATGTTAGGCTAACTGGCCTGTAGCTCCTTGTTTACTCTCTCCCTCCTTTCTTGAATAGCGGTATTACATTTGCTGACTTCCAATCTGCTGGGACAGTTCTAGAATCTAGGGAATTTTGGAATATCATAACCAGTGCATCCACTACTCAGCAGCTACCTCTTTTAGAACGCTAGGATATGGATATAGGTCATCAGGTCCTGGGGAATTGTCAGCTTTTAGTCCCATAAGTTTCTCTGCTGGCATTAATTACCTTAAGTAATTTGTGTCTTAAAGAAAAAAACAAAAGGAAAGACTTGCATTTATATAGCACCTTTCACAGCCAATGAAGTACTTTTGAAGTGTAGTCACTGTAGGAAACACTACTACTTTAAGTACACAAAATATTTGTTCAACATCACTGCCATTGCCTTGTTCTCCATGTTAATTTCTCCAAACTCTGCCTCTAAGAGACCAACGTTTATTTTAGCTACTCTCCTCCTTGATATACTTGTGAAAGCTCTTACAATCTGTTTTTATATTCATGGCTAGTTTACTGTCATAGTCTATTTTTCCCCTTTTTATCAACTTTTTGGTCACCCTTTGCTGGTTTGTAAAACACTCCCAATCATCAAGCTTCCTCCCACTCTTTGCAGCATTATAAGCCTCTTCTTTTAATTTAATACTATCCTTGACTTTCTAGTAAGACACAAATGGATCTTACTTGCTGAGTTTTTGTTTTTAATGGAATATATTTTTTTGTTGAACATTTTGAATTGTTTCTTTAAGGCTTCCAAATGAAATGTTAAACCAAGGCCCTATCTTCCCTGTTCAGATGGTGTAAAAGAGCTCATGGCACTATTTCAAATAAGAGCGGGGGAGATTTTCTCTAATATCCTGACCAATATTTATCCCTCAACATCAGTAAAACAGATTGCCTCATTGTTTTTTTTTATTCATTCACAGAATAAGGTATCACTGTAGTATTTACTGACCATCCCTATTTGCCATTGAGAAAATGAGACACTTTCTTGAATACAACTGAATGGCTTGCTAGGCCATTTCAGAGACAATTACATTGCTGTGGGTCTGGAATCACATACAGGCTAGACCAGGTAAGGATGGCAGATTTCCTTCTCTAAAGGACATTAGTGAACCAGATGGGTTTTTATGACAATCCGGTAGTTTCATGGTCATCATTACTGAGACTAGCTTTTATTCCAGGTTTATTTAATTTAAGGTCCCCAGCTGCCATGGTGGGAGTTGAACTCACGTCTCTGGGTCATTAGCCCAGGCCTTTGGAATACTAGCCCAGTAACATAACCAATATGGTACCGTGCCTCCAACCATCTGTGGGACCTTGCTGTGCACTAATTGCTGTCACATTTCCTACAGTGAAGGTACTTCATTGGCTGTAAAGAGATGAGGTTGTGACAGGCGCTATATAAATGCAAGCACTTTCTCATTGCAACAAGAGCCAATGGATGTTGTTTCATGTTCGGCCACTGCTGTGATGCAGGCAAATGCAGCAGCCATTTTGCACATAGAAAGATATTATAAACAGCAAATGAATGAAATAACTATTTATTTGAAACCCGGGTGAAGGGCTGAGCACAGGGCATTGAAGTTGATAAGAGTCAGAGAGAGAAGAAGCAGTAAATGATGAAATGATGAAGACATGATTCCAATCTTGGGTTTTAACATCATAGCAGGAAGGAAAGTTTGACCTAGGAAAAGAGGTCATGGGGGAGAGTGAGTTAGATGTTGTGTTGGGTCTTGATTGCAACATAGTGCAGATGTGGAGACCAGAAAATGTGCCTGGGATTGTGTTGGAGGCTAAAGGTCAGAGGGCATCATTTTATCAGACGACAAGCTTTTTTCCCATATTCTGTTTGGGAGTATGAGGCTAGTGTTTAACTGGCATATTTCTTCTGCAATATAATGGATGAATAAATAATCCCCCTCCAATCCTCGCAGGATCCTCAATCTATTACACTAACTTATTCTCCCCTAACCTACTTGAGGTGACTTAATAAATTTGCAACTAAATTGATTTGAAAATGATCCATCACACAACTCCCTCAATCTTTCTGTCAGCAATCAGGTAAAATTCTAATAAATTGATTTTTCTTGGACACCACTTGATGAAATTCCATTTAAAGCATTCCCCTAGACTCCTTCCAGAGTCTCTCCATTAATCCCATCATCAATTCACTCTCCCTTCTCCCCCTGCTCAGACATACTCACCTCAGGTAATAAGTTTATTTCTAGCACATTCACTACAATCGGTTACTGGATAAATGACTCCTACTTGGCTTGATGCAATAAATAATTTGTTTCGCCCCATAGCATAAAGTCAATAAATACTTGAACATCAATTGTCCCCTTGCAATCCAGTTGGGACACAATAAATTATTCAATATAAATATGTTGGTCTTGGGGCTATCTAACAAATGACTGCTGTTGATAAATTAATTTCACTAAATTATTGTTTCCTATCAATTAATCTACTCACATCCCAAACTCTGTATTAATTTGCTTCCTTTTTATTACTGCGATGGACTCATCCTCTCTCCTCCATTTTTCACTTTCAAATTCCTCTTGAAGTTGTTTATTTTTCTCTCATCAACTCACCTGCTCCATCTGACATCCATTCCTACTGTTATTGCTTTGTTTAGCACCATCCTTTTAGGTTTGTCTGGGTCCTTCGGTCAAATTGAACCATGTAAGATCCTGAGGGGTCTTGACAGGGTGGATGCGGAAAGGATGTTTCCCCTTGTGGGAGAATCTAGAACTAGGGATCACTGTTTAAAAATAAGGGGTCGCCCATTTAAGACAGAGATGAGGAGAATTTTTTTCTCTCTGAGGGTCGTGAGTCTTTGGAACTCTCTTCCTCAAAAGGCGGTGGAAGCAGAGTCTTTGAATATTTTTAAGGCAGCGGTAGACAGATTCTTGATAAGCAAGGGGGTGAAAGGTTATTGGGAGTAGGCACGAATGTGGAGTTGAGGTTACAATCAGATCAGCCATGATCTTAGTGAATGGCGGAGCAGGCTCAAGGGGCTTAGTGGCCTACTCCAGCTCCTAGATCATATGTTCATGTGTTCGTTTGTAATTACCTGATCCTTCTCTGCACTAAGTTCTCCTCTCCTTAAAAAGCATTCTTTCTCTGTCTTCTTGCTTTCCTATTGGTCATACCTTTTTGCTCAATTGCCAATCCTTCACTGCCCCACATCAGCAGTTCTTAGTCATAAAATAAAATCAAGAATTGCAGGAAACACTCAGCAGGTCTGGCAGCATCTGTGGAGAGAGAAGCAGAGTTAGCATTTCAGGTCAGTGACCCTTCTTCAGAACTGGCAAATATTAAAAAGGTAAAAGGTTATAAGCAAGTAAAGTGGGGCTGGGGCAAGAGATAACAAAGGAGGTGCAGATAGGACAAGGTCACAGAATAGCTGACCAGAAGGTCATGGAGCAAAGGTATGTTAATGGTGTGTTGAAAGACAAAGCATTAGTACAGAAAGGGTGTTAACGGACTGAAAATTGAACAGCCACAAGTACAAACATGAAAAAAAACAGTGGGTAAGCAAACTGAACAAACTAAGATGAAATAAAATAAAATAAACACAAAAGAATATATATAAAAAAAGGAAAAAGAAAAAAATAACTAAAAAAAAAGTAAAATGGGGGGCCCGTCATGCTCCGGCAGGCTGTAGTGTGCTTAATCGGTAAATGAGATGCCGTTCCTCGAGTTTGCATTTATGTTCACTGGAACACTGCGGCAAGCCCAGGATAGAGATGTGAGCATGAAACCAGGAGGGAGTGTTGAAATGGCAAGCAACCGGAAGCTCAGGGTCCTGCTTTCAGACTGAGCAGAGGTGTTCCACAAAGCGGTCATCCAGTCTGCGTTTGGTCTCCCCAATGTAGAGGAGACCACACTGTGAGCAGCGAATATAGTATTCTACATTGAAAGAAGTACAAGTACATCATTGCTTCACCTGAAAGGAGTGTTTGGGGCCTTGGATAATGAGGAGAGAAGAGGTAAATGGGCAGGTATTACACCTCCTGCAATTGCAGGGGAAGGTGCCGTGGGAAGGGGACGAGGTGGTGGGGGTAATGGAGGAGTGGATCAGGGTGTTGCAGAGGGAACGATCCCTTTGAAATGCTGACAGGGGAGGGAGGGGAAGATGCGTTTGGTAGTGGCATCATGCTGGAGGTGGCGGAAATGGCGGAGGATGATCCTTTGGATGTGGAGGCTGGTGGGGTGGAAAGTGAGGACAAGGGGAACCCTGTCGCGGTTCTGGGAGGGAGGGGGAGGGGTGAGGGTAGAGGTGCGGGAAATGGGCCCGACACGGTTGAGGGCCCTGTCAACCACAGTGGGGGGGAATCCGCGGTTGAGGAAAAAGGAAGAAATATCAGAAGCGCTGTCATGGAAGGTAGCATCATCAGAGCAGATGCGTCGGAGACGGAGTTATCAGTCTTTTGCTTGTGCATCCAGATTTCTTCGATTGAGAAATCATGTATTATATCATCATTATTTAAAATCGTAGGACGCGAGGATGTGGTAAATTAACAAGTAATGGTCAGTCAGCACTGTGCTTGGGTCTTAGCCTTGATTTAATGTCTCTACCAAAAGATGTCACATTCAACAGTATGGCACACCCTCAGTACTGCGCCCAAGTGTCAGGCTAGATTTTGTGCTCAAGGATGTATTCTTATGAGTGCAGAAGCGTTCCTGATGGCAGGACCGGAAGTTGTCATAATTTCCTCTTCAACCGCAAATCCCGTTTCCCACGCGATTTTGTATTTGAATTAGTCATGCAGCGACGGGCATGGGGAACATGTGGGATCATACGGTGGGGGTGGCCTTTAATTGGTGGAACCCGCCATCACTGCCCCAAGCACCATGATCGTCACAGACATAAAACATTCTGTGCTTGCAGCCTCAAGGAGCAGCAGCCCTCCTTTCATGTAAGTATCTTCAGAGTAACTTAACTTGAAGCTTGTACTTAAATCAAAATGTTTTTGCCTTGCCTTCCATACGAAGCTGTCGAATACCCGCCCATTATTCTTGGCCTTCTCCCACATACGGAATCCATTTGCCCTCATTGACTGTGACCGTTCCCTCTGCTAGCCAGTCCCCTCAATTTGCCCCACAGCTCTTCAACTTTGACAGCACTCATTCATCCCTTTAGGCCCTTGCCAAATATCTCCACGCTGTACTGATCTAATCCAGCCACCACAGCAGCTGACAAAATGCATCTTCACCACCAACATCAACCATTTAGCAATCTGGACACTCCATTCCATCTTCCCCACTTCTCTATGCACCTGATTGCCCCACCCTTCGCTCCGCAACTACCCTCCCACCTGCTCCTCCAGGTACCCGATCATTCCCCCCCCTTCCTTCCCCGACTACTTTCCCCTGTTCATCCATGTCGCCCCCACCCATGCCATCACCGCCATTCCCTGAGATGACTCACCCTTGCAGGTGCTGAGCCTAGAGGCAAACATCCATTCCAATGCTGGCGTTAGTTCAGCGAATGAGATAAAGAGAGAAGAACACAAATGTTCAACCGCACAAATCGGATTGCAGCACACCACATTGAAATATTCGTGAACCAGGTGGCACGGGAATATCGCTCGCCGTTCACTTAATCTGGCAGGACTAAATTGTAACTATGCATTTGGTAATGGGTATTCATGTTATTTAAATGAATGCAAAGCTGCAATCAGCCACTGCGCTGGAGAATCCTGGAAAAGCGTAAACCCACCGATGGCTTAATTCCTCTACAGTATCCCACCATCAGGAGTCCGAAAAAACACCTCCTGCCTAATTATATCACCCCGCATGCCACCAAATCTGCCACAGCAGACAGCATAAAATTCACCCCCAAGTCTCTGGGATGAGACTTGAACCCACAACCTTCTGACTCAAGAGGCAAGAGTGCCACCAACAGGAACACCAAAAAGAAAATAGCTCCAAATGGAAGTATATGTTTGAAGGGAGACTGAGAAATAAGGCTTGCCGAACACAGTGCAGGAACAGGGAGTGGTAACAACGTGTGTGACAGTAACCTTGGTGATCAGAAACAGCTGCAAAAGAAAAATGAATAACATCAAGAGACAGAAATCCTGCAAAGGAGAGAGATGTCAGAAAGAAGCATTGCCTAATCAGATCATGATCTGTTTATTGTCGCCTTTTTGGAAAAGCAAGAGATCCTTGAAGAGTGTCCATAAATACAGAAACAAGCTCCAAGTCACTGTCATCCTTTCTGGGGGCAATCTTCAATCATTTTACATCGAATGTTCCTTTTTATTTCTCCATTAGCTTTTCTATATTTTGCTCAATTTATTTTCACATCAGAACTTCTAAAAAATGCACTTTGTTACATTCTTCCTGTATGCCAACTGATTTATCTGACTTTTGAAATCTCATCCTTCCATAGTTTCTCTTAGTTCTTACATCTATTACCCATTTTCCTCAAACTCTTTCCAACCACAAGCCTCTTTCACAAGTACATTGCAGGATGTCTCTCATAATCCAGCAATTCAATGTAATAGTGAGAGATGGTGCAAATTTTAGACCAATTAATTTAATTCTGTTTGTGGGAAAAATACTTTACAGGACACCATCTAAAGAGCTGTAAATACCTTAAGTGAAGTCAGCATTACACTTCCTCATCAATCTAATGTAATTTTTTGTCAGGGTAACTAAATTAGTGAAGGAGGGTAATGAGCTAAAATGTGGAGTCATCTACAGCAAAGAAATTAATGCTATTTGATAAATTCCTTCAGAATGTAAAAACATAATAGGAGCAGGCGTAGTCCATATGGCCCCTTGAGTGTGCTCTGCTCTGCCATTCAATATAATCATGGCTGATTTTCTGCCTCAACTCCACTTTCCTGGCCATTCCCCATATCCCTTGATTCCCTGAGAGATCAAAAATCTATCGATCTCTGCCTTGAGTAAACTCAACAACTGATCACACACAACCCTCTAGGGTAGACATTTCCAAAGGTTCACAACGCTCTGAGTGAAGAAATTTCTCCGCATCTCAGACCTAAATGATCGACTGTGCCCCTGTGTTCCGGATTCCCTGGGCAGGGGAGACAATCTCCCTTAGTGTGCCCTGTCCAGCCCTTTCAAAATCTTGTATGTTTCAATGAGATCACCTCTCATTTTCTAAACTCCAGAGAGTATAGGCCCAATTTACTCAGCCACCCATCATAGGACAACCCTCTCCTCCCAGGACACAATCTAGTGAATCTTCGCTGTACTGGCTCCAAGGCAAGTATATCCTTCCTTAAATATGGAGACCAAAACTGCACACGGTACTCCACAGTACAGCCTCACCAAAGCCCTGTACAATTGTGGAAGTTGCCTTTATAGAACAACGTTGAATGCACAGGTGATGACAAGGCTGCATTTATTGCCCATCCCTAGCTTCCTTGAGAAAATATTGGTGAGCCTTCATCCTGAACCAGTACAGAACCTACGGTGATGGTGCTCCCACAATGGTGCGAAATCATGACTCCCAGAACATTAGCCCAGTGACAAGGAAGGAATAACATTATATATGTCTTGGTCTGGCTGGTGTGTGACCTGCAAGTGTTGGTGCTCCGATGACGTTACTACCCTTGAAGGTCACAGAGTCAGGAGGCACTTTCAAAGTGACCTTTGGTGAATTACTGCAGTGCATCCTGTAGATATCAGGATAAGGATAAACAAGAGAAAACTAACTGCTTTATAGAACGCAACAGTTCTTGCGCTCAGATCATGCAGGTGCCATCTATAGAGTGCATGGCTGATTAGAAACAATTAGCATGAGTTGTAAGGTTGGGTTAGAATCCTGAAGTTTCTCAATTATTTTTGGGGAGGCAGGGAGAAAGTTTATCCTTGTATCTTCTTGGAGATTTTACTTTATTAAGTTATCTCCGTCCTGGATAATGTCAGGGTTGGATAAAGTCCTCAGTCTATGGAGGGAGCAGACTTGATTGGTCAAATATTTGGCTTAAATTTTTTCTACTTCCAAATTTTAGCTTTCTCAGTGAATGTGTTTGAGTTTTTGCAAAGAGGTAACATATTAAACTTCTAAAGAAGGTGGACGATTATGAGATTCATGGCAAATTACCTATCTGAAGATTAATTTAGGAATTGGTAAGCAGAGTGGGATAGAAATGAATCAGATGTAGGACCAATAGATTTCTATGGAGCTGTGCTGATCTATACCTTTCTAATGCAAGGGGACACAGCTTGCTACACAATCAGATTGACAAATAATGCCAAGCTAGATGGTCAGGTGACTAGGGTAAAAGAAATGTTACATTCAAAGGGATCTGGACAGATTAATTGGATGACAAAGTAGAACCAGACAGAGATTTAATGTGGGATGTGTAGGGCAATATCCACTGAAACAGGAAGTATGAAATGTGTGTACACAGTCCCTGGGGGTCTGTTGGCCAAAGTAGCAAGATAGAATTATCAAGCATGCATACTTATTACTGAAGGTGTCTGTGACAGGCTATTGTTCCCAGGTTAATCAGTGCAAATATGTGTTCCATAGGACATTTAATTACAAGTCAAACCAGGTTAATTTAACCTCCGATAACTCCATATTCAAATGTGCCAATGTCACATTTAGGATCAGCTTCAACTTGAGGTACCACGTCTTTGTGTGAATATTGACTAACTGTAAGCAGGACAGAGAAATGGGCAAGGATGGTACTGGAACTTAATGCTTCTCTATATGAGACAGACGTCCATTTATATAACACATTTTACAGAAATATTTGCAGGACTACGGGAAAAAGGCAGGGGAGTGGGACTAGGTGAATTGCTCTTGCAGAGAGCCAGCACTGACATGATGGGCTGAGTGGCCTCTTTCTGTGTTGTAACTATTCTATGATTCTAAATATTTCACAGTACTTAAACTGCAAAGAATTATTTTGAAGAGCAGTGGCAGTTGTTACATGGACAAACATGCAGCCATTTTCTGCAGAGGAAAATCCCACAAACAGAAATTAATTACATAGTATTTACAGCAGAGAAACAGGCCATTCAGCCCAACAAGTCTATGCGTGTGTTTTTACTCCACATGAGCCTTCTCCTTCCCTATTTCAATTCTATGTGGCTGCAAGTTCCACATTCTATCCGCCGGCTGAGTAGATAGGTGAATCCTGAATTCTTTATTGGATTTATTAATAACTTTTTAATATTTAAAACTCCTGGCTTTGAACTCCTGTACAAGTGGAAACATTTTATCTATGTCTAATCTATCACAGCCCTTCATAATTTTAAAGATCTCTATCAGAACACCTCGATCAGGGCTTATATAGATTGAACAGCACAGAAATTGGTCATTAGATCCAACAGGTCCTTGTTTATGTTCTACATGTGCCTCCTCGCACCCCTCTTCATCTAAAACCATCCAGTTAGCCTTCTATTCCTTTCTCCCTCTCTAGCTTTCCCTTAAATGCATCTGTGCTATTCACCTCAACTACTCCCAGTGGGAGTGACTTTCATATTCTTACCACTCTCTGGGTAAAGACGTTTCTCCTGAATTTCCTATTGGATGTATTGGTGACCGTCTTATGTTTATGACGCCTAGTTTGGTCTCCTGTGCAAGTGGAAACATTTTCTCTACGTCTACCCTCTCAAATCCTTTCACAATTTTAAAGACCTCTCAGCCTTCTAGTGAAAAGAACCCCAGCCTATTCAAACACCTCTGATAATTACAACCTCTCATTTCTGGCATCATCCTTGTAAATCCTTTTTTGCACCTTCTACAGTGCCTCTATATCCCTTTTGTAATATGGGGGGATGGGGGGGGGGGGTGGGGGGCAGAGTTGTACACAGTGTGGTCTAACCAAAGTCTGACCAACTTAATCTGGTTTTGACGGCGTTGGTTAAGGGACCAATACAAGGAAAGCAGGGCACTGAGAGACTTTTGCCTAAATACATAACCTGAAAAGGCAGGTTAAAGTCAGTTGTACAGCGAGTGGGGCAAAGCAGAGAGTGAATAATTCTGTAACCTCCATGCAGCCTCCACATTACCTCGATTAACAGGGAGAATCATCAATAGTCTCCATTTCATTATTCATTTCTTAGCTTTTGCACCTTTTTTTAATGAATGTGTTTCACCAGCACACAAGGGAAAGAGAGCGTGTTTATTTTTGTCTCTCTCTGTTTTGCTCTCTCTTCCTTCCCAGTGAATCGCAGACAGTAGAACAAAAAGGGCAAAATCCTGTTAATAAAGATATTACATACAGACTGGATGTTTAATCATTTACCCTGTGCAGTATTCACTCCAAGTCAAACGGATGAACTTAGCCTACTGATCAGCTCTGTAATGCAATTAAAATTCTCTCTCCTAAACTCCTTAGTTAATTAAATCTCTGTAGTAAATAACTCGCACAGGCTTTCTGTAGATGTTTTCAATAATGGCCATTAAACTGCCAGTGTTATTTTTAGCATACATTTCTCATTTTAACTGGCGCAGTGGCACCATCCTAACCTCTGACTCGGGAGGTTGAGAATTCAATCACACTCCAGAATGTCCAGCACAGAAACAGGCCATTCAGCCCAATAGGTTGATGCTGGTATTTATTTTCCACAAGGTCTGCTTTTCCCCCTCATGTGCTTATCTATCTCCCCCTTAAATGCATCTACGCTATTCACCTGAACTCCTTGTGGCAGCAAGTTCCACATTCTCACCACTCTCTGGGTAAAGAAATTTCTCCTGAATTTCTTACTGGATTTATTAGAGACTATCTTATACTTATGTACTAACGTAGGCAGAACTGAATTTTAATACTATCTATAAGTATGGTGAACTAAAATATGGGATGCTCAAACTGCTCCAGTCCAGTTGCTCTCTGAAACTCCACCAGCGATGTGAATGGCCATAAACCACAGACACCACAGGCACAATGGTCTCATATTCAACAACAACATTCTTGCATTTATATAGCACCTTTATAATAAGACATCCCAAGGTGCTTCACAAAGGCATGATCAAACAGAACTTGACACTGAGCCACATAAGGAAATATTTGGACAGGTGATCAACAGCTTGGTCAGGTAGGTTTTAGGCTGCGTCTTAAAGGAGGAGAGAGAGGTAGTGAGGCAGAGAATTGTAGGGAGGAAATGCCAGAACTAAGGGCCCAGCAAACTGTGTTGATCACAATTTGGGGATCATTTTGACAATAGAGTAAAATGGGCCATTTTGGCCCGGACACAGATTAAACACCTCATCCTGGTTTTCACCTTTACTGATTTCAATAGAAACAAAAATTGAGATAGTTTTTTAATGGGTGGCCAAGTATTATTATGATTGGATTCAATGATTTGCAGCAGTGCAACTTTGTATAATAATACAAAAATAACAAAGATGATGCATCACCCCATTTCAATCTTGTTCAAGTGAAATCTAATTTTCTACCGCCTCCTTTCACTATTCCATCCTTCTCTCAGCCCTCTGCTGTTTGACTGCCTCCTGTTTTACAGTGCTTCTTAGTCAAAACTGTATTAGCTTTTCATCAAACTGATTCTCTCCGCGCCAACTCCCCAACCCCCAAACTAGAGCGGAATCCATCCACCTAGTAGGTAGTGACTCCTGTTGAATTCAAGTGAACAGCGGTGAGTTCGAATGATCACTGGAATGTCAAACTATATTTTAGTGCCTACAGGACACTGGTTCAGATGTCTCATCTGAAAGCTAACCTAAAGTTATGTCAACTTTGCAGAGAATTTTAGTTAGAGTACACTTGAAGTACTGTGCGCATTTCTGCTCTCCATATTACAAGAAGGCTTTGGAGGCATTGAAGAAGGTGAAAAAAAAGATTCACAGGGATGATGAGAGGTCATAACTATTGGGAAAGATTGAATAGGCTTGGGTTATTTTGTCTAGAAAAGAAAAGGGTGAGGGGAGACCTGATAGAGGTCCTTAACATTATGTGAAGGGTTTGATAGGTTTGGTGTAGAAAAGGTATTTCCATTTGTGAGGGAGTTCAAAACTGGGGGTCATAAATATAAGATAGTCTAGTAAATTCAATAATGAATTGCAGAGAAACTGCTTTACCCAGAGAATAGTTAGAATGTGGAACTCGCTACCACAAGGACTGGTTGAGGCGAATAGCATAATGCATTTAAGAGGAAGTTAGATAAACAGATGAGGGAAATGGGGATAGAAAGATATGCCGATAAAGTTAGCTGAAGAGGGTTGGGAGGAGGCCAGCTGGAGCATAATATATATTACACCAAGGTCTCCTGTGGTAGCATTGTCAGAAATCCCAGAATGTGACAGTGCTATATAAATGGTAGATGATGCTGTAGTCGGTGGCAGTAGGTATTGGAACCTTGGAGTTAGTAGTTGAGGCAAAAACAATGTCAATTTACAAGATTAGTTTATATAAGTGGATAAATGAATAGGAGTTGAAGAGATTTGGGAACAGGATGAGTCAATATGATTAGAATTATTGCTCATATGGAGGGTAAACAGCAATAAGGGCTAGTTGGGCCTTTTTCCGTGCTGTAATTTACATAGAATCACATCAAATGTACAGCACAACTAGGCCATTCAGCCCAACTAGTCTGGAATTTATGCTCCTCACGAGTCTCCTCCCGTTCTATCTGCCTCATCTTAGCCTTTCAGCATATCTTTTTGTTCCCTTTTCTCTCATGTACTCATCCAGCTCAGTTTTGAAAGGAGCTGAACTATTTTCCTCGATCACTTCCTGTGGTAGCAAATTCGATATGCTAATCACAGAATTCCAATTTTTAAATTAATTCACAGGATGTGGGCATTACTGGCAAGATATAACTGAGTGGCTTGCTAGACCATTTCAGATGGCACTTAAGAGTCAACTATAGGGTCTTGACTTACATGTTTTTTATTATTCATTCGTGGGATGTGGGCATCGCTGGCTAGGCCAGCATTTATTACCCATCCCTAATTGCCCTTCAGAAGGTAGTGGTGAGCTGCCTTCTTGAACCGCTGCAGTCCATGTGGGGTAGGTACACCCACAGTGCTGTTAGGAAGGGAGTTCCAGGATTTTGACCCAGCGACAGTGAAGGAACGGCGATGCAGTTCCAAGTCAGGATGGTGTGGGGCTTGGAGGGGAACTTGCAGGTGGTAGTGTTCCCATTCATCTGCTGCCCTTGTCCTTCTAGGTGGTAGAGGCTGTGGGTTTGGAAGGTGCTGTCGAAGGAGCCTTGGTGCGTTGCTGCAGTACATCTGGTAGATAGTACACACAGCTGCCATTGTGCGTTGCTGGTGGAGGGAGTGAATACTTGTAGGGGTGCCAATCAAATGAGCTTCTTGAGTGTTGTTAGAGCTGCACCCATCTAGGCAAGTGGAGAATATTCCATCACACTCCTGACTTGTGCCTTGTAGATGGTGGACAGGCTTTGGGGAGTCAGGAGGTGAGTTACTCGCTGCAGGATTCCTAGCCTCTGACTTGCTCTTGTAGCCACATTATTTATATGGCTATCCAGTTCAGTTTCTGGTCAATGGTAACCCCCAGGATGTTGATAATGGGGGATTCAGCAATCGTCATGCCATTGAATGGCAAGAGGAGATGGTAAGGTTCTGTCTGGTTGGAAATGGAGTCACAAATTTCTATTTTGTTTTTCTCCTCGGATTAAAAACTTTGGGTGTGCCTTTAAGACTGTTAAAAACAGTGCACCTTTAAGAGGAGAGAAGATTCTAGAAATCTGGAGACACAGTGTACCACAGCTGCATTTTTGATTACCCTGAACAACAGCAGTAGAGAGAGAGTGTCCATTTGACTGTGTGTGGAGCTGGCAAGGACCGGTCTGAACCAGTTAGTTATGAGAGACCTTTCCAGCAAGGCGATCTGAAGAAAGGATAAAAGCAAAATACTGCGGATGCTGGAAATCTGAAACAAAAACAAGAAATGCTGGAATCACTCAGCAGGTCTGGCAGCATCTGTGGAAAGAGAAGCAGAGTTAACGTTTCGGGTCAGTGACCCTTCTTCGGATCTGAAGAAAGGAACTGTTTTATTCTCTCTCAAGAAAACTTCTACAAAGCTACAAGCCAAGTTAATTCCCTGAGTAAGGAAGAAAAGTTTTTCTTTTTCAACAAATTATTTATATTGCTGTGCTCATCTTTGAAAGAACTGTTTAATGCTACTGCAACGGAACTGTTTGAATACCTATCAAGAACAGAATATTTTCATTAAATCTGGATGAAATCTTTCTTGGCCTTCTCTTGCTCTAGATATAACAAAATCCAGAGGCAAGTTTTTCAGTCTGCTCCTGGAACCAGATAAGGAGTCTATATAATAGAACCAGTTGAGAAAGTAACAGGTACCACAGAGATATAATTCCAGTTACTACGCTGGTCTGCAGCACGATAGATGCCAGTGAGCTTTTTTTACTTTTTTTAAATCTTCAAAAATTATGAAGACAACATCCTAAATGAGAATTGTTGGTTGGTTGGTTGGAATCCTTCCATCTAAGAAAGATGATGGACACACAGCAAACAATCCATTTAGATGGGGTGTCGTCTCTTGGTGCACCTTTGTTGATGGCTGTGAAGACCAGTCTTTGTGAGGCAGGTTCTGCCACAAGTGCCACACGTGAAGCTCCCAAGTGACGCTGTGAGTTGTTGTTTTTGACATTGGCGCCTGTTGCCAAGCTGCTGTAGCAACTGGTTATGGTAGTGCACGCCAGTCCACAGCATGTGTCACCATTTGTCTCTTTCGCCAGCTAGTGACTCCCAAGTGTGATAGTCGACATTTAGGGCCTTCATGTCACACTTACAAGCATCCTTGAAGTGGAGCTTTGGGCGTCCCCACTGGTCATCTGGCCCCGGCTACCTTACCATACAGAAGGTCCTTGGGTGTGCGACCGTCTTCAAACCTGCGGATGTGTCCGATCTACCGAAGCCGCCTCTGTTTGATTAGTACCAACACACTTGGGAGCTCTGCCTTTGAGAGGACAGCTGCATTTGTGATTTTGTTCTTCCAGGATATACCCATGATGCATTGCAGTCAGCGAAGATGGAAATCATTGAGCTTTTTCTCCTGGCCCATGTTTCACAGCCAGACAGCAAGGTCCTGAGTACACAGGCCTTATAAACCATCAGCATGGTCCTAAGGGTCAGAGTGATGTTATCCCATGCACATTTCGTGAGTCGGCCAAAGGTGGTAGCTGCTTTCCCAATGCATGTATCGAGCTCTGCATCAAAAGAGAAGCAAAATATAAATAGGGGGTCCTGGCAGCAGTGCCACTACCCTCCTGCTCCTGAGAACAATAAACCTTCATGGGTGCTGCAGCACCACTGCCTGGGGTCTTAGTGATACAGCAGCTATCTGCACCTCAATTTGAGTTCAGTTTAGACAGGGTGAAATCGTACAACCAGAAAAGAATTAAGCTGGCTGCAATATTTCAGAGATTATTCATGACAAGAAGCCATTGGAAAGATATTAACTGCCCATGTAACTACCCTACAGAATAGAGGAAAACACAGGTTGAATCATTTAGTTACTAACTCAATAACTGTGGCCAGCCTGAATTATTACCTTTAATGAGCAGTTAACAGTTTAATATTATGGAGAGCCAAGCCCCCTATTCCTTCTAATAATTCGACTGCATTCATAACAGTGGCAATTGAGATCATTTATGTTTATTCAGGGTGATTGCAGAAGCAGCTTGAAACCTGAAACGAGATCAGTAATAATTATTCACAGACACAATATGTTGTCTAATGAATGTGCTTTGCAACCTGCAGTGAGCTTATGGTGTCTTAGATACTTAGCCGCCTGAGGGAAATGTATCCAGGAATATTCCCTATATTATAATAATGGATATTATTAATAGGATGTTTACAGATTTCCATAGGGACCAGAAGGACTTGCAAACTTTCATTCCCTTTTCCCCTTGCTCATTTGTTTTCTGTGATTCCAAACCACAATAATTACCTCCTAAATTTTCCATTGGGAGAAAAGAAACACATTTGCGGAGGAGTCATGTCCATGTCTCTTCATCTGCATCCCCACAATCGACAAGTTTTTACTGGAGGGTGAAAGGTCAACAAACTGAAATGTTGGGGGGGATTTTATGTTGGCATTGGGGTCTCAGCCACCTGAAGAACTGGCGAGAGTCCTGCGTTACCTTATGTGGACAGCGACCAGCCTTTCCCGGGATTAGGAACTCTGGCAACGGAAGTCCTGCCCGCGAAGAGCTGCTAGCCAATCAGAGGTGCCACCGCGGAGGCAGTGGCCGCTGCCGGTATTGCACGCACCCAAGGCCTGGGATCAGCGAGGGTCCCAGGCCACAGGTGAGTCATGCTGGGAGGGGTTTTGCGGGGTGGGGATCATGGGGAAGGGGGTTGTGGGGGTGGGGTCAGAGGCAAGGGCAGAGGGGTGGCTCTCAGTGGGTCCTCCCTTCCCAATGCCAGGTCTCTCGAATCGGCGCTAAGTACCTTTGAACGAGGGACCCTCCTACCCCTACCCCCCCAGAGATGGAAAGCAACCTGCACGGGTTTGCTTGGCATGCTGCCCACATGGCAACAGGTCTGCCTGCAGCTGGGACTAATACTGACGGAAGGAGGATGAGGCCCTTAATTAGGCATTAATTGTCCACTTAAGGGCCTCAACTGGCGGTGAGCGGAAAGGCAATCCCACGCGGACTTCATTGGGGTGAAGGCGGGAAAGTGACAAGATCCCCATCTGCTACCTTCCTGGATGATTAAATGCCCTCCCCACCTCAAAGTTTGCATCAGGGGAGAGCATAAAATCCCCCCTTTAACTCTATTTTGCTCTCCACATATGCTGCCTGAACTGTTGAGCATTTCTAGAATTCTCTGTGTTTATTTTCTGGGAAGGTTTATCCATTTATCCCATGCAGTGGGAGAGGAGAACCAGAATGATTTCCGCCAGGTTTTCCCTGCTTGTCTGGCATTCCTGGAAAAATCCCAGGAAACATGGCGGGAGAAGCGGCACAGCAGAGGATCAGAACTCTCATGGGAATTCAATCGTAGCGAGTTCCGGGTAAAATACATCCTGCCAGACTAGACTATCAGGAACTGCTAAGAGAATGCTGATCAAAGGGAGGTGCCGTCCTTCAAATGAGATGTTAAACTAAAGCCTTGTCTGCCTTCTCAAATGCATGTAAAAGATCCCATGGCACTATTTGAAGAGCAGGGAAGTCATCCCCAGTGTCCTGGCCAATATTTATCCCTCAATATTACAAAAAACAGAGTATCTGATCATGATCACATTACTGTTTGTGGGATCTTACTGAGCACAAATTGGCTGCTGCATTTCCTACAACAGTTGCTACACATAAAAGGGAATCCAAAAATCTTCTATCTGCATGTAAATAGTAAGCGGGTAGTAAGAAGAGGGGTGGGGCCTATTAAGGACAAAGAGGGTGATATATGATTAGAGGCACAGGGCAAGGCGCGAATACTTAATGAGTACTTTGTATCAGTGTTTACTAAGGAAGAAGATGCTGACAAAATAGCAATAGAAGCGGAGATGGTAGAGGTAATGGATGGGGTGAAAATTGATAAGTAGGATTTACTGGAAAGACAGGTTATGCTTTGAGTATAAGGACATGCCTAGCAACTACAGGCCAGTCAGTTTAACATCAGTGGTGGGTAATGCTTTACAAATAATAATTAGGGAAACAAATCAGCAGGCACTTGGAAAGTTTTGAGTTAATTAAGGAGAGCCAGCACGGATTTATACAAGGCAAAACAATATCCTGGGGGTCACCATTGACCAGAAACTTAACTGGACCAGCCACATAAATACCGTGGCTACAAGAGCAGGTCAGAGGTTGGGAATTCTGCGGTGAGTAACTCACCTCCTATCTCCCCAATGCCTGTCCACCATCTACAAGGCACAGGTCAGGATTGTGATGGAATACTCTCCACTTGCCTGTTTGAGTGCGGCTCCAACAACATTCAAGAAGCACGACACCGTCCAGGACAAAGCAGACCGCTTGATCAGCATCCCATCCACCACTGATGCACAGTGGCAGCAGTGTGTACCATTTACAAGATGTACTGCAGCAACTCACCAAGTCTCCTTTGGCAGCACCTCCCAAAACCACGACCTCTACCTCCTAGAAGGACAAGGGTATGGAAATATATTGGTGTTCCTTCACTGTCGCTGGATCAAAATCCTGGAACTCCCGCCCTAACAGTGTAGTGAGTGTACCCGCATCAGATGGATTGTAATGATTCAAGAAGGCGGCTCACCTTCTCCAGGGCAATTAGGGATGGGCAACAAATGTTGACCTAGCCAGCGATGCCCGTAACCCATGAAACGAATAATAAAAACAATCCTGCATGGCTAATTTAATTGAACTTTTTGATTAAGTAACAGAGAAAGTTGATTAAGGGAATCCAGTGGATGTTGTTTCTATGGATTTTAAGAAAGCATTTGACGAAGGATCACATAAAGGCTGGTTAACAAAATTGAGGCTGATGGAATAGGAGGGTCAGTGACAACTTGGCTAAAAGAAAAATTGGCTTGAGGACAGAAAACAGCAAGTCGTGGTAAATGGTTGTTTTTTTTTTAGACCAGAGGGTGGTAGACAGTGGTCAGTGCGAGGACCACTGCTTTTTTTTTATACATAAATGACTTGGATATTGGAATAGAGAGTAACATTTCAAAATTTGCTGATGATACCAAACTTGAAGGTATGGCAAACAGTAAGGATGATACCAGTCAACTGCAACAAGACCTAGACAGGCTAGCAGAACAAGTGACAGATGGAATTTAATACTGCCAAGTGTGAAGTGATGCATTTTGGCAGAAGGAATAGGGAGAGGCAATATACACTTAAGGGCACAGTTCTAAAGAGTGTGCAGGAACAGAGGGACCTGGGGGTTCATGTGCATCGATCCTTGAAGAGGCAGAACATATTGAGAGAGTGGTTAGTAAAACATATGAGATTGTGGGTTTCACAAATAGAGGTATTGAGTACAAAAGCAGGGAAGTTGTGCTGAATCTTTATAAAGCTTTGGTTAGGCCACAGCTAGAGTATTGTATCCAGTTCCGGTCACCACACTTTAGGAAGGATGAAAGGATCCTTAAGAGCATGCAGAGGAGATTTACCGGAATGGTTCCAGTGATGGGGGGGGGGCGGATTTAACTACAAAGTAGGTTAGAGAAGATGGGGTTGTTCTCCATGGAGCTTGAAACTTGCAGAGCCAAGGGAATACAGTAGGAGAATGGGACTGACAAGATTGTTCTACAGAGAGTCAGCATGGACTCGATGGGCCGAATGGCCCCCTTCTGTGTTGTAATGACTCTATGACTTTAAAAGTACTTCATTGGCTGTAAAGCACTTTGGGACGTCCAGTGGCTATGAAAGGCACTATATAAGTGCAATTCTTTCAAGTCTTTTTCTCATTCAAAACATTTGCTTTGGGTTTTTTTTTTAAATTGTGCTTCTGCCTTCACTCCAGCCTTGATATGTCAGTCATAGCTGAGTGGATAGCACTCTTTCTGAGTTAGAAGGTTCAAGTCCCACTCTAAGTCTTAAGCACAAAAATCAAGGCTGATACTTTAGTGCAGTGCTGAGGGAGTGCTGCACTGTTGGAGGTGTTTGTCTTTTGGGTGAGATGTTAAACTGTGGCCCTATCAGCCCTCTCAGGCGGGTGTAAAAGATCCCATAGCACTGTCTTGAACAACAGCAGGGGTTTCTTCCCAATCTCATGAATAATATTTATTGCTCAACCACCATCACTTAAAGAAAAAGCAAATTATCTGGTCATTACCACATTGCTGTTTGTTAGAGCTTGCTGTATGCAAATTTGCTGCTGTGTTTCCAACATTACAGCAGTGACTACATTTTTTTAAAAATTACTTAATTGGCTGCAAAGCGCTTTGGGGTATTCTGAGATTGTGAAAGGCGCTATATAAATGCAAGTTCTTTCTAATTGGGTAAAATCAGTTAGACAATCATTCTAGATAGGGTCGGTGGACGAAGGAAAAGTGACTGAAGGCATATGGAAACAGGCTGCGGCATTAGAACTAAATGCTGGGGTGGAAGGTAAAGGCCAACAGAGACTGGTTGGGCCGAATGGCCTGTTTCTGTGTTGTAACTTTGATGCATGCCGAAGACACTTCAAAATACGTCATTTGCTGTAAAGTGCTTTGGGATATCCTGTGGGCATATAAATGCAAGTCTGTCTTCCTTTATCTATTCATTCCTGGCCAACATTCATCCCTCAATCAACATCACAAAAATCAGATTATCTGGTCATTATCATTGCTGTTTGTGAGAGCTTGCTGTGCGCAAATTGGCTGCCACATTTCCTACATTACAACAGTGACAACACTTCAAAAAACACTTCATTGGCTGTAAACCACTTTGGAACGCCGAGGTCATGAAAGGCGCTATATAAATGCATATCTTTCTTTTATTTATGTCGGGATATGCGAAAGCAGAGCTTTAACCGGACTTTTATTGTTCAAGTGCTGGCAGAACGTCAAAGTGTTTCCATCATTTGAGCTGAGAACCCTCCATTCACCAGCCACAGTGAACAGGGACTGTCGCCCCCATCCTGAGCAAGTAATCGAACATCTGCAGACATTGCTTTACGCATATGATACAGCAATACCTTCAGCACAGGAATGAAGAAAGATACAACACAATTAATTTGTTTCCGTGAGATTGCTGCTGGCTTTAAGGGACAGTTGGGTTATTGGAGTGCAACAACAACTTACATTTATAGAGGCACTTTAACATCCCAAGGGAATCAGAACAAAAATTGACACCGAATAAAAGGCAGCTATACTGGGACAGGTGGCTAAAAGTTTTGTTAAAGAGGTAGGTTTTAAAAGGAGTTTCTTGGAAGAGAGAGAAAGAGGTAAAGAAACAGAGAGTTTTGGGGAGGGAATTCCAGAGCTTCGGGCCTAGATAACTGAAGGTATGGCCACCAATGGGGTGCAGGTTTTTGGGTCTTTCCTTCACATACCTTACATTAACATTTATAAAGATCGCATTGGTCGAGACTAAAAGAACAGTAATTCATGGGGTAAAGTGCAATCACATTGATATGGGCATGCTACTGTGAGAAAGAAAGCAATCTAGCACCCTCAAGTGGCCGCCATTGCTAGATTCAGTGAACAAACCCATAATGTGCCAAATAGAGTTTAAATCCAATCTTGTAATCCTTTACAGAGTCCCACTAAAAATGGGAGGTGAAATGGAAAGTTCCCTGTTACCCATGACTAAAATTAGAGAATTATACAGCATAGAAGGTCATTGTGGCTATACTAGCTCTCCCCTGTTCTTACCCAATAGGCCTGCAAATTTTTGCTTTTCAAGTATATATTCCCTCACATGGATTAAACAAATACTATTCCTGTACAATTTCCTAGGTAGTGATTTTCTCCGTCTTGCTATAATATATATTATATATATTATAAAATATATATCCTATGTAAGTGCAATTAATAACAGGATAATGATCTAGTACTTGTTACGACCAAGGTAGGAAAAGTGCACTGTAGATTCTAGTCCCACTTCTCCACAGGTCACAACATATATTTAAAATTTTTCTACTTACCAATATGGTTAATCATATACTCTATTTTTCCCAGAATAGAACACACTAACCAGGTTTCTTTAATGAAGAACAAAATTATCAGTTTATTATAAAACCAGTCTTAACTAGCAATGAAGTAAAGCAGAAACACACAGATTGAAATACCTTAGCCACACACACACACACACACACACACACACACACACACAGACACACACACACACACACACAGACACACACACGTTAACTGGAAAAAATAAAAGGGATGTTTTGGTTCAGAGTTCTGTTACAGACAAAAAAAACACTTGGGCTGAACGCTTGCTTATTCCTGAAGAAAACAGATGAGATATATTGTGTTCCAAAACTGGCGTACAGTCTAACTTCCGAGTACAGAGAGACGGGTCACAGATTTTTAGAACAGTTCTTTTTCGGCGGCATTGAGAATTAATTTAGCAGGCTTTTCTTCAAAGTCAGAAGAGATGGATTGACACAGTGGACTTCTCAGGGTCTTTTACAGAGTTGCTGAAAAGCAAGCTGGGTTGTGGTCTTCTCTCCTTCCTTGACACTTCTTCAACAGCAGGAGCTAACTTTATCTCCTTCCAGAAGGTAAAACACACTGACACTACAACCTAAAGCTTGTGAGTTTTCTGCCCTCTCAGGTGCGCGCTGCCGCTCCCAGACTTGTCCTATCAAGGGGTGCCTGTCACTTCTCTGCCCACATCTTCCTCTGTTACCAGGGTTTCTATTCTATTTTTAACTTGAGTCATGTGACAACCAGTAAATATTGTTGCCAAACCAGTTCTTTCAGTGTCCCTTTGATAACTCTCTTGAAAAAAAAACTGGTCCAACATTTCTTCAGTTTGACTATGAATTCCTCAAAAGATATTTTAACAAAATAAAAGCACCTTCATAACATACTGGAGATTCAAAACAAAAATGAAAGCTTGTTTTTATACACTTCATTTCCTTCTGCATTCTTCACCTGATATCATCCATTGAGGTGGAAGCCAAGTCAGGGTTCAGTCTAAAGGGGATAATATATTAGCTTGGATTGAGGATTGGTTAACTGACAGAAAGTAGAGAATAGGGAGAAACGAGACATTTTCAAGTTGGGAGGCCGTAACTATTGGTATATCACAAGGATCAGGGCCTCGGCTATTTATAATTTATATTACTGACTTAGATGAAGGTACCAGGACTAATGCATTCAAGTTTGCTGACGATACAAAGCTAGGTGGGACAGTAAGCTGTGGGGAATCTGAAAGAGCAGAGGGGAGTACTCCCCAGTATCCTGGTCAATGTTTATCCCTCAATCAGCATCACCAAAGTAAATTATCTGGTCATTATCACATTTTTATTTGTGGTGTCATGAAAATCCTATATGCCAAATGGGAAATATTAATTTCATCAGTTGGAACCTTGCATTAGATTTTTACTGGAAATTCTTACAAGTAACTTAAAAAAAAAGTAAACTGGCAGCCAAAAGGGCCACTGCAATTTGCATTTGAAACACAGAGATCAGACTGGAGATAACACGACTGACTCAACCTAGCCAGAACAATGGGGTGCTCCCTGATTAAATTACCTGGAATGGCCTTATCAGCACGGTCATCAGGGGGCCATCTACACCCATTGACTTGGAAAGAGCCAACCCCCTCAAAGTGTGACTGAACAACTTGAGGTGTAACGCCTTGAATCTCAGAGAAGATTCCAGAGAGACCTCATTAAAGCAACAAAGGGGCTTGATAATGTCATGTGACTGCACAGTTCTGCAGAGACTGTAAGCTTTGTCACACAGAAAGCAGATAGGAGTAACTGAAAAGCCATCAATGAAGCAGATCTCTTTCTCCCTCTCTCTAGTAAATATCAAAAGACCCAGCTGCAACATGAAACTCCCCTGCCTCAAGCCTACAGACCCCCACAGCCAGCAATTAGGGGACAAGGATTGAACCCCTTTTCTGTCTTCAGGACCCCTGAGAACAGTGAGCCCACCCCTGTGCACGTGGCCCAGCGAGGACAACTTCAGCTGAGGACTTGAGTTTTAAAACTGTATTTAAATTCAATTTATTTCAGACTTTACTTCAACCACCAAATCTGTTTTAATGTATGTGAATGCATAGTGTATTTTAGTAATTTTAACTGGTTAAGAGTGTTAAGAGTAATAAACTTACATCTTGGTTAAACTCAAGAAAACCTGTCTGATTTGGTTCCTTTGCAATGACATTAGAGGAACAGGAGCAGTCGCTCACTGAGGTGGTAAGTTCAATCAGTTTAAAAAAAGGATAAACCCAGTTGTGCTCAAACCAGAGAAGGTGCGAAAGGGGAGCCGGAGATACCCCCCGCACCCCACACCTGGCCATAACAGTAGGAGCTTGCTTGTGTGCAAATTGGTTGCCACATTTCCTACATTACAACAGTGACTACACTTCAAAAGTACTTTGAGACATTATGAGATTGTAAAAGGTACTATGTCTTTCTTCATGTCATATTACAGTGTTGGGGGAGTGGAAAGGGGAAAAGTGGAAAAGCTGGGAATAGGAAAGCAGAAACATACTCGAGAGGTGCAGCCAGGGTTGTGAGCGGCCAAAGACCAAAAGGTCTGAAAATTAGTGACCAAAAGTCTGATTTTTTATTTGACAAGGAATCATGTAATTATAGCACTGTTAATGATCTGTAATGAATGCAAAGGCTTCCAGGTCACTTCAAATGTGTAGAAACATTAGTTTCCCCCTTTGTTTACCTTTGATTACCATCAAGACAGTGGACCACGTATTTGTACAAAATCACCAAAATGACCTCAGCATTCCAACATTTCAGCCATTTAATACAGTTAGTACATCATGTAATTATGAAGGATGAAGTAAATTTAAACAGCAGAACTGGCAGTTGTGATTTTTTTTTTTAAAGCCCACCGGAAAACCACAAAGCTACCCCAAAGGTTGGACGCAGCAGTTCCTACTCACAGCAACTGTCAGTGAAACTGTCAGTTCTGACTGTTTTTAAAGTCAGTCTTTTGGTTCTGAAGGTCAGAAATCACAGGGCTGCCCAATCTTTGAGTGAAGAGCTACACTACAATTTCTGTCCCATAGTAGACCGATGAGCAAATTTCAGAAAGATAAAAAGGTATTAGAAATATATTACCATTAATCAAAACAAAAATGTGCATTTTTTGAACAAGCTTTAAATGAGAAGACTAATTTATTAACTTACTTTCTCGTCACTATGTTGAACACTGATTTCGTGAAATAACTGCCATTGTTTTTGCTTGCACAGGTAGTCAATGTCTGCCCACACACTTGATGTAGCAATGCAATGTATTCTGGATAGATGTCCACCTGTCAGGAGTGATCTTGATCGCTCTCCGCTCCCCCCCCCCCCCCACCACTCTGTGTCTGCCTGTCTCTCCCTCCCCCCTCTATGTCACTGTCTGTCTCTCTCATGTCTGTGTGTGGCTCTCACTCTCCCCTCCCTCTCTGTATTCTCCAGTGTCTCCCCTCCGTGTCCCCTCCCTCTGCTCCCCCAGCCCGTGCTGGTTTAAAGGGCTGTCTGACCGTGTACTCCCTCAATGCTGCTCTGCCCTGCACCTCTGGCTGTGTACTGGCCCGCTTCCTCCTCTCCCTTCAGCCTCTTTCTCTCTCCCCTACAGCAGTCATTCCAGCTCACTCACCGAACTGCCTGAAAACAGCAGGGGCAGCCAATGTCAGCATGCCTGCGCCATGAAATTCCAATCAGTGCTCACCCTGCCCAGGCAGCTTGCTGTCAGTCACAGACATTGACCAATCACAGACAGGGCCAGATTGAAAGCTTTAGGAGGCCGGAAGAAACCATTAGTGGATTTCCAAAACCCTAATGCTGGAAATCTACCATTTGGTGGAAATCTCTTATCCCTGGGTGCAGCTACAAAACCCACATTTGGTGAAACTTCTTTGCTCAAGAGGATGCTTTAGAAAGAAAGACTTGGATTTCTATAGTGCCTTTCCCAACATCAGGAAGCCCCAAAGTGGCAAATGGAATTCAATTCAGAGAAGTATGAGGTAATGCATTTGGGGAGGGCAAATAAAGCAAGAGAATACACAATAAACAGGAGGATATTAAGAGGCGATAGAAGTGAGAGATCTTGGAGTGCATGTCCACAGGGCCCTGAAGGTGGCAGGACAGGTAGAGTGGTGGAGGCAGCATATGGAATGCTTTCCTTTATTGGCCGAGGTATAGAATACAAAAGCAGGGATGGAATGCTGGAACTGCATAAAACGCTGGTTAGGCCACAGTTGGAGTATTGTGCACAGTTTTGGTTACATCACAGAAAGGACATAGTTGCTCTGGAGAGAGTCCAAAGGAGATTTACAAGAAAGTTGCAAGGGCTCAAAAGTTGAAGCTATGGGGAAATATTGGATAGGCCAAGGTTGTTTTCCTTAGAAGAGAGTAGGCTGAGGGATGACTTAATTGAGGTGTACAAAATTATGAGGGGCCCAGATAGAATAGACAGGAAGGGCCCGTTTCTCCTAGTTGAGAGGTCACTTACCAAGCAGCACAGATTTAAGGTGATTGGTAGAAGGATTAGAGGGGACAGGAGGAAAAACATTTTCACCCAGAGGGTGGTGGGCATCTGCAATTCACTGCCAGGAATGGTGGTGGAGGCAGAAACCCTAGGTACTTTTTAAAAGTACCTAGGCACACACCTGAAGTGCTGCAACCAGCAAAGCTATGGACCAGGTGCTGGAAGGTGGGATGAGATGGGGAGATTTGTTTTGACCAGCACGGACACAACGGGCTGAATGGTCTCCTTCTGTGCTGTAATTTTTCTATGGTCCTATATAGTTTTTTTATAATATGGAAACCAGTGTACCAAGTGTGGTCTAACCAAAGTTCTATATACGTTTAATATAATTAAACTTCCAACAGTACCAACATGATACTTCCCACTTTCATCCCATGGCATGACTTTGAACAGCAGGGAAATTATCCCAGTATAAAAACAGAAACTGCTGGAAATATTCAGCAGGTCCAGTAATATCAATGGAAAGAGAAACAGAGCTAATGTTTCAGGTCTGTATCCTTTCATCAGTTATCCCCAGTGTGCTGGCCACTATTTAACCCTGATCAATATCATAAAAACAGATGATCTGATCATCATTACACTGCTGCCTTTGAGGGTTGGCATGTGCAAGTTGGCTGCTGCATTTGCTACACTACACTTCTAAAGCACTTCATTGGCTGTAAAATTCTTTGGGACATCCTGCGGTCGTGAAAGGTACCATATAAATGCAAGTTTTTCTTTTACGAGCCATGTTCATGAGATTGGACTTGCATTAATAAGTAATCAATTAATGAAAATAGGTATACCACAAGCCATTGGGTTGAGACAGCCCAAATTCATTTGATTTAAGAACTTTTATAAATGGATGAAGGGTCAATGACCTGAAACATTAACTCTGCTTCTCTCTCCACAGCTGCTACAGGCCAGCTGAATATTTCCAGCATTTCTTGTTTTTATTTCAGATTGCCAGCATCTGTAGTATTTTGCTTTTATTTTATAAATGGTCTTTGTTATATATATGAAAATAAAGTTTGTGTTGTCTATTAATAAATATCAGGTTCTCATGCAGCCTTGAGACATTAAGGGGATGCCAGTAATAAGAGCCTGGGAACCTCTACAATAATGGACAGACTATGTGGAATAGCCCAAGTAATTTTGAAGCAGTTTGCAACAAATTAACTTATCTGTAGTTATTCAGAATTTCTGCCATCTACCCTCTCCCATACCAGCAGTGAGCCCTCAGTGAGATTATCAGCCAACTCAATCATCACACAATACCCTTCTCGCTCCTTAGAGTAAGAGGTGTGTGTTCAAGTCTCACTCCTCCAACGTATCAGTCTTAGCTGGTAGTTGCAATGTAGTACCGAAGGAACACTACATGGGCCATGGTTGTCTTTCAGATGAGAGGTTAAACCAAGAAGGATAGAGAAGATCCCATGGTATGTTTTTTGTTAAAATGAAGAGGAGCAGGATGTCCTGCGCACGGGCCCAGCTAATATTTAACCCTCAACTATCATGCCTAAAATAGATTAGCTGGTCATTTACCATATTGCTACGTGTGGGAACTTGCTGTGAGCAAATTGGCTGGCATGTTTCCTACATTGCAACAGTGACAACACTTCAAAAGTACATCATTTGGTAGTCAAGCACTGAGATTGCAAGTGGCACTACGATAAAGGCAAGTTCTTCTTTCCTGCCCCGCTTCTATTTTCTTCAAGATATCCATCTCATGGCCTGGATGGTAAAGCCATTTCGCCAGAGATCTGTGAAATATTTTCCAAACAAACTATCTTTAGAGCCAAGGAAAAAAAAATTTAAAAAAAAACAAGCGACCAGAAGACCAGTTTTATTTTTGTGCACTGGCTATAAACAAAGCAATTCCAACTGCATTGCATACATCACTGGCGAGGAGCGATTTCACAGATCTGCAGTACCAGACAGAAATGAACAGCGACTGCTTGTGACTGAAGAACATGCTTAAAACATTGGATGCTAGCGGAAGACACCATGAAATAATTCAGCAACAGAAAGTTTTCAATTAACCAACTGATGTTGCAGTATTGGGAATTTCACCATAATTTTTAAATAATGCAATACTGAAACAAACCACTTCAAAAATGATCAGACTACTGGGAAACTATATTATATATTTACATACACTCATACTGATGGCAGCAATGACTCACATATCAAACATAAGACCCGAGCCAAGTAGTATACAGATGGCTAGCTTAAAAACCCCTGATTGCATGGTCAACTAATCTCACTCAAGAATAATACATGGTCGCAGGGTTTACAATAATTAAAATACTGCTAAGTCAAAAGGTCCTCACAGTTGGCGACTTACCTGCAGAGGTTACAACAGCATTTAAAATAAACTAAAAGATGATCAACATCTTAATTCAGACTGCTTGCAATGATCAGGGTAGGTTTGCCATTATGTTGACAAAAATCTGAATAGGGCTGATGGGTGCATTTGGCATCAGTTGTCCCTGGGGTAGGGGGCAAGGGGTAGATTGGTAGGGACAAGGGGTAGAATAAAAGTGCAGGCAAGAGTTCCCAATCGAGATTGTTACCCCATGACCCCTGCTGGAAAGTGCATATGTAGGGGCATCAAGGAAAGACTCGATCAGCTCCATCATGTTCATCTGCCCCCTTCCACTGTTCCAAACATAAATGAAAATCCTGCAGTCCCTCACCATCAAGGTTCACTTACAATGGGCCTCTTGGCCAGATTCCACAGGGATTGTGGGAACCATCGCACACTGTACCTCCACAAAGAAGTGGGGACACAAAAAAAAAAAAGAGCGAGAGCGACACAAATGCATAAAGAATACCATGCCTCAAGAATGGAGTGATGGGGGCATTAATGCTCCATGTGAAACACATATTGCAGTCAGAGTTAGAGAACCAGCCAATTTTTCAAACTTAATTGAAGACAAATTAGTCACGACATAGACTAAATGGATAATGCGATTTGGTTTCAACAGGCATAGGGTTGCCAATCATCCAGGACTGTTCTGGAGGCTCCAGGAATTGAAGATTAATCTCTTGACAATCCAGGAGAAAAATAACTTTCTTTCAACACTTGTTTTAGTTATAAAAATTGTTGGGGTTGAGAAGGAAAAGGCTGTTTAAGCGACAGTCAAGAATAATCCAAATCGAGTAACTAAGAGTGGTGGGGGTTGGGGCAGTTGGAGGGAGTTCATGTGATGAAACTTGCAGGAATACATTCAACCCGAGTTGGCAAACTCTATCCAAACAGTAGCTGCAAAATATTCTTACCACTGTGAGCTCGCAAAGAGAACCACCACCACCACACCCCCCACCCCACCCTGTCCGGCCACCACCCACCCAAAAGCTACAACGAAACAACGAAAAACAAGTCTGAACACGAGATGACACAATAGCAACAATCAGACTATCTGCCCTGTAGCACAGAATGGAGGACAATGGAAGGTCATGACTGCCTTCTATTCTCTAGTACAGGAACCTGTCTTCGACACTCACTCAATATTTATTTTATAGATTCATTTACTCTCCAGAGATGGAAAGAATAATTGTGAAAATAGTGAACTGTTGAAAAATCAGAGGACATCCCTTTCTAGAAATTATTGCACAAATGTAAATAAGGTAGGAACACCGGAAAAGAAATCCAATGTAGTTTGAGTGTAAAATAGCTTCATGTAATTCAGTTCCCAACTGCACCCCTCCCCCATCCCAATCCCACTCCAACTAAGCCAACTTGACCAAATGATCTCTAGCTTTAAACTGGCCATTTTCTAAAGGTCATACATGACTGCATTGCACTAAATGACACTGCAGAGTAAAAATTACCTGTTGAAACATTTGGAAGGTAGGCTCGAAGACCCCTAAAAGCAACACCAGTAGCTTTAAAATCAGCTGAGCTTCTCCCACCTCTAACTTGGACATGACATAATACCTTAGATATGTTTGACTTGCCTTTACACTCAAATTGCCACAACAGAATTTCATGCACCAATGTAAAAACAAGAGTAAATTGCCGCTTTAATTTTAGAACTGCTTGAACCTGGGACCAGCTGCACTTTATAAACATTCAAAGCACCATAACCAGAATTGGTAAACATGAATCACATTGAATGTTTCACATTTACAATGGCAACTTCTGCATTCGGGCAAGAGCGAGTGTATTTGAGAAAAATGCTCTGGTGTGGGTCTTCCGTCTCCAGGCCCCATGAGCCTCCTCCCTCCTTGTTGGCCTCCTGTTTAAAACATTATTGAACACGCTCTGTAAAGTTTTCTGGGAACACACTTTTAATGGACTTCAGATCTTTCCGCTGGATCCAGTCACTCTCCTTGATGCCCATGAGCCAGCCCTCATCCTGTGGGGAAAGAAACAATTGCAAATAAAGTGGACCAGCGTTAGCAAAAACTAGCCTTGCCACCTCCACTGATGTGGAGCTCAAATTCCATTTGGTAAAAAGCATTAGGCTCGTCACTCAAGGTACAAGATTCAAGCCATTTATCATCAAGCTTGGGAGTTTTTAAAAAAAGATAAGTAAAATGGATTTTGGAACTCAAGTAATCTGTACCCTGCTAGTTTAGGCTACTTGAGAAAGATGGCAAGCCCAAGATTGCTCAGGAACATGGGAATATATCAAGACTAGGCGACATCAACCTTCTGACTAAACCCAAGTTAAAAGTATATGGATTTAAATAGAACTGTTATAAAAGGACTTCTAAAAGTAATTCATTGGATGTGAAGTGCTTTGGGAAGTGTAGTCACTGCTGTAATGTAGGAAGTGTGGAGGCTAATTTGCACACAGCAAGGTCCTACAAAGATCAAAATTAGATAAATGGGCAGATAATACATTTTAAAACAGAATAATGTTGATTGAGGGATAAAGTGTTATCCAGGAGACCAGGGAAGACTCCCCTATTCTTCAGAACAGCAGCTTGGGATCTTTCACATCCACCCGAGGGAAGGCAGGGCATTGGTTTAAGGTCTCATCTGAAAGGTGAGATCTCAGCACTCCCTTAGTACCGAGTGCATTAACCTAGATTTTGTGCTCCAGGCACTACCTTCTCATACCCTTAAATCATATTCCTTGCCAATTCCAGCTGCTCCTTAATTGAAGACTGCAAAATAAGAACACTGATCTTACAGGATCCAATTATAAAATTTGGGTTTGTAAACATATCTCCACACAAATACAATTCCCATTCCCTCCTCAGCTCCTGAATCAGCAGTTCAAATGAATTTTAACAATTTCTTTCCTACAGAAATTCTGCCTCTGAATCTTACACCAAAGGCATCATTAAGAGTGCAAAAGCAAACTAGTGCAGATACTGGAAATCTGAAATAAAAGCAGTAAAATGTGGGAAACATTCAGCAGGTCTGGCAGCATCAGTGAAGACAGAAACAGTGTTAATGTTTCAGGTCAATGACCTTTCATCATGACCGTTCATCAGAACGGTCACTGACCTGAAATATTAATTCTGTTTCTGATCACAAATGCTGCCAGACCTGCTAAGCATTTGCTGCATTTTCTATTTTTATATCGTTGAGAATAAGTTTTCTTTCGTCTCAATTGATGCAAATTTTTCACCTTTCAATTGCTCTGTGCTGATACAGAAATGTTTACATTGTGGGTGGGTTAAGGTTACTATGCAAAGTGGAGAAGTTTACAATTTGCAAGGGAAGGAATAGAAAAGTTGCTGGGTGCCCATGGCATTGCCGAAGGATTTTGAAGAGTACTTTGAAAGAGAAAGCAAGAATAAGCTGAAGGAGCAGGCACTAATGCTGGAGCAGTAACAAGGATTAGACTGGCGGCAAGAGTTCAGGGTGTGCATAGAGATTATGCGTAGCTGCAGTGGATTACTGAAGTACAGAGGAAGATTAGAAAGCAAGGACAAGGATCTTCAAAGTCCACTTGAAGCTTGGGTAGCTCAAAGATAAGGCAGAGAGGATTGTGGGAATTTGCACAGAGGACAACTTGTCGAAACTCAGGATATTGCAGCCCAAGTGCCAAAAGGAGAATAGGACTCAATTTGACTGTTGAAGATGCTATAGCTAGTAATATTAATTACTGAATTTCATTTTTTTTTTTAAAAAAAAGATAAGCATCTGTACATCTCCACTAACACAAATGCCTTTTCTCAAACGGAGACAAGCATTCTTACCTTAGAATCAAAAAGGTTCTAATTTCAAGCCCCGATACTGGAGCACAAAATCCAGGCCGACACTCCAATGCAATGCCAGAGGCACAGTCTTTCAGATATGTTTAACCGAGGCTCCATTTGTCCTCACAGGTGGACGTAAAAGACCCCACGGCACTAATTTTGAAGAGCAGGAAAGATCTCCCTGGTGACCTTGCAAATATTTATCCCTCAACCAACATAAAAAAAACCATTATCTGGTCATTACGACAATGTTGTTTATGTGGGTTTGCTGTACACAGATTGGCTGCTGTGTTTCCTACATTACAACAGTGTCTACACTTAATGTATTGCACTGGCTGTAAACCACTTTGCAAAATGCAGAGGTCAAAAAGGTTCTGTATAAATGGAAGTCTCTCTCTCCTCCCCATCACTGAACATGATCCCGGGACCGACTGAAATCTTGAAGTTTTAGTTGCATCAGAGGTACTTAAAATGAAAAAAAAAGAGACAAAACTGCTCACCTGTTCCTCTGGGTTTTCATGGGCAACAACAAAAACAACATCGCCTGCTTTAAGGTTTAGTTCATCACTGTCCGTTGCGTTGTAATCATGGAGAGCCCGAACCTGCCACAACAGTGGAAAGTGTTAGCTGAACCATGCATCACACTCAATTCACTAAGAGTTTCTAACCTTTTTATTTCTACGAAGATCCATTCACTTAACCCAACAGCCAATTCACCTCAATTCCAAAGGCTAGAATTGTCTGACTTTGTGGCTCAGCAGCTTGAGTCTAGATTAACCAAAAACCAAGGTAATTCTTCAGGTGGAGGGTTTAGGAAAGGAATTCCAATGCTTAGGGACCAAGCTGAAGGCACAGCTACCAATGATGGAGCAAAGAAAACCAAGGATGTGCGAGAGACCAGAAGCAGAGGAGTGGAGAGAAATCTCAGATTTGCAGGTTAGAAATAAGGAAAGGTGGGCAGCAAGAGGATTTGGGGGAAATTTGAAAACAATGACATTAACATTAAAACTGAGGTGCTGGGGAACAGGAGCCAAGTACATAGCATTCCAAGTTGCAACATTAGTTTCAAGAGACCATAAATACACACTCGATCCACCCTTCCTTCCACCTCCCCAATCCTTCGCCCCACTCAGGCAACTTTCTCAACACCAGCCAAGATCAGAGTTAACAAATCCAACTACAGCTCAAGACCAGTGTAAAAACGGAGGGTTCTACCATGCTTAGAAGGTAGTAAAAATCAGGTAGCTTATATTTCCTGAGCATGTGAGACAGAGAGAGGCCAGTGTTTGATGTGACTGCCGCTTCATCACCTGAAAAGCACCCACGATCACCGATTGCTGGAGGGCCCAAACAGCAATTCTTGCTTGCCAACCGAACCCACGAAGACCAGGCAACTCTTCTGTACTCGTCGCTTTGTCTCATTTCAATTTCACCAGTGTGCAACGAAAGAGTTTCTGGCCCCATTTTGGTTTATTGATTCATTTGGGGTATTGTGGGCATCACTGGCTAGACCAGCATTTAGTGCCCATCCCTAATGGCCCTTGAGAAGGTGGTGGTGAGCGGCCTTCTTGAACTGCTGCAGTCCTTGGGGTGTAGGTACACCAACAGTGCTGTTAGAAAGAGTGTTCCAGGATTTTGACCCAGTGACAGTGAAGGAACAATATAGTTCCAAGTCAGAATGACGTGTTGCTTGGAGGGAACATGCAGGTGGTAATGTTCCCATGCATCTGCTGTCCTTGTCCTTCTAAGTGGTAGAGGTCGCGGGTTTGGAAGGTGCTGTCGAAGGAGCCTTGGTGAGTTGCTGTAGTGCATCTTATAGATGGTACACACTGCAGCCACTGCGCGTTGGTGGTGGAGGGAATGAATGTTGTAGGTGTTGAACGGGGTACCAATCAAGCGGGCTGCTTTGTCCTGGGTGGTGTTGAGCTTCTCGAATGTTGTTGAAGTTGCACTTGTCCAGGCAAATGGAGAGTATTCCATCACACTCCTGACTTGTGCCTTATAGATGATGGGCAGGCTTTGGGGAGTCAGGTGGTGGGTTATGCACCACAGAATTCCCAGCACCTGCCCTGCTCTTGTAGCCACAACATTTATTTGGCTGGTCCAGTTCAGGTTCTGGTCGATGGTGGGGGAACGCAGCAATGGCAATGCCACTGAACATCCAGGGGGGCCGGTTAGACTCTCACCCGTGAGAGTGAAAATCATTGCCTGGCACTTAAGTGGTAATAGCATTTGCACCACACATCAGCCCAGCCTGGATGCTGCCCAAGTATTTCTGCATGTGGGCATCAGCTGCTTCAGTATCTGAGGAGCCGCGAATGGTGCTGAACATTGTGCAGTCATCAGCGAACATCCCCACTTCTAATCTTATGATGGAATGGTCATTGATGAAGCAGCTGAAGATGGTTGGACCGAGAACACTACCGAGGAACTCTTGCAGTGATGTCCTGGGACTGAGATGATTGACCTCCAACAACCACAACCATCTTCCTTTGTGCCAGGTACGACTCCAACCAGTGGAGAATTTTCCCCAATTTGCATAGAGTACAATTTCCAGAATGTTGTCAGGTCCCATAGCCTTTACAGTATCCAGTGCCTTCAGCCATTTCTTGATATCACGTTGAGTGAATCGCATTGGCTGAAAACTGGCAGCAGTAATGCTGGGGACCTCAGGAGGGGGAGAGAGAGATGGATCATCCACTCAGTACTTCTTCCTGAAGATGGATGCAAATGTTTCAGCCTGGTCTTTTGCCTGGTGCGCTGGGCTCCTCCATCATTGAGGATGGGGATATGTGTGGAGCCCCCTCTACCTGTCAGGCAGTTGCTTAATTGTCCATCATCATTCACAACTTGACGTGGCAGGACTGCAGAGCTAAGATCGGATCCATTGGTTGTGCGATTGCTTAGCCTCGTCTATTGCATGCTGCTTCCACTGTTTGGCATTTAAGTAGTTTGGTGTTGTAGTTTCACCAGGTTGACGCCTCATTTTGAGGTATGCCTGGTGCTGCTCCTGGCATGCCCTCCTGTGCTCTTCATTGAACCAGGGTTGGTCCCCTGGCTTGTTGATAATGGCAGAGTGGAGGATATGCCAGGCCACAAGGTTACGGTTTGTGGTAAAGTACAATTCTGCTGCTGCTGATGGTCCGCAGCAACTCATGGATGCCCATTTTTGAGTTGCTAGATCTGTTTGAAAGCTGTTCCATTTAGAACAGTAGTGCCACACCCTCAGTGCGAAGACAGGACTTCATCCCCACACGGACTGTGTGTGGTCACTCCTACCAATTCTGTCATGGACAGATGCATCTGTGACAGGTAGAGTGGTGAGGACGAGGTCAGGTAGGGTTTTTTCCTCTTGTTGGTTCCTTCACCACCTGCCACAGACCAGTAACCTAATAAAGAGGAATAAAATTAAGTACTAGCCGCTTCAATGCATTTTTATCAAAACAAAACTTGACACCCACCTTAAACTGAAATCCAGGGGGCATTTCAATCTCTTCAGAAGGGACTGTATCATATACAGCTCCATTGGTGGTTGCTGGAAGGGTCTCCGTTACCACAGCTGGCAAAGTATCCTTAGACTTAAAGATAAAAAGGCAGTGCTTAGTGTTCTGTAAACTTCAGCACCAGTGAAATAGTGTTGAAAAACTAAAATACATACTCAGCTACTCCAACCTGCATGTATATTGCACCTTTAATGTAGCATATTGTGCCTAGGCACTCTATTGGATTTACCAAATAAAATTTGACAAGAGTTACATCAGGAGATACTGGAACACATGATCAAAAGCTTGGTCAAAGAGGTAGCTTTTTAAAAAGGAGCATCTTAAAGGAGGGGGGTTTAAGGGAGATCATACCAGAGCTTCCGGCCTCAGCAGCTGAAGGCACGGCCTCCAAAAGGTGGAGCAATTAAAAATCAGGGATGCGCAAGAGGCCAGAGTTGGAGCAGCGCAGAGATTGGAGTGCTGTGGGGCTGGAGAAGGTTACAGATCAGGAGCGTGCAAGGCAAGAAAACTGAAAACCAGGATGAGAACTTTTAAATGGAGACACTGCAGGCCAGGAGCCAATTTAGACAGCAAGCACAGGGTGATGAGCGAACAGGACTTGGCACAAGTTAGGATACGGGTAGGAGTGTTTAAGGGGTTTATTTACCCTCACCGCAGGTCAGGAGGTAGTGGGCTTAAACCCCACTTCAGCAGCTGAGCACATAAACTGGGCTGACGCATCAACATGGAGAGGAATGCTACCACATCTTGGATGAGATGTTAAACCGACACCCAGTCTACCTGTTCAAGTGGGTGTTAAAAATTTCCATAGCACTATTCCAAGAAAAGCAGGGGAGTTCTCCTGGTATGCTAGTCACTGATCCCTCAAACCACTCAACCTGCACCAAATCAGATTAACCAGGCCTGCATCTCATTCTGTTCTTGGAACTTGCTGTGTGCAAAATGAATGCCACACTTGCCTACAAAATGACACTTCAAAAAGTAAAATGGGGCGCAAAGCTCAGACATCCTGAGGATGTGAAAGGTGCAATATAAATCCAGGTTTTCCCCCCTTAAATGTGCCCTTCAAGGAGAGGAAGGCTGTGAGATGGAGGGGTTTAAGGAGGGAATTCCAAAACATAGGGCCTAGACCAATAAAAACATGGCCACCAGTGGTGGGGCAAAGAGAATACCTGGTGCAAATGAGGCCAGGCAGAGGAATGCATGACTTTCAGAGCATTGTAGGACTGGGTGTGAGTGGAGGTGGGGGGGGGGGGGGGGGGGGGTGGGTAGCGGAGAGAAGAAAAACAGCGAGAGCTTTGAGGAATTTAAACACTTTTTAAATTTGATGCATTTTGGAGACCAGGAGGCAAATGTAGATCAATCAGCACTGTTTGCACCCTCCTTGTATGGTTCAGTGTCTCTTATTCTGTCAGATGTCAGCAGACCCACTATTTCTTGGAATGAGGAACTGAAGGAAATTATTAGCAAAAAGGTTGTATTGGAGAAATTAAATGGGGCTGAAGGTTGGCAAGTTCCCAGGACCTGATATTCTACATTCCAGAGTGTTGAAAGAGGTAGCTATGGAGATAGTGGATGCATTGATCATCTTCCAAAAGCAAATAGATTCTGGAGCGGTTCCTGCAGATGGCAAGGTAGCAAATGTCACCCCACTATTTAAGAAGGGAGGGAGAGAACACAGGGAACTACAGACCTGTTAGCCTTACATCAAAAGTAGGGAAAATGTTAGAATCTATTCTAAAGGATGTGATAAATGGACACTTGGATAATAATGATCTGATTGGGCATAGTCACATGGATTTATGAATGGGAAATCATGTTTGACAAACCTGTTGGGAGTTTTTTTTTGAGGATGTCATTAAGAGAATTGGAATTGGTGGATGTAGTATACTTGGATTTTCAGAAGGCTTTTGATAAAGTCCCCCACAGGAGGTTGGGTAGCAAAATTAAAGCAAGTGGGATAGGAGGTAATATACTGGCATGGATTAAGGATTGCTTAACAGGCAGAAAGCAGAGAGTATGAATAAACGGGTCATTCTTGCATTGGCAGGCTGTGACTAGTGGGGTACCGCAAGGATGAATGCTTGGGCCCCAGCGGTTCACAATATATATCAATAATTTGGATATGGGGACCAAATGTAATATTTCCAAGTTCGTAGATGACTCAAAACTAGGTGGGAGTGCGTGTGTTATGAGAAAGATGCAAAGCAGATTTGGACAGGCTTCAAGAACGTGGCAGATGGAATACAATGTGGAAAAATGAGAGTTTATCCATTTTGGTAGGAGGAACAGATGTGCCGATTACTTCGTAAATGGCAAGAGATTAGAAAGTGTAGATGTACAAAAGGGACCTGGGTGCTCGTCAATAAGTCACTGAAAGCTAACATGCAGGTGCAGCAAGCAATTAAGAAGGCTAATAGTAAGTTAGCCTTTATCGCAAGAGGATTGGAGTACAGGAGTAGTGAAGTCTTGCATCAATTGTATAGAACCTTGGTTAGACCGGACCCGGAGTACTCTGTAGCTTTGGTCCCTTTACCTTAGAGAGGATATTATTGCCATAGAGGCAGTACAATGAAGGTTCACTAAACTGTTCCCGGGATGGCAGGACTGTCCTATGGAGAGAGATTGGGGAAACTGGGCCTGCATTAGAGTTTCGAAGAACGAGAGGTGATCTCATTGAAACCTACAAAACACTGAAAGGGTCGATGCAGCTATGATGTTTCCCCTAGTTGAGGGGTCTAGAACCAGGGGACAATTTCAAAATAAGGGGGAAGCCACTCAGGACAGAGATGGAGGAGAAATTTCTTTACTCAGAGGGTTATGAATCTTTGGAATTCTGTTTAAAGTACAGATTGACAGATTTTTAAATACCAAGACATAAAGGGATATGGGGATAGCGTGGGAAAAAAGGCACTGAACTGGATGATCAGCCATGATTGTACTGAATGGCGCAGCAGGCTCGATGGGCTGAATGGCCTACTCCTGTTCCTATATCTTTCCAGCATTTCCTGTTTTTAGCTTTTGCACTGCTCAATTCCCAGGACAGAAGAAAGTCCAAAGACAGCAGCAGTGTGGGACTAATCACTGGGCAAGATTTAGTACAGCTGCTCTTAATGGCAGAGGAACGACAGACAAGCAGAAGACCACCAGCTGGGTTGAGCAAGCTACAAGTTTGACCTGCAACTTCATATCAATTCATTCCAATTCCCTGGAAATGTAGCTGGTTTATTTAGTGCAAGTATAAGGATTACAGACCCAAGGCAGGTAGACAGAGCTGAGATACATATCAGCCATGTTGTAATTGAGACTCAGGTGACTGAATGGCCTGCTCCTGCACCTAGGTTAAATTACTGTCTTGGTAAAACAGTGAACTAATTCCCCTTACCTTAGCAATGTCAGCTCCAGTTTCATCGTCCATGATTTCATTCTTTGGTTCTGGTTGTCCCTCTGACTGAAATTCAGGAAAATACTGATTAGATGGAAGACTATCTTCTAAGTGGTGGATAAATGATACAAATCCTATATCTATAAACAAAGTTTTAATGCTTTAGTTACAGAAGTTCTCTTTTTAAATGTAAGTGTTTCTTGGTCTATTGGCCATCTGGTTGTTTCAAAACGTCTGCCAGAAAGTAAACTCATCAGTTTGCACTGAAATCATATGGACCAGGGAGGTCACAGACTTTCTTATTCAGTGCTGAGGCCAGGATACCAACTCTCCAACTGGCCTCAAAATGCTCAGGCTAGGGAGGGGGAGCTCCTGATTAAAGGCCTGTTATCCGACCCAAACCTGACAACGTGTCGGGTTGGGGTCAGCTTGAGCCCCCCTTCTGGATCCAGTTTTAGGGCTCGGGTCAAGCCAGGCCGGGTCCAGGTCGGGCCGGACACACGGTAAGTGCTCTGCTGGTAAGTATCGAAATTTAAAAAAAACTCACCCAAGCTGGGAGTCCGGGACAAAACTGAGTCAGCGCAGCGAGTGAGTCAAGTTACTGTGACATCATCACACATGCACTGCAGCTTCCTGGAGGTTCAGAGTCAGAAGGTAAGTAAAGGGATGGTCGGGCCGGGGCAAAATCGGAGGGACTCGGACCAGGTCAGGCTCAGGTCCGCTGTAGTTTAGTCAGGTTCTTTTTTCCGACCTTAGCAGGCCTTTACTCCTGATAACTGTGGTTCAGTGAGTTAGCACTCCCACCTGTGATTCAGAAGATCACAGGTTCAAGACCCACTCCAGAGACTGGGGCACAATCTAGGCTGACACTCCAAAGGAGTGCTGCACGGTCAGAGGTGCTGTCTTTTCAACGAAACATTAAACCAAGGCCCTGTCTGCCCACTCAGGTGGACGTTAAAGATCCCATAACACTATTAAGAGGAACAGTGTAGTTCACTCCAGTTGGTTGAGTAATATCCATTCCTTAACCAATAATTAAAAGATTTAGTCATTTCTCATTTTTAATGGAGAACTTGCTGTGCACAAACTGGCTGCCATCTCAACAACAGTACCTACACTCCTAAAGTAGCTCATTAGATGTAAAAACACTTTGGGACATCCAGAGGTCATGAAAAGTGCTTATATGAACATGTTTTCTTTCTATCCAGTAAATCCTGCAATAAACTGTAGTGTGTTTATGGACAGCAAGGCTTTCAAAGAGCCAGCACAGGCATGATGGACAGAATGGCCTCCGTCTGTACTACAAAATTCAATGATCAATCTCAACTAATACTGCGCAGAGCGGATTAGCCTGCCAGCACTTGAACATACTTAGGTACTGGACTGCACGATATTAAACACAACCTTCAGTGCAAGATGGGAGAGAATTAAAATTCCCTTCATGTCTGGGCACTTTCTAAAATACTAAGCATCAGTGGCTGCCTTGGGAATTAATTCATCTGGAATTGTAAGTCATTGTTTTAGCAAGACTCAGTTGATTTATTTATTTTTATTATAATAGTCTTCTAAAGTTTTAAACTTAAAGAGTTTAGTCATGGCAGGAAGGCGGAGAGCCATGGTTTGCTCCTCTTGCTGCATGTGGGATTCCGGGAACATTTCCAGTCCCCGGGACCAGCATGTGCGTAGCAAGTGTCCAGCTGCAGCTCCTGGAAGCTCGGGTTTCACAGCTGGAACGGCAGCTGGAAACACTGTGGAGCATCCATGAGTCTGAGAGCATCGTGGATAGCACGTATAGAGAGGTGGTCACACTGCAGCTACTTGAGGAAGGAAGGGAATGGGTGACCACCAGGCAGTCCAAAAGAAACAGGCAGGTAGTTCAGGAATCCCCTGGAGTCCCACTTGCAAATCGGTATTCCTTTTTGGAGGCGGATTCCTCCAGGGAGTGCGGACAGAGCCAAGCTTCTGGCACCACAAGCAGCCTGTCTGCACAGGAAGGGGGAAAAGGGAGAAAGAGCAATAGTAATAGGGGATTCTACAGTCAGGGGAACAGATAGGTGCTACTGTGGCCGTCAACATGACTCCAGGATGGTGTGTTGCCTCCCTAGTGCCAGGGTCTGGGATGTCACTGAACGGCTGCAGGGCATCCTGAAGGGGGAGGGTGATAAGGCAGAGGTCATGGTACATGTTGGTACCAATGACAGAGGTAGAAAGAGGGATGAGGTCTTGCATTAAGAATTCAGGGAGTTAGGCAGTAGACTAAAAAGCAGGACCTCTTGGGTTGCAATCTCCGGATTACTCCCAGTGCCACATGCTTGTGAGTATAGAAATAGGAGAATAGCACAGATGAATGCGTGGCTTAAGAGTTGGTGCAGGAGGGAGGGTTTTAGATACCTGGACCACTGGAACCATTTCTGCGGAAGGTGGGACCTGTACAAGCGGGACAGACTACATCTCAACCAGAGGGGGACTAACATCCTTGCTGGCGGGTTTGCTAGTGCTGTTGGGAGGCGTTTAAATTAATTTGGCAGGGGGAGGGGATGCAGACTTCTAGTAGAATAGGGACACAGCTAAACACAGGAAAGCAAACAAGTCAGGAGAGAATACAGCAGAAGTAAGTTTCAAGAGAGTAAGACCAGGATGGATGGCCTCTAATGCCAGGAGTATTACAGGTAAAACGGATGAGTTAAGGGCAAGGAATGACATGTGGAATTGTGATATAGTAGCCATCATGAAGACATGGTTGAGGGAGGGGCAGGATTGGCAGCTTAATATCCCGGGATATAGAATCTTCAGGCGAGACAGAGGAGGAGGTAAAAGAGGAAGGGGCATTGCAATATTAGTTAAGGAGTCAGTTACTGCAGTAAGGAGAGATGATATCTTGGAGGGGGCATCAAATAAACTCTACCCATAAAGCTTCAGGAATAAAAAAGGGACAGTCACATTGCTAGGTGTTTATTATAGATCCCCAGATAGTCAGTCAGCAGGAAATTGAAGAGCAAATATGTGCGCAATTCGCAGGTGTGTAAAAATAATAATGAGGTGATTTCAACTTTCCCAACATTAATTGGGATAGTCATCGTGTTAAGAGCTTCGATGGAGTGGAGTTCTTAATGTATACAGGAGAACTTTTTAGCTCAATGTAGAGGATCCAACAAGGGAGGGTGCAGTGCTGGAGCTAATTCTGAGGAATGAAGCCAGACAGGTGGTTGATGTGTTGGTGGGGGCGCATTTTGGTGATAGCGACCACAACCTGGTACAATTTAAGCTTGTTATGGAGAAAGAAATAGACAAGTTGCAGAAAAAGGTTTTGGATTGGGGGAGAGCAAATTTTAGTAAAATAAGGCAGGATCTGGCCTAGGTAGACTGGAAAGAGCTACTTGTCAGGAAATCTACAGATGAGCAGTGGGGGGCATTCTAAGAGGAAATGGGGAGGGTACAGGCCCAACATGTCCCCTCTAGGGTAATAGGTAGGAACAACAAGCACAGAGAACCATGGATGACCAGAAACATTCAGGGTACGATGAGTAGGAAAAGAGGCTTTTAGCAAATACAAGGACAGCAAATCAACGGAAGCATTAGTGGAATATAGAAAGCGTAGGATGGAGCTTAAGAAAGCAACTAGGAGAGCAAAGAGGGGATATGAGAAAGCTCTGGCTGGTAAAAGTAGGGAAAATCCCAAGATATTCTATAAGTATATCAATGGGAAGAGGATAACCAGGGAAAGAGTAGGACCCATTAGGGACCAAGGGAGAAATCTGTGGGTGGTGCCAGAGGACATTGGTATGGTGTTGAACGAATACTTCACATCTGACCCAAGAGAATGAGGATGTAGATATGGAACTGAGAGAGAGAGACTGTGAGGATCTTGAGCAAATTGTCATAGGGAGTGACAAGGTAGAGGGTTTTGGCAGGCTTAAAAGTGGACAAATTTTCAGGTCCGGATGATTGGTGTCCCAGGATGCTGTGGGAGGCGAGGGTGGAGATTGCAGGGGCTCTGACCCAAATTTTTAATTTCTCTCCGGCCACGGGGGAGGTGCCAGAGGACTGGAGAACAGCTAATATGGTCCCACTATTTAAGAAAGGTTGTAGAGATAAGCCAGGGAACTATAGACCAGTGAGTCTCACGTCAGTGGCAGAGAAACTATTGGAGAAAATTCTGAAAGAGAGAATCTATCTCCACTTGGACAGGCAAAATTTGATTAGGAATAGTCAGCATGGCTTTGTCAGAGGGAGATCATGCATAACAAATTTGATTGAATTTTTTGAGCATGTGACCAGGTGCGTAGATGAGGGTAGTTTTTGTTTTTAGTTCATTCATGGGATGTAGGAGTCACTGGCCAGGCCAGCATTTATTGCCCATCCCTAATTGCCCTGGGGAAGGTGGTGGTGAGCTGCCTTCCTGAACCACTGCAGTCCATTTGGGGTAGGTATACCCACAGTGTTGTTAGGAAGGGAGTTCCAGGATTTTGACCCAGCGACAGTAAAAGGAACGGCGATATAGTTCCAAGTCAGGATGGTGTGTGACTTGGAGGGGAACTTGCAGGTGGTGGCGTTCCCATGTATTTGCTGCCCTTGTCCTTCTAGTTGGTAGAGGTCACAGGTTTGGAAGGTGCTGTCCAAGGAGCCTTGGTGCAGTGCATCTTGTAGATGGTACACACTGCTTTCACTGAGTCAGTGATGGAGGGAGTGAATGTTTGTAGATGGGGTGCCAATCAAGCGGGCTGCATTGTCCTGGATGGTGGTGTCGAGCTTAGAGTGTTGTTAGAGCTGCACCCATCCAGGCAAGTGGAGAGTATTCCATCACACTCCTGACTTGTGCCTTTTAGATGGTGGACAGGCTTTGAGGAGTCAGGTGGTGAGTTACTCGCCTCAGGATTCCTCGCCTCTCACCTACCCTTGTAGCCATGGTATTTATATGGCTACTCCAGTTCAGTTTCTGGTCAATGGTAGCCCCTAGGATGTTGATAGTAGGGGATTCAGCGATGGTAATGCCATTGAATGTCAAAGGGAGACGGTTAGATTGTCTCTTGTTGGAGATGGTCATTGCCTGGCACTTGTGTGGTGCGAATATTACTTGCCACTTATCAGCCCAAGCCTGGATATTGTCCAGGTCTTGCTGTATTTCTACACGGACTGTCAGTATCTGAGGAGTCACGAATGGTGAACATTATGCAATCAGCAGCGAACATCCCCACTTCTGACCTTATGATTGAAGGAAGATCAGGTAGTGCAGTTGATGTCATTTACATGGATTTCAGCAAAGCCTTTGACAAGGTCCCACATGGAAGACTTATCAAGAAAGCAAATGTACATGGGATACAGGGTAACTTGATAAGGTGGACTCAAAATTGGCTTAGCTATAGGAGACAGAGAGTGATGACAGATGGCTGTTTTAGTGACTGGATGCCAGTGTCCAGTGGCATACCACAGGGATCTGTGCTGGGTCCCCTATTGTTTGTCATTCATATAAACAACTTAGATGACTATATGGGGGGTAGGATCAGTAAGTTCGCGGATGACAAAGATTGGCCGAGTGGTTAACAGTGAGGTTGAGTGTCTTGGGTTACAGGAAGATATACACGGGATGGTCAAATGGGCAGATGAGTGGCAGATGGAATCTAAGCCTGAAAAGTGTGAGGTGATACACTTTGGAAGGAGTAATGTGACATGGAAGTATTCAATGAATGGCCTGACACTGGGAAGTCCCGAGGAACAAAGGGGCCTTGGCGTGCTTGTCCATAGATCTCTGAAGGCAGAAGGGCAGGTTAATAGGGTGGTGAAAAAGGCATATGGGAACACTTGCCTTTATCAATCGAGGCATAGATTACAAAAGCAGGGAGGTCAGTTGGAGTTGTATAGAACTTTGGTAAGGCCACAGCTGGAGTACTGCGTGCAATTCTGGTCGCCACATTATTGGAAGGATGTGATTGCACTGGAGGGGGTGCAGAGACAATTCACCAGGATGTTGCCTGGGATGGAACATTTAAGCTATGAAGAGAGGTTGGATAGGCTTGGGCTGTTTTCGCTGGAGCAGAGAAGACTGAGGGGTAACCTGATCGAGGTGTACAAGATTATGAGGGGCATGGACAGGGTGGAAAGGAAACAGCCCCTTAGTTGAAGGGTCAGTTACGAGGGGACACACGTTTAAGGTGAGGGGCAGGAGGTTTAAGGGGGATTTGAGGAAGAAATTTTTATACCCAGAGGGTGGCGACTGTCTGGAATGCCCTGCCTGGGAGGGTGGTAGAGGCGGGTTGCCTCACATCCTTTAAGAAGTACCTGGATGAGCACTTGGCACGTCATAACATTCAAGGCTATGGGCCAAGTGCTGGCAAATGGGATTAGGTAGACAGGCCAGGTGTCTTTAATGCATCGGTGCAGACTCGATGGGCCGAAGGGCCTCTTCTGCACTATTATTCTGTGATTCTGGTGAATCATGAGTTAACAGTAGTGCTGTAATTGGTGGGGGGAAATGGTGGAAAGTGGTGGGGGAAATGGTGGAGTGGGGTGGGAACTGGAAGATCTGTCCTCAAAAGCCAGCCTTCAGAAAGGTTCTCCATCTGATAGAAGGAATAATCCCACAACCTTCTAATTTCCTTGCATTGAACACATCTGTCCCTCAGCATCTATCCTTCTTGGCTATGTTCATCTCATCAGCAACTTCAAAAAGTGCTGCCTTCTAAGCAACCCTCTGCTTGGCTGCCAAAACAATTTAAAAAAAACTCAGTCAATATTATGGTCTCTGCTTTCTACTCAACATTAACTGACATTATAGAAACATAGAAAATAGGAGCAGTAGGCCATTCGGCCCTTCGAGCCTGCTCCACCATTCATTATGAACATGGCTGATCATCCAACTCAGTAACCAGTTCCTGCTTTCTCCCCATATCCTTTCTTCAGAAGAAAGAACTATATCTAATTCCTTCTTGAAAACAAACAATGTTTTGGCTTCAACTGCTTTCTGTGGTAGCGAATTCCACAGGCTCACCACTCTCTGGGTGAAGAAATTTCTCCTCATCTCAGTCCTGAAAGGTTTTCCCCGTATCCTTAGACTATGACCCCTGGTTCGGGACTCCCCCACCATCGGGAACATCCTTCCTGCATCTACCCTGTCAAGTCTTGTTAGAATTTTATAGGTTTCTACGAGATCTCCAGCGAATATAATCCCAACCGACTCAATCGCTCCTCATACGTCAGACCCGCCATCCCGGGAATCATAATAAATGTCACTAATCCGTAATGGGCTAACGCAGATCCAGTGCCTGCAAGGAGGGCTGTCAAGCACTATAGGCTTTGGTTAGCTAGATCGAGTCAACTCATGATTACAAGGATGATCAAATTAAACGCTTCATAGGTCATTCACCACAAAAAGTCATTCTTCGAGTCGCTCGCCTTACTCAACCCTCAGAGGAAAAAACCCAAGGGGGTTACGATAATAGAAGCAACAAAGTCAAGCACAAAACCAAATAATTAGTTAACAGTCGCAAGATCCACCCCCACACTATCAGACCAATTTTTAAAAATCCCGGTTCCTACAGCAACAGATCCAGCTTTGTCTTCAGCTCCTTTCTCTGCAACTTCACTGCTGACAGTTCCTTGTCCCACTGCCTGCGAGAGAATAACATGTAAAAATTTAGTCAAAGGAATGATCCCTCAATTAAAACTCAGCACACTGACACACTGCAATCAGTTAAGGTCAATGCTATGTAAAGCCTCAAAAGTACCATTAAATCGGGAACAGCTTGCATACTTCCATCTTTTACTTTGTCTATCTGCACTAGGCCTAAGCATTAAAAAGTAACAAGTCATTTAACACGGTCATCTAAAATGCTTTTACAGCAAGAGTATTTTCTGGACATAGCAATATGGAAAATCCCCATAGTAAAAATAAAAATTCAAGCTTTAAAAAAAAAGTCACAGCATTCCATGGACAAGATTAAGATACTTATGGACAATGAAAGTCTAGGAAGATTAAGCCAAAAGACAATATCTGGGCTAGTTTTAGGGGAAATGGTATTAAAGTGTTCATTGTAGAGTTCAAAAAAACCTGAAGAAAATTATGGATGAAGATGATCAAAATCATCCCAAGGTCTTTTTCACTGCAACATCCAACTGGTTCTCAAACAATTCCTGGATTCTCTCAGGAATCTATGCACAGAATGTTCTGCTATCGCTCTGTTTCAACTGCTGGCCCCTTATCGGATTCCAATTTCGTGGATTTACCTTTTCCATACTATTTGCAATTTTGTTTATCCAAGTAAACCAGGCTTTCATTAAGGAGTGAAGAGCCCAGATGTCTCTAGCCTGTCATTACAGGCATCACAAGACTGGGAACATCCTGGCAAATATTCTCTGCAATTCCTCCAATGTTTGAATATTTCCTTTGTGTGTCTCAGTGAACAGAACCAGACAACACTCAAACTTCTTGCACTGACCCAGAAGTCTGCAACATATTCTAAAATGCTAACCATTAGGGTATGCTTTATACTGGCACAATATCTAACTACATCCATTTACAAGCCAAACCTCATCCTTGATCTCAACATATCCTGGAGTTGGGGCAAGTGATTTCAGTCACACTGGAACTATTGCCACCTCCAGGATACACAAATTGATGGCACTTGGGACAAAACTCACAGCCCATGTCACATGTAGAAGTTTGCCAGATCCATTGCACCAAAAAAAAAACACTCAATTTAACCATAGCCTGGATGGTTTGCAACCTCAAGTCACATGATTACTGTATCTCCAGGCTCCAAATAGCAGCCAAATCTGCAGACCCTCCCCCACATCCCCCAAAAATCAGATGAAATGGGCATTTTCCTTTCACAAGCAAGGCTGGCTATCTCAGGTTAAAATTTGAGCAAATATCAAAAGCTCATATAAATGGCACGTATGCTGAACCCAGCCCAGAACACAAGGCTGAGTTTATTTTCTGCTTGCAAACTTAGACTCAACTCAGTTGTAGGATGGAGATGGGGCTGCCACTGCGAACACAACAAATATTTATGCATAATGCTTTTAACGTAATAAAACATCCCAAGGCATTTTATAGGAGCATGTAGGGCGGCACAGTGGCGCAGTGGTTAGCACCGCAGCCTCACAGCTCCAACGACCTGGGTTCGATTCTGGGTACTGCCTGTGTGGAGTTTGCAAGTTCTCCGTGTCTGTGTGGGTTTTCGCCAGGTGAATTGGCCATTATAAATTGCCCCTAGTATAGGTAGGTGGTAGGGGAATAGGGGGATCTGGTGGGATTAGTGTAGGATTAGTATAAATGGGTGGTTGATGGTCGGCACAGACTCGGTGGGCCGAAGGGCCTGCTTCAGGGCTGTATCTCCAAATAAAAAAAATTTTTTTTTAAATAAAAAAAAAACAAAGTACAACAGAGTTACAAAGGGAGATACTAGGTCAGATGAACAAAACCTTGGTCAAAGAGGTAGGTTTTAAGAATGGCCTTAAAAAAGAAAGCAAGGTAGAGAGGCACAGAAGCACAGGGAGGATCTTCCAGAGCCTGGGGCCGAGGCAACAGAAGGCACGGCCACCAATGTTGAAGTGATTAAAATCAGGGATGCACAAGAGGCCAGAATTAAAAGGAGTGCAGATATCTTGAAGGGTTGTAGGACGAGAGGAAATTACAGGACAGGGAGGGGCAAAGCCACAGAGATTTGAAAATAAGGATGAAAATTTTAAAATCAAGGCACTGCTTGACTGGGAAACCAATGTAGTTCAGCGAGCATAGGACTTGGTACAAATTAAGACTCAAAAGGGCAATTGGATAGCACATGCAGTGGAGCTGCAGTTCAGGGGGTTAGAGTTGAAGTGTATTGCTGGGATATTACATCTGGGTGTGCCATATTTAACAATAATGGCAGTGTCTAAGGCAAATGAGAAGGGAAAGCAAAAGAAAGTCCATGATAATACGAATATGTTCAATATGAACAGCCAAATTAGATATTACACAAGGTTAGAGAGATAGTAAATAATGACCCAAACTTTTATTTGCCAACAGCACAGTTCAGGGACCTGTCCTACTTTAGGAATGTTGATATCAGAAGCAGATTCCAATACAAATACCCAACAGATAGGTTGCAGCATTCCTCTGGTCTCTCACAATTTGTTACAATTCAGGACTTTGATCTTCAGACACTAGATGGCACTGCTGAGCAAGTGTCAAAACATGCACAAAACTGAGGAAGATGCAAGGCGGTGCGTAGAACATCAGCGTGAAACATGCAGATCTTATATTCAAAGTAATCACTGGTACCATCCAATGTGGGGAATGGTAGTATAGTGGCTGTTACTGGACTAGAGACCTGGAGATAAGTTCAAATCCCACTACGGCAGCTGGGGAATTTAAACTCAGTTAATTAAATAAACTTGTTTTAAAGCTACAATCAGTAGCAGTAACCATGAAACTACTGTATCTGGCCAAAACCCTCTTCCTACCCTCATCTTAAATCAGTGAGGTATACAAGCAGCAATATACATCACATCAGCCAAGGCCATAACAGTCAACAGGTTATTATGTTCAGAAGTGGGGTTGGGGTGGTGGGCAAGATCCACATTTCAGCAAACTTCACTGGATTGTGGCCACTAGTGCAAAATCTTGGCTGATTTTCCTCTCTCAAATGGTCCAGAACTGCTAAGGATAGTTGTCACAGACTTATTGCCAACCCAATTCTGGGCCCTGCACTTTAGAAAGGATGTGAAGGCATCAGAAAGAGATGGTGTAGAAAATGATTTATAAGTACAGTACCAGGGATGTGTGACTTCAGTTACGTGGATCAATTGAGAACAGACCCAGCTTCTCTAAAAAGAGAAGGTTGAGGGGAAATTTGATATCGGCGTTCAAAACCATGAGGGGTCTGGACACAGTAGATAGGAACAAACTTCCCATTGGCAGAGGATCGAGAACCAGAGTACACAGATTTAAAAAGGTGAATGGGAAAAGCAAAAGTGACATTAGAAAAAAATCTTTTAAAAAAATGTGATTAGGATCTGCAATATACTACCCAAGTGTGTGGAGCCAGAGTCAATCGTGGCTTTCAAATGGTGTCATGGAAGTGTTTTTTCTCTTTAAAAACTTGAGGGGGGGGGGGGGGCTCCTTTCATACTAATAAAAGTTTTAATATTCTCTGGGAACAGTGTGTGCGAGCTACAAGCCTGTTACTAAGCAACAGCGAGATGCAGTCACATGCTATATTGTATCGGTTTGATCTGGCAGACCAGCAAAGCATGCTCTCCCTGAAGGAAGGATTTGTCTCCCTCTCAATAGAAAATCTACATTGGCCTACAGACTGTGTTGCGCATAAAGAGGAAGTGATCCCTGGAAAGGAATATCTGCATTAGCAGAGGTAGCAAATTCCTTTTTACTCCTGTCCAAGTCTCTGCCTCAGGACTGACTTTGTTGTCCTTAGTGTTTCTGGGAGTTCTGGAAACTCAGTAAAGTTTGATAGATTTTGAATTAGCAGTCTAAACAGACCTGTTGTTATACTCCTTGTTGAAAGAACTGTGTGATGCCTACTGCAGCCAAAGTGCTTTGAACACCTATCCATTACTTACCTGGAGACTTGATTTAGTTTATTAATAGTTAATTTGTTGTTTAAACATACCTGGTTTGATGCATTTTATTCTGGGGTTTAATAAAAATGATATATTTGGCTAATTTCTGGTATGCTGTGACCTGTGGAGTAATGGGACTTAATTGACAGTGCATTACTCCCGTCTCAGTCAGAACAATGGGAATTGGATAATTACCTTAAGGAAACAAATTGCAGTCCTACAGGGAAAGGCAGGGGAGTGGACTAGCCAAGTTGCTCTTAAGAGCCAAATGGCCTGCTTCTGTATTGTAACCATTCTATGATTCAAGACTTTTTTTGGACTCAAATTCTACTTCCCCACTTTTGGAGGGAGCAGTTAGGGAAAAGAACTGCAGGATTTTAAAGAGACAGGAATGAAATGAAGCCATCCATAGGTACAGTTAAGGGCGAGGAATGGTTATTCAGCCTAGAATCATAACACTTGTCTATACAAATGCATTCTGAGTTCTGTAAAATAGGCAAGGTAATGCATTACTCAAGGAGGATGCCAAATGTTCGTACTTCCATCTTGATTAGATGTTAAACTAGAACATTGTTTCAAAGCCAAACAATTCAATATTCTTCCATAGGGTTCTGCATTAAATTTATTTATATATCATTCGATTTGCACTTCGGGGTCTGTCGTGTAGCTCTTCACTGCACCCTTTCCTAAAATGGTCTGCAAACACACTGTAAAGTCTCACCTCCCCAATTTAAAGGGGGGGGGGGGTGGATGGGGGAAGCATAGAGACCAAGCATGCGAGCGAGACAATGGAGAGAAAAAGCCACACCAAGTTTACACCACATTCAATTAACAACATTTCATGCAACCTATAAACTTACTTTCCCCTCCTACCCGCAAAGATAAATTTGTTGCTTAAAAAGTTTTACACTGCAAAAATCTAGAGAAAATGTGTTTGAGGGGGCAGGGGAGAATTAAGATAAATTATTTCTCACTGAAAATGGTAGTCAAACGGTTTGCACCAAGTCCATCTAAAAGGACCATCCACAGCTCTCTAGAGTAGAGAATTCCAAAGATCCACAACCTTTTTAATGAAGAACTCTGAGCTAAAGCTGGCACCTTTAAATAGCTCTTCATTTGCTTTCTAACCCGTGCTATACCTGTTCCGTGTATCTATCTAAATCTTACTTGACCAGCAAGAAATAACCTACCCATTGGAGAAATGGGTTCAGGGCCACCTGGAGCAATGCTGGAAGTGTCCTAGCCTCCAACAGGTTTACCCCTCCAGGTTCCACTCATGAGCAAGCCACTCACGGTGTTGACCTACATGGGCTCCCAGTCTGGCAACATCTCAATTTGAAACTCCTCATCTTTGCTTTCAAATTCCCCCCTCCCTAGTTCTATAACGTCCACCAGCTCTACAGTCCGAGATTTCTGCACTCCTCAACTTCTGAGCTCTTGCTTTTTCCCCCGATTTTAATCGCTCCACCATTGGCAGCCTTGCCTTCAGCTTCTTGGGTCCTAAAGTCTGGAATTCCCTCCCTAATCCTCTCCTCCTCTCTACCTCTCTCTCTCCTCCTTTAATACCTCCTTAAAATCTACCTCTTTGACCAAGTCTTTGGTCACCTGTCCTATGTGGCTCTTTCTGTGGCTGTGTTGAAATTGAATGCAGAATGAAGAATACAGGCTTAAAGACAGGATTCTTGGTAGTGTGGAGGAACAGAGGGATCTTGGGGTCCATGTCCATAGATCGCTCAAAGTTGCCACCCAAGTTGATAGGGTTGTTAAGAAGGCGTATGGTGTGTTGGCTTTCATTAACAGGGGGATTGAGTTTAAGAGCCGCGAGGTTATGCTGCAGCTCTATAAGGCCCTGGTTCGACCACACTTGGAATATTGTGTTCAGTTCTGGTCGCCTCATTATAGGAAGGATGTGGAAGCTTTAGAGAGGGTGCAGAGGAGATTTACCAGGATGCTGCCTGGACTGGAGGGCATGTCTTACGAAGAAAGATTGAGGGAGCTAGGGCTTTTCTCATTGGAGCGAAGAAGGATGAGAGGTGACTTGATAGAGGGGTACAAGATGATGAGAGGCATAGATAGAGTGGATAGTCAGAGACTTTTTCCCAGGGTGGAAAGGGCTCTCACAAGGGCGCATAATTTTAAGGTGATTGGAGGAAGGTTTCGGGGAGATGTCAGAGGTAGGTTCTTTACACAGAGAGTGGTGGGTGCATGGAATGCACTGCCAGCGGTGGTAGTAGAAGCAGATACATTAGGGGCATTTAAGCGACTCTTGGATAGGTACATGGATGATAGTAGAATGAAGAGTAGGTAGTTAGTTTGATCTTAGAGTAGGTTAAAGGTTCGGCACAACATCGTGGGCCGAAGGGCCTGTACTGTGCTTTACTGTTCTATGTTCTATGACTTGAATGTCATCATTTTCTGGAATTACACCCAACTCTGATGTTCAGGATCCAAAAGCACTATTGGAACAAGTGCAAACTATAAAAGGTAGTTGGTGTCTTGCACATTTTACTTTAGTGCCAGGAAAATCATGTATTGTGGATGCAACCACAGCCTCACCATGTTGCTCAGCCTGAGCTGCCAACACTCCAGGAATTGAAGAACCATCGCCTGGACACTGCCGCAAGCAAAACCCAGGAGAAACAAATCTAAAGGGTCATTTTATTTTCTTGAAATATTTTTGTGCTAGTTCTAAAAACATTGGGAGATGGGGTTTTTTTTTTGGAGGTGGGGGGGGAAGAGAGGGGAGGAGAAAGAGACACTTTGACCCCAGTTGCAGGCAGGAGGTCTGGACCAGGAGTACGCCCAGAGCTGTCAACCTGAACTCAGCCTGAAGTTATATCAACATCTTTATAAACAATTTTTTTTTTTTTTTTAATTACTCACCTGCCCTCAGTAGGTCTATCTGCAGCAAGCTAAAGTACTGGAAACATATACTACATCTTCTAAATTACACAGCCAATTATTTACACTTACTTCAGCAGTGACACCTTCATTCTCTTCAAGCAGGTTGGGCTGGGCTGACCAGTCCACTGCAAAATTGCTCTCACTAAGACCATCCCCCATAGCCATACTTGGAGAGTGGTCCATAGACATGCTGTTAGATGCACTCTTTTCAGGCTGTACAATCCAGTGAGAAAAGATAAAAAAAAAAGAGAAGCATAGTAAAAAATAAAGACAGGCATGGAGCGAAGAGACCCACACAAATGAGAACGGAATGCAAGAACACCAAGTCGTATCTCTACAGCAGTAGTCAGTGATTTATAGCAGGTCAAAACATCACCAATAAATCTCAAATACCCAATTTTGCTTTTCCATGATGATTCATACTCTACCCGATACCTGGGCTTGGAGTTTTGCACAGACCACATTTGGCCCTAGCCTAATCCTTGTCCACAGTCAATATAAATCCTTCTACTTGAAAAAGGTCCCCATGGTGCAGGAAGCACTCTGCAAAATATATAGCTTCCCACTTCAGTAAAAAGAAACACAATAATTAACAGCCACAGATTCCTGTTGAGTGACTAGAACAGTGATGATCCTTACAGGTTTCTCAAAACTCTCCTGAAGCGCAGGAATGGATTAGGGATACCTTCAGCGAGACACAGATTTCTTCCCCCTGCCCTCGCCACCTCAAAAAAAAGTTTCTTTTGGCAACAAAAAGTCTCATTTTTCTACTGAGGTGTAACATTTTCTCAAGTCTCCCGCACCACCTAATTTGCTAATTGCTAAAGTATCTCACCCAACGTGACAGTATCAGACATTACTGGACTTTGTAATTTTCACACTCTTCACACTGCTGCAGCCACCATGTGATTTAGTGTTAAAGCGATAAAGTGGATTGAAATAAACCTACAAGCATGAAATCAACCCTGGTCCCACTCACCCCACACAACTTCATATGTTGTATGGTTGTAATTTCTCATGATAATTTCTTTGCACAGGTCTGCAGCCTGCTTCATTGGCACCCCGTATACCACCTCAAACATCCACTTCCTCTACCACATGCAGATGTTTACCATCTACACTGCAGCAACTCACCAAGCCTCCTTCGACAGCACCTTCCAAACCCACCACCTCTACCACTTAGAAGGACAAGGGCAGCAGATGCATGGGAACACCACTTGCAAGTTCCCCTCCAAGTCACACATCATCCTGTTTTGATCTGTATCACTGTTCCTTCACGGTCACTAGGTTAAAAACCTGAAACTTGCTTCTTAATAGCACCGTGGGTATACCTACGCCAGATGGACTGTAGTGGTCCAAGGCAGCGGCTCACCCCCATCTTCTCAAGGGCAATTAGGGACAGGCAACAAATGCTGGCCTGGTCAGCGAAGCTCACATCCCATGAATGTTTATTTTGAAAAAATTCTCTCTAGATACACAAGTACCATATCTGATTAGAGAATTGGCATCACAGCAAAGGATCAAAGTCTGCAACAATGGAGTCAGAAAAGGTATCATAAAATCACTAACAAAAAAAAAAATCTCAAGATCCAACTGCCTTGTATCTTGGGAAAGGTAGTGTAGTGGTTATGTTACTGGACTAATAATCCAGAGGCCTGGACTAATTATCCAGAGACTCACATTCATATCCCACCTTGGGAGATAGGAAATTTAAATTCAGTTAATTAAATGAATCTGGAACAGAGTTATCAGTAATGCTGAGCATGAATCTACCAGATTCTTGCAGAAACCGAAGGAAATCTGACGTTATTACACAGTCTGGCCTGCATATGATTCCAGTCCTGCAACAATCTGGTTGACTCTTAACTGCCCTCTGAAATGACCTTGCAAGCCACTCAAAGACAATTAGGGATGGGCAATAAATGCGGGCCTTCTAGTGCCACCCACATCCCAAGAATGAATTACAAACACATTCCAGAGTGAGCTTTCTTCATAACTATTTGGCGGTCTGGGTTTCCAGTGGGTGGAGGATCAAGGCAATTCAGCTTTAAAACCACACAATTAGAATGTTGCTAGGCAGTAGAGGCAAGGCTAGTTCAATATATGCTGAGAATTTCACCTCCTGAGGGTACTGAATCTTGATGGGAACAGTTAGTTCATCAAACAGCAGCCCTCCAATACTTCATCCAAGTGACCATTAGTCATGTGTAAGTCAGGATCCTATCTGATCATTGGGGGAGGGGAAAAACAAATTACCATCTTGTCTTCATCTCATGTCTGAATGAACAGGGGTCACTGTACAGCCATGAGTGGAAACTCGGGCTAAATTTCCTTCCCCATATTCTTTGTCCAGGGTAACTGACACTAGGATAATCATGTCGGCATTTAACTGATAAATCACACTGGGTGCCTGAACGATTTGGAGACACTAAATGACATGAAGGACCTCGGTTCCTCTTCTAGATTTGTGCATGCAAGGGTAATCAAAGTACTAAAACAGGTTTAACCAGATGAACTCAAACTTTCAAAAAGATCGGTTCATTTTTATATCTCATTTACTGATCAAAGCTGCTGACAAGTTCCCATCCACAAAGCCATTGGTGCTGGGCTTCATCTGGAGTCACCGGCAGGGGCTGTGGAACGCAGAGAAACCTTCAGAAATGGTCAACATAACTGGCTCAGTCACAATTCTTTACAGCCATGAGGGGAAATAAAATAAATCTCACTTTGTACAATAAAATCTTAGTGACTCCAATTTTACGATGTGCCAGACCATATGCATGTAAGAGGGTGAGGAAACTATTGTGTAGACAGATCCTATCTGGTTTCTAGTTGTAAGAAATTCTATTTTATAATTTTTTTTTTAAGTAAATAGACAACCATTAAACAAAGTAACAAATTTATGACAGGGCTTCCAATATCTGCACGCTTGCTTTCGATAGAAGGGAAGGGAGTTAAGAACGACAAACCCGGCTGAAATGTAAGCAACTGCATCAAAAAAATGCAACGCATCTGTTTAGACTGATTGCAAGCAGGTCCCAGCCCACGAAAGGAAATCCAGCCTGACTCGGCTGCAGCGGGGGTCTCATTACTTGGCTTATGCACAAAATGCAATATAACTTCAGTGTAGTGTGAAGCCACATTTTACAAGCACCCAGGTGGCCCTACAAACGAGTGTAGAGCAACCACAGCCTCAGAGCACAGACCAAACTCGGTACAGTCATAGTCCTCACCACCTTTCTGTATGGTGCCCAGTCACAGGTCCTATACCGCCATCATGTACACCTTCTACAGTGCTTCCATCAGCGCTGCCTCCACAGCATTCTCAAGATCCGCTGGCAGGACTGCATCATTAAAGTCCTGGAAACAGCCAACATCAGCAGCATCGAGACCATCCTCCTGTAAAGCCAACTGCGTTGGGCGGGTCGCGTTGCCTGAATGGACGGCAGTCACCTGCCCAACTTTTGTACGGAGAGCTGACCATGGGTAAAACAAACAGAGGGGCCCATGCAAACGTTTCAAGGACTCCCTTAAGAAGTCCCTCTGTGCCACGTCGACAATCGCCAGTGGGAAGCGCAGGCCATAGATCGTGATGCCTGGAGATGCTACATCAGGAGGGCTACAGACACCTTTGAGACTGAGCGAAGAACCAGCATGAAAGAGAAAAGGAGAAGGACAGATCCAATTGCCTCCAGCAGCAACTACACCTTCACTTGCATCCACTGTGGGAGAATCTGCCGGTCACAGATAGGTCTAACTAGCCACCAGCGAGGCCTGCAACTGATGAGTACAACCTTCCCAAAATCTTTGTCAACGAAGAAATGCCAAGAAGGCTGTCCACAATGACTCCAAGAAACCATTTTTTTTTTTAAAAATTATGTAAATGCTGTTACAATCCTTTACCCATGTATGTTATCAAAAAAAAAAAGCCCATGGAGGGCAGCACAGCTCCCAAGTGGCAAAGGAAAATAATTGAATGTATATTAACGGAATTGTCTCAAATTACAGAACCAGGATTCTTCAGTCAGCTGCTTAACAAAGAATTCACCTAATTTTAAAAAGTCCTTTCCTGATTTGACTGTATAAACACAAACACAATTATTTAAAAAAATAACTCTATACGAGAGCCATGCTGCAAATTGAGAAGTGAAGAAGCTTGATACACCAGATATAGACAAGATGGACACAGGCACACAGGGTAACGAGTAACACTTATTTATACACATGACAGACTGGACTTAAATGCAAATAACTGTGTGCAAGCTGCAGAGAGTCTGAGACTGGATACAATGGTGTGATTTTAGAAAGGAATAATGAGCAAGTGCATGCTGAGAGCGCATGAAAAAGCGTGTAACCGCTTATTAAAGCCCAGACTCTGCCGACAGCTGCTCAGAGCAATGCATGTATAAACTATGCACACGTAAAAAGGTGCAGACATCAACTGGATGGGTAATGATGCAGGCAAGACTTGTACATGCTGAAGGTTAGGTGAGTTTTGAAATAATGATCCATGTTGCTTACCTCCCATAAATCCCAAGGTAAAGACTAGCATGTTGAACAAAATACACAAAACATGTAAATTGAGCAGGCATTAGTTACACCTTACAGTATTAAATTAACATACCTCCAAATGGGAGAGGGATATTTCACATCAGTAAATACCCAAGTTAATGACAGTTAAATAAAATCCAGCTCTGTGGTGTTAGCTGAAACAATATATTGCCTGGTCTTGATCTAAAATATTTATTGGTGAAAAAGCAATCATAATTTTACAGCACAAAAGGAGGCATTCAGCCCATTGCACCATAGTTGACTCCAAGCCAACTTAGCTCCAATCCCTTTTAAATTTTTCCCGTTTCAATTAGTTGGGTAAATACCTGGAAGGGGAAAATTTGCAGGGATATGAAGAGCCAGGGAGTAGGACTAACTGGATTTCTTTTTGGCTCAATAGGCCAAATGGGCTCCTCCGGTGTTGTATCATTCTAGCTGGACAGCACCATAGCTAATTAGCATTAGCTTAAAAACGATAGCCGCCTCAAATAGTTGGTTACTGATTAGAGGAAAAACAATAACCTTCATATCGTACCACGGGCTTTTAATAAAAAAAAACTGTTCATTTTGTATTAAACAGCTGGTCAGAAAAAGCAATTAGGAGGACTCACTGCACAAGCAGAGATGCAGTGCAGTCGATTGACGGGAAGGGTGGATAAGAAAACAGACATTGGAGGAAGTACAGAGAGGGGGACCGTGCATCGAAACATCAGCGTTGCCTCCAAACCCCAATGTGGGTTGGTTGTGGAGGAGGTTAAAAAGGAAGACAAGGACCCATGGCTGTAACAATGCTGCCTCCACTCCAATTCTGATGGGCAACCAGGAGCATTCGCAACATACCACACACTTGCCTTCAGCCACAGGATGGGGACAACTTGAGGTGGTACATTTAAGAGCAGAGAACAGTGTGTGTGTACATGCATGAGAGAGACAGGAGGTAGGGAGAAAGAGGAAAAATCTTTCACCCCTTCTTTGGAGGCAAGGAGGGAACATCTTCTCAGCCTTGACTGGGTGCAGTGGAGTGTTGGTGGAACAGTTAACATTCAGACTACTCTAGTTATAATTTGAAAAATTCTCTAAACATTTAGAACTGTGAAGATTCATTAAAAATACATGCAGCAGTGAGGGTTAATTTATCATGTTGTCCTTTGGAGTAGTTTTTAAAAACTTCAGGCAATTAGAATTGACAAACTAATTAGTGAATGCTGTTCAACCAATGCTAGTTTGATGGGATCACAATTGCAATGGTTTTAATGGTAGCATAGCGATTATGTTACTAGACTAATGACCTGCAGTCATGAGTTCAAATCCCACCACTGCAGCTATTAAATAACCTTGAATAAAAAGCTAGCACCAATAATGATAACCATGAAACTACTGGATTGTCATGGAAACCAATATGGTTCACTAATGTTGTTTAAGGAAGGAAGTCTCCTGTCCGTATCCAGTCTGGCCAATACGCAACTCCAGACCCACAGGAATGTGTGGTTGACTCTTAACTGCCCTCCAAATGGACTAGCAAGCCATTCAGATGTATAGGGAGGGCAATAAAATGTTGGCCTTGCCACATCCCCATGAATTAAGACAATCCTGCAATTCCCTGCTCTACACCATCGTGGGGAGCACTGGCACCACATGGTCTGCAGTGGCTCAAGGGAAGAAACTTTACTCCTTCTTGGGGCCAATAGGGATGATCAATAAATAAAGCCTCGCCAGAGTCACCCACCTCCAGAGAGCAAAAAAAAACAAATTTAAGGTCTGTCCTTCTCCAAGAAACCAGCAGCTTGAGCAGGTAGTTATCTTCCTCCCCACAACCACTAATAGCCTCGATATGTTCTGCTGTAAAGTATCTGATGGCTTGGTTCAATAGCAATCAATTCTTTCTCTAGACTAATAGAATGTTCTACACCCTGAATGGTTGGGTCACTAACCAGAGAAAAGGCTGAGCTAAACAAACCTGAGACACTGGTGAAGCTGCTCTCACTACTGGACTGGACTCTGGCTTCAGAGGATCAAAGTCCAATAGGCTTCCTTCATCCTGCAGAGGCCCAGGAGCCTCAAACTAGGCAGGAGGGGAGGGAAAGGGGAAGAGAAACAAAGAGAAAGCAGTTTATTTATTTGCTACACCAGTCATGTCACAATGAAGTGTTGAGCAGCTGAAATTGAGGGGGAAAAACAATCACATGTAGACTTTAGAACAGCAAAGATGAGGTAGATAGGATTATACTGAAGGACAATAATGATCTCCAACAAGTGATTTTAAAGAAACTCTGTATGACACACTAAATCACTTATTTACAAATTGTAATTTTGCCTCTATCTCCATGCATAATCCTGAGGAAGCCAAAAACTCAAGTTATTTTTGTTGGACACCAAGGTGGATGCACATTACCTTCTTCAGCTGCAGTGAATTAAAATGAGAGAACATCCCATGTCGATTTTACTGTGTACCTTTATAAAGAAGCAGAGAGGAAAAAAAGTTCCTGCCAATTAGGCAGGGGAAAACAGGAGTCATCAGCTCAGACCATTAGAAGAGCAAGAGGCGACTTGATTGAAACATAAGATCCTGAGAGGTCTTGACAGGGTGGATGTGGAAAGGATGTTTCCTTTTGTGGGAGAATCTAGAACCAGGGATCGCTGTTTAAAAATAAGGGGTCACCCATTTAAGGCAGATGAGGAGAAAGGTTTTCTCGGAGGGCCGTGAGTCTTTGAAACTCTCTTCCTCAAAAAGGTGGTGGAAGCAGAGTCTTTGAATATGTTTAAGGCAGGGGTAGATAGATTCTTGATAAGCAAGGGGGTGAAAGGTTATCGGGGAGTAGGCGGTAATGTGGAGAAATCAGTTCAGCCATGAACTTATTGAATGGCAGAGGAGGCTCGAGGGGCCGAGTGGCCTAGTCCTGCTTCACATGCATGTTCGTATGACCATGCTCATAAGCCTACTAGCCAATGACTACCAATGAAGATTGACACATGATCCATTTACATTTTTTTGGTCCTAGTAGGGTGGAGCAGGGATAACAGCAGTGTAGGGTAGATAAAGTTCCTGTATTTGTTGATGCAACTTCAGTGCACAGGGCTGACTCATAAAAGGAAGACTCAAATTCCATCTGGGCAAGTTAAGGATACTGGCCAGATCAGAGCAACAGGACAGAGAACTTACTCTGATCAGTGAAATGGGCACAGAATAGCATTAGATTATAGCACTACTGCTTAGCATCCATTTATGGTAACTACATGGATATCCTGTTTATCGAGTGGGATAAGGGTCAAGACACAGCTGTTCAGAAATCAGCTATTAATCAAATCCTATTGAATGAGCCTTGAATTAATTAATTAGATGGCAGCTAAACAGTTCTCCAGCAAAAACAAAATTCAACAGAGCCCTTGGAAAATTTAGCTCAACAAGTGCACTTGTTTAAAAGCAGATTAAACAAATTGAACGGATGTGACTACACACCTGGCAAAACTCAATGCTTTGTCAGGATTGGCTTATTTGGATTCATTTCAAATCTTGGCTAAATAACTAGGGGTGTGCTGGACAGAATCAGTAACTCTGGCACTACAGCTGCTCTCTTGTTCAAATCCATATCCATTAGGTTGAATCACTTATCATCTGGAAAAAGGTGAAGTATCACACTCACTCATAACCAAGAGAGGGGCATTTCCCCAAGCATTCTCTCTTCCGGTTACCATGGGAGAAAGCTCGGGAATCAAATCCATCTGTCCTAAAGGACAAGGTACAGCAGTAGAGAAAATAAGACCAGAAGTGTGGGTATTGGGCTCCCTCCCTCTTCCCAAAAGGACAGCCTCTCTTCCCTCTAACTTCCCCTCCCACATGAGAAAGGCAAGACTACATTTTGATTAACGTACGCACATTTTTGTTGAAGTGAACGCTCATGAAACTGGATGAGCACAGGATCTGAAGTTCACATACTGAATAACCTCGCAATTGCTGTCCTGTACTTCAAGAATGTACAAGTGACTTCCTCCAGCCATCAGGAGGCAGTAGCCCAGGGCATGGAGATTTATCACCAAATGCCATCTAAACCCACCCCCCTAAATGGTTAGCTAGCGAATCTGGCAGATGCACTTCCAAAAAAAAGGAGTACCAACCAAACTTCCATCTAACATTCCATTTAATAGCACCCACTAGAAACCAGCAAATTCCTCAGGAAGACCAAATACTCCAATTTACAGCCTTCTGGGCAAAAGCTGAATATTGTCCAAAGTGGGGAGGCAATTATAAATTAAAAGAAAAGGATTGGAGGAAATGGTGCAAGTCTGGTCAGGAACAATGCACAGCCTCCATATTGATGCAGCGTCAGCCTACAGTAATTGAATTCACCATTTCCATCCCTTTACAGTCTATGCACTCAAGAATTAGTAGAATCAGGCCCACCCCTTCATATGAATTTGCAGGAATGGTGTGAAGACCAACACCATTTAGTCAGCTTATCCTTCCCTACAAACACCCACATCCCCATATTACCTCAGAGGCAAAATATCTACACTCAAGTCAGGAAATACTCTTGGAAATTCCCTTGACTTGAGAAGGCCTTCATCTAGGCACCACATAACCCGTATTGCCCATAGTGGTATGCTTCTAATTACGATTGAGCTATCAATCCCATCCTCAAATTCAGGTACCTCGAACTCGGCAAGTTCCATTCTGGAAGACTGCAACAACTGCATACTTACCCTACCTCAGCAGTCTATTCCAGACAGCAAAGGCACTCGAAAATAAACTTCCTACCATTTAACCCAACTCTTTGCCTACAGATTTTTAAATAAAGCATGGTCTCTAGTTCCTAACCATTTCAAACAGTGCATTTAACCAGACTGTATCTAATCTCGGTCATTTTAAAAGCAGTCGTAACATTTTCAAATGGCTAATATAATAAATATCCCAAATGGAGATTAAGCATCACTGGTTAAAAAGTAAATGATTCTATATGCAAAACATTATTGCAAAACAATTCACTCGCATTTGAGCATTGAGTAAAGAAACACAATTAAAAATGACTTCATTCCTCGATCAGTAAAATGAAACTTTTTTTTTTAAATAAACCACAACTTTCCCATTCCTGGGCAGACTCAGCTGTTAAATTGTTGAAATCTATTCAAGTTTAAATGATAACACTGTACAAATGGTTGAGAGAAGAAAAAGCTGCTAGTCAAATACAGCCCATTGGACCCTTGCCTCAGACTACAGCATGTACATGACAACCAGTTTCCTTCAAGTATTTAAGAGCAAACACTCTGAGGAACAGTTAGTATTCTGACTTGGTAATCATCTCCGGTAAGATCCATTAGAAATTTATGTAAGCAGCTACAGACAAGAGAACAAACATTCTATTAGACTCAGGGCTGCCACCACATCATAAGTATCTAAAAATATAAACTAGGCACATATTCTACCACAGTACTGATAGTGATAATTTAGGTTTTCTATGAGTTTTACTCAGCAAAGATCAGAACTGAAACCTTTTAACATAGCCCTATTTTGGTTAGGGCTTGGAAAAAATGTGGCAACCCCAGTCTAGCTGGAACAAAGACAAGTGTTAGGTAGGTAACCAAAGGGAGGAGGTCACACACAAGGAGTCATCAACTATCTCAAAGCATGCTTCATGCACAATGGATAAGTGAAGATTAGATGAAAGTGGTGATGAAGATGAGGGGTGTTAGGATGGTGATGGAGATCATGAGGCTGAGGCCAGGGGGAATGGCTAACCTGCGAAGGTGTTGTCACACTTATCTCAGGGATGAAAGTGTCGAACAGATTGAGGATATTTTCTTGCTTGATGTCTTTTGATGGTGTGACCCTTGGTGGAGGGGGCACTGGAGGGCCTTTCCTTTGCTGCGTATGCACAAAAAAAAGACATAAATAGCAAAAAAGCAGGAAAAAAAAAAAAAGAGCATTGCAGGGCAATAAATGCTAAACTCTAACAATCACTGGAGACCAAGTGGATTGAGGAATAAGAAAAGCAGAGCAGCTGGACCTGGAGGGGCAGGAGAACACAGATCGAGTAGGGAAATAAAGGGAAACTTGCAGTTCTTGAAATTTGTTCAGTTCTGTTTAAACAGATTTACGGCACAGGAGGCCATGCTGTCCATTGTGCTTGGGCTGGCCAAAAAAATAGCTATCCAATCTAATCTCACTTTCCAGCTCTTGGCCCATAGCCCTGAAGGTTACAGAACCTCAAGTACATATACAAGTGTTTTTGTAAATGTGAGGAGGGTTTCTACTTCTACTACCCCTTCAGAAAGAAAAAGTTCTAGATTCCCACCATATGGGTGGAAAAGAATTCCTCAATGTGCCTCTAATCCTTCCACCAATTACTTGAAAATCTATGGTTATTGGCCTCTCTGCTAAGGGAAATAGGTCCAAACTCTTCACTCTGTCTAAGCCCCTCAATTTTATACACCCCAATTAAATCTCCCGTCTGCCTCCTCTGTTCCAAAGAAAGCAAACTCAGCCTAGCCACTCTGTTCTCAGCTAAAACTACTGTAAACCTTCCTAGTATCCATATTAAAAAAGGATATGGAGGCACTGGAGAAGTTGCCCAGGAGATTTACATTGCATACAGTCCCTTCATCATTTTAAAAACATCAGACACATCCCCTCTCAATTTGTACTTCACCAGACTAAATATCCTTCTGCATCAAGTGCTAAGTACCAAAGCCCTATGTAGCCTCCATTACAGCTGAAGTTTCCTCATCTCACCTTTATTTCTTTCGACAATCACCTTCAATCTGTGCCCTCTGATTACCAACATTTTTGCCACTGGAAAAAATTACTCCTTATTCATTCTGTAAAAACCTCAATGGGGAGCACAGCTATCAAACCTCCCATCAACCAAGGGTAGAAAAAAAACAAACTGACTATGGTCAGTTCCACTGATGTCAATCATAGTTCAAAATATGATGAGTGGGTCAGAGCCCAGTCTCTCACTGCGAAACCAGGAGCACAGGCAACACAAACCCTGGTGTTCAGGGTAGGGGAAGGAAGTCAGGGTTCTTAAATGCCATCATAGCAAGATGGAAGAGGAAAGGGAAGTCCAGCTGACTGGAGAACACTTGATACAGTCATTGGCAACAAATCAAGCGAGACAGTACTTCTTTACAGTCATCCTTCAAGTAGATAATTGAAATTGTGGTTTCTCAATATAAAACAATGTACCTCAAGTGCCTTTGAATAGTTAAATAGAAAGATTTATTGATGCTTTGATCATGGGTTATCACTAGATAGAATTACATATTTTACAGCACAGGAACAAGCCATTTGGCCCAACTGATCCATGCTCGTGTTTATGCCGCATAAGAGCCTCTTCCCATTATATTTCATACTAACATAATGTTCTATTCCTTTCTCCTTCATGTACTTATCTAGATTCCCCAATAAATGCATCAAAGCAATTTGCCTCAACTACTGCACGTAGTGGTGCATTCCACATTCTCGCCAGTCTTGGCAGATTGTAAGTTTAACTGGCAAGGAATAAGACACTGGAGTTGAAAAGGTTTTCATTTGAACGGTGTACAAAGGTATGGTTCAGCAGCTGTGCTTGCTGGGATGGGGGAGAAAATTAAAGGAGGTTTTCCTTTCCTGCTTCGACAATGTTCATCCTTCCCAGCCTCTGGCCCAATTAAAATGCGCATTGTGTACTTTTAAGCCCTGGGTTTCAGTGTAGCTTAAAAAAGAAAATCACGAGTCAAACTTTTATCTCAATTTTGCACAATAAAACAGATGGCATCTGACAATAATGCAAACAGGACTACGTTGTCCCCTACAGCTTACATCCCTCCCCATCTCACTCTCTCTTCCAGCTGTAAAAACCTCCAAGATCTTTGCAATCCTCTAATTCTGACCTCTTGTGCATCAAACTTTCTTTGCTCCACCATTGGTGGCCTGGGCCCCAAACTTTGGAATTCCCCTCTCTAAACCACTCTGCCTCCCTCTCTTTTAAGATGCTCCTGAAAACACCCCTGACTAAACTTTGAGTCATCTGTCCCAATGTCGCCTTTGGCTCGATGTCAATTTTTGTCCAATATCACTCGTAAAGCATCTTGGGACATTTTACCATGTCAAGGACACTATATAAACACAAGTTATTACTACAGGATATTATATTTACGAACCTACACACACCCAGCGAGCCTCTCATATTGATTTTCTCCCCCATGGACGAAGTTCTCAGCACCTCGTTCTGGTAGCACAATTGAGCGATGTGACTAAAAGCATTTAGTGTGCGAGAGGTTACAAACACCAGCCTACATTCTAATGCTTGTAGAATCGACACCACAGAAACAGGCCATTCAGTTCAAGTAGTCATGCTGGCATCCACATAAGAATGTTGCCAGGGCTTGAAAGTTGCAGCTATGAGGAAAGATTGGATGGGCTAGGGTTGTTTTCTTTAGAACAGAGGAGGCTGAGGGGGGACTTAATTGAGGTGTACACAATTATGAGGGGACTAGATAGCATTGACAGGAAGGACCTGTTTCCCCTAGTGGAGAGATCAATTACCAAGGGGCACAGATTTAAGGCAGTTGGTAGAAGAATTAGAGGAGACATGAGGAAAAACTTTTTCACCCAGAGGGTGGTAGGTGTCTGGAATTCACTGCCAGGAATGGTGGTGGAAGCAGAAATCTTCAACTCATTTCAAAAGATAGCAGGACATGCACCTGAAGTGCTGTAACCTGCGAGGCTATGGATCAGGTGCTGGAAGGTGGGATTAGATCGTGCAGCTAGGTTTTTGTCCGGCCGGCAAGGACACATTGGGCTGAAGGCCTCCTTTTGTGCTGTAATTTTTCTATGGTTATGCTCCACTTGCACCTTCCTCCTAACTTAGGATAACCTTCCATTCCCTTCTCCCTCATATGCTTATCTAGTTTCCTCTTGAATGCATCCATGCTACTTGCCTTGCCCAACTACTCCTCCTGACAGCAAGTTTCATATTCTCACACTCCGAGCAAAGAAGTTTCTTCTGAGCTCCCTGTTGGATTTCTTGGTGACTATCCTATATTGATGGTCTCTAGCTTGACTCTTCCCCACAAGTGGGAACACGGAGTGCACTCTATCAAAACCTTCCATAATTTTGAAGACCTCTATTCGGTCTTCCTGCAACCTTCTCTCTTTTAAAAAAAAATGGAAACCCAAGCTGTTCATCCTTTCCCAGATAGGTGTAACTTCACAGTTCTCATGTCATCCCTTCAAATTGACGTTGGGATTTACAGCACAGAAATAGGCTTTTGGCCCAACTGGTTCATGCTCCACACAAGCCTCCTCCCATGAAACTTCACAACCCAATCAGCATAACCTTCTATTCCTTTCCCCAAGTACTGCTAAGCTACAGCAATAGTGAAACAGGATCCAAACATGAACTTATTCTGCACACGCATTTTTCTTGCGGAAAATAAAACCTTGGAAGTCATTCTGTAAATACAAAAGGACATTGTCAATATTGCACCAATGTTTGCAACAGGCTTGTGGACATTGTGACTTTAGAAGGGCTTTGCAGTCAATGAATTATTCAAGGACAGTCATTGATTTGAGGAAAATGCTGCAACCAGTAAATCTGTTGTCATTTGGCAGTGATGGTTAACTGCAGGGAGGAATGTATGCCAAGTCGCCAGGCAAATTCTCTGCTCTCCCCAAATAGCATTGTTGGATTTTTACATTAACAGGCAGATGGGACCTGTGGTTATCTTGTCAGATGATGAGATGGGTGAAGGCTGCACCTTGCTAAGTACCATGCCAAAGTGTTAGCCTAGGTTATGTGCTCATGTCCTAGAGTGGGGCTTGAACCCACAGACTTCACATGTGCTTGCATGGAACCAAGCAGACACCATCCTCCTGCTAACAATTTAACAGCAAATGGAATCAGTCTGTCTAAGCTTCATGCACACCAAACATGAGAACAGAAAACTTAGGCACTCAGAATACTTTGTACTTATCTGTATGGCAGCAACATTCACCAAAGAACACTTAGTCACTCAATACTTGAAAATAATAAGAGTTGTTTACTTTGATAGGAAAACGCACCAACATTCCAGGCTGTGAATGCATTGTTACTAAAATAATTCCCATGATAATATACTTTAAGCAGAGGGAAACCCTATTATATTTGCCCTTGGATTTAGAAACAAGAGCCAGCTTGACAGATTCAATTACAGATTGCATACTGGTGTACGAGCACAATTTTATGAATAGTAACATGATTTAGCCCAGTGGCCAGTTCAAATACCAGAGCCATGACAAGTCAGCTATTGGACTCACCAGCAGGATGAGGTCACAACTCACTACCCTCTCAAACACCTGTCACTTTTTCTAGTTGGCTTTGATGGTTCATGTAAATCATAGTCTAATTGTTTTTAAAAAGTTTATGGACAGTGCATTTACAAAAAGGTCACAAATTGTTTTTAAAATTTTGCATTTGTAGAGACTAAAAATTAAACTCTAATTATCTTAATAGACATAAGTGCTGATAATTTGGGGCAATGAGATGACACTCCCATTGCAATTAAGTCATACAGTGGGAGGCAACACATGATGCCTACTCAAGAGGATGGGAGTGTAAACTGATTAGTCACCCTGGGAGGGGCAGCAAAATACTCAGTATTCAGAACAGTTAGTGTAATAGAGACATCATTCTGATTAATTCTTCCTCCTTAGCCTAATCTATAGAAATAGAAGGTCTGACTGTCTAATGTCTTGGTGACTAAAAGTACTGCATGGGATCCTATTGAGCTGCATCATGCCCCATCCCCAGGCTGTCCCAGGTTAACTCATCTTAGTCAGGGCAGTAGTGTCAGAGTGGGAAGAAAAGTCAAGGTTCCCAACCCCATCCATTGCTGCCAAGCAATGAGACTTGTTTACTCAAATTGCCTGCTTACACCACCTAGGTTCATGTGACTAGTGGCCATCAGGTAGTAGAGTGCTATAAGCAATGTGAAACTGTACTGCAGCACAAGTCAGCAGCTTTGGGTGAAAGAGGGTGGGAAAAAGGGGGATATCCTTTCCCATGGGGTAGTAAGGTGGTAAGGATGATTTGGGTTGGATATTATCCTTGCCATTTGGGAGAAGAAATACAAGAGGTGGAGGGGTCAAGAACAAGAGTCACAACCTTAAAATTAGAGCTACGGCATTCAGAGGCAAGACCAGGAAGCACTTCACTCAAAAGGGTGGTGGAAATTTAGAAAATTCTCCCCCCTACTCCCAAGCTGTGGGGGTAGGAGGGAAAAAAAAAAGTGGCGGTCAATTGAAAAACGCAAAATGGAGGTAACTGATTTTTGTTAGGCAAATGTATTCAGGGTTGTGTAATTAAGGTGGGTAGACAGAGTTATGATACACATCAGCATGAACTAACTGGTTAGAGGGGCAGGCTCAAGGGCCTCCTCCTGTTCCTACATGGGTTTAGCAGGTAAGACTCTCCTCCCCCTTTGCTGGCATCCTCCCAAAAAGTGACAGCAAGATGGAAGGCATGAGAGTAAATTCTACAGAGTAGTGGAAGTGGAGAGGAAAAAAAATGTTAAAGATGCATGTTTTTAAACAGCTTTCAACCCTCAGACAGAAGTTTTGAGCACAGCTTGTGATTCAATAACTTGATGAATATTAGCCATTTTTAATTTAAAACAGCAAATCAATCTGTGCAGTACTGCTGTGGAACCAAATGATGCACACCACAACTGCTATTTATACATTTCACATGAATGCTGGGTGAGTAATTCACTATAACCAGCTCAGGCTCCAACTCCATCTAAAATTACCAAAGCCTCACCCATTGCAACAACTGGGACTCGTTCTCAATTTACATTTGTTAAAACCTCTTGCAACCAAAGATGCAAGCTAACCTTCACGAGTGTTTGCTCTCTACTTTTTGTACCATTATACTTAAAACCCCCAACATAAAACTATTAAACACTTACAGGACAGAATTTATGTTCCAAAAGAGACACCTGCCATATTTGCTCGATCTAATGAGATCAACATAACCTTCTATTCCTTACTCCCTCATGCACATATCTAGCTTCAACTTTAAAGTACATCTACATGTTATTCTCCTCAAACACTCCATGTGGCAGTGAGTTCCACTTTCTAACCACTCTGGGTAAACGAGCTTCTCCTACATTCCTTATTGATTCTTAGAGACTACCTCATATTTGTGGCCCCTCATTCACCACCACCCCATTCTACTTTAACAAAGTAGTGACAAAAATCACTAGATTGTAATCAAATGCTTTAAGTTTTTCGCAAATTACAGGTCACAGTCAGTCGTACAGCATAGAAACAGGCCCTTCGGCCCACCGCGTCCACACCGAAAAGCTGGAAACACTCATTTTAGGTATCTTTCCAGTGTGGTGGGGGGGGGGGGGGGGGGAGGGGGGCATTACTTTATAGTCATGCAATAATTTACCAGATAATGGAGAAGACGGAAATAAGTGCAACGTGGGAATATTTCAGTTAAACTGTCCTGAAGTTTACATGCAACTCGCCAACTAACCTCAATTTCCAGTTGCAAACAGTTTGGCAGAATCCTGCCGACACTTCAAGGACAGCAGAGTCACCACTGAAAATCTGGTGCTTATTTAGCACTGCAAATACAGTTAGTGAATGGCTAAAGAATTGGAGGAGACAGTGACTGGCCGTGCACGGACCAGTTTAGAGTAAATGTCAAACACAACCACGCTAAGTAGAGTTTGAATGCTCTCATTACAGCTGCAAAAATCCAATGGCAAACCAGTCTGCCCCCAGCATTCCAGGACTATTCCCAATCACTACGAGAGACAACACACAGAAATAAAGGAAAACAGATTATCTGATTGGAGAATGTAATCAGAAGGCAACATACCATCAGAAAGACAACTGATGACACACCAAGTGACAAACCACATTACCTGGGATGGTGACTTGGGTATAGGAGGGACATGTGGTGTAGGTGAAGCAGCAGGTACATGGTTGTCATTCTTTGCCAATGGACTGCTGGGAGGAGACTCTTCCACTGGTGGTGATGCAGACTTCTCAGGTTTCACAGGGGTACTGTTGGTAGAACATACACAGTTCTTTAAAATTCACGATGCAAAATGTTCAAAATAGAAGATTTCTCTAAAGAAGCAAAAATTTTTAAGATGCTATATAAATACATGGCCCAAGGGCAACATATCCGACTGCTTTCTCCCTCATGTACTAACCTAGCTTCCCTATAAATTTAGGCTATTCAACTACTTCATGGGGCAGCAAGTTCCACATTCCCACACCAAGTCCCGTTCACCCATCCACCTTGTGCTTGCTGGTCTACAATGTTGAAGCCTGGCAATGACTCAAATTTTAAAATTCCTTTGTTTTCAAATCCCTCCGTGGCCTTGCTCCTCTCCATCTCTGACCTCCACCAGCCAACACAACCTTCAGATCTCTGCGCTCCTCCAATTCTAGCCTTGAGCATCCCCGATTTTAATCACTCTACCAATGGTGGCTGTGCCTTCAGCTGCCTGGGTCCCAAGCTCTAGAATTCTCACCTTAATCCCTCTTTGCTTCTCTACCTCTTTAAAACCTACCTCTGGCCATTTTCTCAAATATCTTACATAGCTTGGGGTCAATTTGTTTTAAAACATTGCTGTGAAGTATCTTGGGATGTTTTGCTACATTAAAAGAGTATCGTATAAATAAAAGGCTGCTGGGGAAGGCCTTTAGCCTACTGTAGTGAAGCATTCCTTACCATGGTTGATTTTTCTATTGCAGTTGTGAAAATTATTTTGTTGGGCTCACTGACCTCAATAGTCCATGTGTCAGCCCCAGTAGGTAAAGGAAAAACAATGCTTTCCAACCTAACTAAGTTAATTTACCCTCAAAGTCACCAGCGTTATGAGGTGGGCTAGCCCACCTATCTCCATACACAAAGAGCGATGTAGTTGAGTCCTTTATCCAAAGAACCAGCCCAGAACACAGCAGCTACAGATACATTGGGAGAAGCCAATGCAGTGTTTCCAAGAGAAAGCACTGGCTTTATAGGTTGTATCTCAAGACTCGAGGGGAAAAAAAGTAGCGTGAGGCAGTGGCATAGTGGTAATGACACTGGACTAGTAATCCAGATGCCTAGGCTAATGCTCTGGGGATATAGGTTCGAGTCCCACCACAGCAGATGGTGAAATTTGAATTCAATTAATAAATCTGGAATTAAAGCTAGTCTAATGATAAACATGAAATCATTGTCAATTGTTGCAAAAACCTCTCTGCTTTTCTAATGTCCTTTAGGAAAGGTAATCTGCTGTCCTTACCTGGTCTGGCCTACATGTGACTCCAGACCCACAGCAATGTGGTTGACTCTTAACTGCCCTCTGAAATGGCCTAGCAAGCCACTAAGTTGTATCAAACAGCTACGAAGTGTAGGAAAAACAATGAAAACGGACAGACCACCTAGGCACTGGAAAACAACGGCTAACCCAACCGTGTCAACCCTGCAAAGTCCTCCTTACTAACATCTGGAAGAGTGTGCCAAAATTGAGCGCGCTGGCCCGCAGACTAAACAGCCTGACAGACATAGTCACAATCATACCTCACAGACAATGTCCCAGACACTGCCATCACTATCCCTGCCGGTGAGACAGGACATAACCACCAGAAGTGGTGGCAGAGTCCCGCTGTGCTCAGCAACATCTTCCTGCCTGCTCTTCCTCGTAGTCCTACTGGCCTTATTTACTATGTCCTCATTTATTTCACTAGCTGTCCTACTGCTCTGGTTCCCACCCCCCTGCCACACTAGTTTAAACCCTTCCGAGTGAGCTAGCAAACCTTGCAGCCAGGATATTAGTGCCCTTCCAGTTTAGATTCAACCCGTCCTTCTTGTACAGGTCCCATCTGTCCTTGGAGAGCCCAATGGTCCAGATATCTGAAACCCTCCCTTCTACACCAGCTGCTCAGCCATGTGTTTAGCTGCACTATCTTCCTATTTCTAGCCTCACTGGCACGTGGCACAGGGAGTAATCCAGAGATTACAACCCTAGAGGTCCTGTTTTTTTTAAACTTACTACCTAACTCCCTAAACTCCCCCTGCAGGACCTCATCACTTCCTGCCTATGTCATTGGTAAAGATGTGTACCACAACCTCTGGCTGTTCACCCTCCCCCTTCAGAATGCCCTCTGTCCGTTCAGAGACATCCTTGACCCTGACACCAGGGAGGCAACATACCTTCCTGGAGTCTCTTTCATGTCCACAGAAGTGCCTATCTGTGCCCCTGACTATAGAGTCCCCTATAACTATTGCTCTTCTGCGCTTTGTCCCTCCCTGAACAGTGCCAGCTGTGGTGCCACTGCTCTGGCTGCTGCTGTTTTCCCCTGATAGGCCATCCCCCTCAACAGTATCCAAAACGGTATACTTGTTAGAGAGGGGGATAGCCACAGGGGATTCCTGCACTGACCGCCTGCCCCTTCTAGCAGTCACCCATCTATCTGCCTGCACCTTGGGTGTAACCACTTCTCTAAAACTCCTGTCTATGATGCTCTCTGCCACCTGCATGCTCCTAAGTGCATCCAGTTGCCGCTCCAACCGATCCATGCGGTCGGTGAGCTGCTGCAACTGGGTACACTTCCTGCAGATGTAGTCGTCTGCAACGCTGGAAGCGTCACGGACCTCCCACAACTCACAGGTGAAGCACTTCACCCCTCTGTCATTTCTATCACTAATTAGTTAATGAATATAAAATAAATACTTATTAAATCCTTACTAAATTGTTACAATTAACTATATGGTCCCTAGTGCTAGATTTCTACTATAAATATTAAATGCTATTTAAATACAGTAATCTCCTCCCTCTGGTTTAGTTACTCTACTTAGTGTTTTAATCAATTTTTATCAGTTTTATTTTCAAATTCAGTACAGATTCCCTACCAGCCAATCACGTCACAGCTTTCCTGTGATGTCACTTTTTCAGTTTTTTTTTTCCCACCCAGAGGACATGCCAGGAGCAGCATGAGGCATTCCCAAAAATGAGGAGTCAGCCTAGTGAAGCTATAAAATGGACTACTTGCATGCCAAACAGAAGCCGCATGCGATAGACACAGCTAAGCGAACACAACCAACAGATCAGATCCAAGCTCTGCAGTCCTGCCACATTCAGACATGAATGGTGGTAGGCAATTAAACAACTGACAGGAGGTAGCTCCACAAATATCCCCATCCCCAATGATGGGAGAGCCCAGCAAATCAGTGCAAAAGACAAGGCTGAAGCATTTGCATCCATCTTCAGTCAGAAGTGCTCACTGGATGATCCATCTCTGCCTCCTCCGGAGGTCCCCAGCATTTCAGATGTCAGTCTTCAGCCAACTCGATTCACTCCGCGTGATATCAAGAAACAGCTGAAGACACTGGATACTGCAAAGGCTATGTGCCTGACAACATTCTGGCAATAGTACTAAAGACTTGTGCTCCAGAACCAGCCACACCCCTAGCCAAGCAGTTCCAGTACAGCTACAACACTGGCAACTACCCAGCAATGTGGAAAATTGCCCAGGTATGTCCTGTGCACAAAAAGGACAAATTCAACCCAGCCAATTACCACCCCATCAGTTTACTCCTGATCATCAGCAACGTGATGGAAGGTGTCATCGACAGTGCCATCAAGCGGCACTTGCTTAGCAATAACCTGCTCACTGACACGGTTTGGGTTCCGCCAGGGCCACTCAGCTCCTGAGCTCATTACAGCCTTGGTTCAAACATGGACAAAAGAGCTGAACTCCAGAGATGAGGAGAGAGTGATTGCCCTTGACATCAAGGCAATATTTGACTGCGTATGGAATCCAGGAGCCTAGCAAAACTGGAGTCAATGGGAATCAGGGGGAAAATACTCCGCTGTTTGGAATCATACCTAGCACAAAGGAAGGTGGTTGTTGGAGGACAAAGCATCTCAATCCCAGGACATCACTGCAGGAGCTCCTCAGCGTAGTGACCTAGGCCCAACTATCTTCAGCTGTTTCAATGACCTTCCTTCAAGCATAAGGTTAGAAGTGAGAATGTTCACCAGCTAATTGCACAATGTTCAGCACCATTCGCAACTCCTCAGATTAAGCAAGACATGGACAACATCCAAGGCTGAGAAGTGGCAAGTAACATTTGTGCCACACAAGTGCCAGGCAATGACCATCTCAAACAACAGATGATCTATCTCCCCTTGATGTTCAATGGCATTACCATCACTGAATCCCCGGGGTTACCATTGACCAGAAAATGAATTGGACCACATAAATACCATGGCTACAAGAGCAGATCTAGGCTGGGAATTCTGCAGCAAATAACTCACCTCTGGACTTCCCAAAGCCTGTCCACCATCTACAAGGCACAAGTCAGGAGTGTGATCGAATACTCTCCACTTGCCCTAGATGGGTGCAGCTCCAATCAAGAAGCTTGACACCACCCAGGATAAAGCAGCCTGCTTGATTGGCATTCCCTTCTACCACCTTCAACATTCACTTTCTACACCACTCACGCACAGTGGCAGCAGCGTGCATCATCTACAAGATGCACTGCAGCAAAGCACCAAGGCTTTCGCTAGCACCTTCCAAACCCACAACCTCCGTCACCTAGGTGAAGGGCAGCAGATGCATAGGACCGCCACCTACAAGTTCCCCTCCAAGCCACACACCACCCTGACTTAGAACTATATTGCCATTCCTTCACTGTGACTGGGTCAAAATCCTGGAACTTACTTCCTACACTCAGGACTGCAGCGGTACAAGAAGGCGATTCACCACCAGTTTCAAGAGCAATTAGGGATGGGAAATAAATGCTGGCCTAGCCAGTGACACCCACATCCTATGAATGAATAAAGAAAATCATTTCATTTATCATGTGTGTAACACTTGGCATAGTATTCTCAGGATTCCTCATTTGAGGTTGAGATGGGCAGGGGGGGGGGGGGGGGGGGGGGGGGGTGGTGGTGGAAACAAGCTGATTTATATAGCACCTTTCATAACCTCTGGATGTAAAGCACTTTTGTGACATCCTATGAGGTGTAGTCACTGTTGTAATGAAGGAAATGTGGCAGCCGATTTGTACACAGCAAGCTCCTACAAACAGGAATGGCTAGACAAATCTGTTTAAGTGATTTTGGTTAAGGGATAGATCCTGGCCAGGACACCTGCTGAAGCTGGTCAAAATTAACAATTAAAAAAGGACTGAAGGATTGAAGTCAGAGATAGAGTAATAAACTCCTTAAAAATGATGAGGTTTTCCCAAAAGCACCGACTGAAATCCAAGTAGTAACGCCCTGAGTGACTCAATGGGATGATCATTCACAAATTACATTAACAAAAACAGTTCTGGCAAAACTTGAACTGAATCAATCGGCAGCTCTCAGTCAGACCTAAAAAGGAATAAAGACAGGAAGTGTTGGAAACACACAACAGGTCTGGCAACATCTGTGGAGAGAGAAGCAAAGCAGATCTGATGAAAAGGTCACAGACCTACTGCGTTAACTGCTTCTCTCTCTACAAATGCTGCCAGAGCTGCTGTGCATTACTATCAGTGTTTTTATTTCAGATTTCCAGCAGCTGCGGTTTTTTGATTTAACTCTTAAAAAGGACTTCAGTCAATACAACAGCAAGGACTGAGCAGGTTTAGTGCACAACACCACTGGTAAATTGGCCTACGTCCATATTTGTGAGAAATCTGTGGGATTTGTTGGAATGGAGACAGATACTGATGTGCTACAACAATGAGAAAAAGACTTGATTTATATGCCACCTTACGATCTCAGGACATCTCAAAGTGCTTTACAGCCAAGGAAGTGTCGTCACTGTTGTGATGTAGGAAACACCAACTAATTTGTGCACAGCAAGCTCACAAACAGCAACATGATAAAAGGACCTGACATTGTTTTTGTGATGTCGATTGAGGGATAAATATTGACCAGGATAACAGAGATGACTTCCCTGTTCTTCAAAACACTGTTGTGGGATCTTTCATATCCATCTGAGGGAGCAGACAGGGCCTCGGTTTAACGTCTCATTTGAAAGACAGCACTTATGACAGTATAGCACTCCCTCATTACTACACTGGAGCAGCAGCCTGGATTGTATGCTCAAGTCTCTGAAATGGGGTCTGAACCCACAACTTTGACTCAGACAAGGAGAGCCAATGAGTCATGGCTGACAGTGGGGAAAAAATGCTATAAGCACACAGAACAGCTGAAATTTCCATGCCGTTTCATTTTCCCCCACTCACACACATGTTGGTTCTCTCCATTCTCATCCTGACATCACCAATTGCATTAAAAGTTCTAAAATAAAGCAGATCACTAAAATGTCCAAAAATAATAATAATTCTGAAAGGAACCACAGAGCAAGTCTGAACATCCAACAGAATTGACATTGGGGGTGGAGGAAGAAAATTAATCCAAGCAAGTCAGCTAGCTTTAATTAAACCACTAAAAACACCAGCACAAACCTTCAAGCAGGCCAACGACCTGCTTTCTTCATCTTCATTGAATTGCTCCCAGCAAATCTGCTGGGAGCAGGAAAGAAAAGAAATGAAGTAGACGCGTAGCCTGCAAAAACTGGCAAATTGTCCTAATTTTCGTAAGGCTGTCAAGCTGCTTTTATACAGGCAAGCAACTTACTTTTCCCATCACGCCTTCCCTTCAGCTCATTTGCTGCCCATGTGTGCACAACCAGATATTCCACTGTACAAGTCAACAAAGCTTGCCATTCAGGAATTAAATTACTCCTTTTCCCCCCACTTTTTCCACACAAAGGGCAGTGGAAATCTGGAACGAACTTTTCTTTCCAAAAGGTTGTGAATGCTGGGATCAAATTAATATGTTCACGACTGGATAGATTTTTATTAAATGATATTTGAGAATATCACAGCTGTACTGCGGGAGGACACCTCGGAGGAGTTATGCAGTGAGGCAATATGGGTGGAGCTCAGGAATTGGAAGGGTGCAGTCAAGATGTTGGGGGTTTTCTACAGGCCTCCCAACAGCCAGCGGGAGGTAGAGGAGCAGATATGTAGAAAGATTTTGGAAAGATGTAAAGGTAACAGGGTTGTAGTGGTGGGTGATTTTAACTTCCCCTATATTGACTGGGACTCACTTAGTGCTCGGGGCTTAGATGGGGCAGAATTTGTAAGGAGCATCCAGGAGGCTTCTTGAAACAATACGTAGGTAGTCCAACTAGGGATGGGGCCGTACTGGACCTGGTATTGGGGAATGAGCCCAGCCAGGTGGTCGAAGTTTCAGTAGGGGAGCATTTCAGGAACAGTAACCATATTTAGAAATACAGCACTGAAACAGGCTCTTCAGCCCGAGTCTGTGCCAACCAACAACCACCCATTTATACTAATCCCACAGTAATCCCATATTCCCTATCACCTACCTACACTAGGGGCAATTTACAATGGCCAATTTACCCATCAACCTGCAAGCCTTCGGCTGTGGGAGGAAACCGGAGCACCCAGCGAAAACCCACGCAGTCACAGGGAGAACTTGCAAGCTCCACAGGCAGTACCCAGAATCCAACCCAGGCCCCTGGAGCAGTGAGGCTGCAGTGCTAACCACTGCGCCACCCCTTCCATAAGTTTTAAAAGGTACTTGTGGATAAGGATAAGAGTAGTCCTCGGGTGAAGGAGCTAAATTGGGGGAAGACTAATTATAACAATATTAGGCAGGAACTGAAAAATTAGATTGGGGGCGGCTGTTTGAGGGTAAATCAACATCTGACACGTAGGAGTCTTTCAAATGTCAGTTGATTAGAATCCAGGACCAGCATGTTCCTGTGAGGAAGAAGGATAAGTTTGGCAAGTTTCAGGAACCTTGGATAACACAGGATATTGCGAGCCTAGTCAAAAAGAAAAAGGAGGCATTTGTAAGGGCTGAAGGCTAGGAACAGATGAATCCCTTGAGGAATATAAAGACAGTAGGAAGGAACTTAAGCAGTCAGGAGGGCTAAAAGGGGTCATGAAAAGTCATTAGCAAACAGGATTAAGGATAATACCAAGGCCTTTTATACGTATATAAAGAGCAAGAGGGTAACTAGGAAAAGGGTTGGCCCACTCAAGGACAGAGATGGGAACCTATGTGTGGAGCCAGAGGAAATGGGCAAGGTACTAAATGACTACTTTGCATCAGTATTCACCAAAGAGAAGGACTTGGTGGATGATGAGCCTAGGGGAGTGTAGATAGTCTCAGTCATCTCATTATTAAAAAGGAGGTGGTGTCGGGTGTCTTGCAAAGCATTAAGGTAGATAAGTCCCCAGGGCCTGATGGGATCTACCCCAGAATACTAAGGGAGGCAAGGGAAGAAATGGCTGGGGCCTTGACAGAAATCTTTGCATCCTCATTGGCTACAGGTGAGGTCCCATGGACTGGAGAATAGCCAATGTTGTTCCTTTGTTTTAGGCTGGTGAGCCTTACGTCAGTGGTAGGGAAATTATTAGAGGATTCTTCGGGACAGGATTTACTCCCATTTGGAAACAAACGAACTTATTAGCGAGAGGCAGCATGGTTTTGTGAAGGGGAGGTAGTGTCTCACTAATTTGATTGAGTTTTTTGAGGAAGTGACAAAGATGATTGATGAAGCAAGGGCAGTGGATGTTATCTATATGGACTTCAGTAAAGCCTTTGACAAGGTCCCTCATGGCAGACTGGTACAAAAGGTGAAGTCACACGGGATCAGAGGTGAGCTGGCAAGATGGATACAGAACTGGCTCTGTCATAGAAGACAGAGGGTAGCAGTGGAAGGGTGCTTTTCTGAATGGAGGGATGTGACTAGTGGTGTTCCGCAGTGATCAGTGCTGGGACCTTTGCTGTTTGTAGTATATATAAATGATTTGGAGGAAAATGTAGCTGGTCTGATTAGTAAGTTTGCGGACGACACAAAGGTTGGTGGAGTTGCGGACAGTAATGACGATTGTCAGAGGATACAGCAGGATATAGATCGGTTGGAGACTTGGGCAGAGAAATGGCAGATGGAGTTTAATCCAGACAAATGTGAGGTAATGCATTTTGGAAGGTCTAATGCAGGTGGGAGGTATACAGTAAATGGCAGAACCCTTAGGAGTACTGACAGGCAGAGAGATCTGGGCGTACAGGTCCACAGATCACTGAAAGTGGCAATGCAGGTGGATAAGGTAGTCAAGAAAGCATACGGCATGCTTGCTTTCACCAGTGGGGGCATAGAGTATAAAAATTGGCAAGTCATGTTGCAGCTGTACAGAACTTTATTTAGGCCACACTTAGAATATTGCGTGCAATTCTGGTCGCCACACTACCAGAAGGATGTGGAGGCTTTGGAGAGGGTACAGAAGAGGTTTACCAGGATGTTGCCTGGTCTGGAGGGCATTAGCTATGAGGAGAGGTTGGAAAAACTCGGATTGTTTTCACTGGAATGACGGAGGTGGAGGGGCGATATGATAGAGGTTTACAAAGTTATGAGCGGCATGGACAGGGTGGATAGTCAGAAGCTTTTTCCAAGGGTGGAAGAGTCAGTTACTAGGGGACATAGGTTTAAGGTGCGAGGGGCAAAGTTTAGAGGGGATGTGTGAGGCAAGTTTTTTTTTTTTTTACACGGAGGGTGGTGAGTGCCTGGAACTTGCTGCCGGGGGAGGTGGTGGAAGCAGGTACAATAGCGACGTTTAAGAGGCATCTTGACAAATACATGAATAGGATGGAAATAGAGGGATATGGTCCCCGGAAGTGCAGAAGGTTTTAGTTTAGGCAGGCATCAAGATCGGCACAGGCTTGGAGGGACGAATGGCCTGTTCCTGTACTGTTCTTTGTTCTTTGATATGGAACAAAGGCAGGAAAATGTAATTGAAGTACCTATCAGCCATGATCTAACTGAATGGTAGAACAGGCTCAAAGGGCTAAATGGCCTACACCTGATCCTATGTACTTTGGCAGGAAAAAAGACTTTTATACACAGAGTAAACATTTGCTTCATGACCCAAGTTAAATCTGGTCAGTATGATGGGCAATGTTTGAACCTATTGTAATAAAGTGGATTCACCTAAACTCTTAAGACAAAGTGCAGGCAAAACTAAGAGTATGTGGAATTGAGTTGGTCTATGTGTAATGGTAGAAGTTGATTAAGATTTGCTATAAACCAAACATTAGCTTAGCAATTGTTACAACCAGGTGAGAAAAGGTATCTAGGGGTCTCTTTCAGCCATCACCTGATCTTGTAACAGGGGTTTAAATTTTAAACAGTGTTTTAACCTCCCCCTTTGTGAATCCTTGTTAACCACTTTCCAATTAGAAATTAGTATAAACAGGCTTTTAGGTTTAAGGAAAAGTGAAATTTATTAAAACTTAAATTCTAATTCAATTAACACGTACAAATACATGCCATGCCCCAAGCTAGCATGCGTATGCGATACACATATGCAAATAGAGACAGAAAAGTACAGAGGTTTGAGGCAATATCAAAAGTTTCTTGTTACTGTGCTTCGAGCTCACTGGTCCTTTTGTAGGTAGTCCTGCTTTTCGTTGGAGCCCAGTATTCTTAAACCTTATTCACTGCAGGAGACATTTCTCTTGGGGTTCATGCGTCTTCAATGGGTCTTCTGTTCCGTGAGAAAGAGATGGAGCAGACAGGAGAGGGGTGTTCAGTCCAGGAGCAAAGAGCGTTCAGTTTTAAAACTGTGGCAAGTTCGAATTCAAAAACTCCAACTGCCAGTCATGTGACTAAACTGGTCTGACCAGGTCTTGTGCATTGGGGAAGCAGCGACTGGTTACTTTGTTCCAACACTGTCTGCTAGTATACAAAAAAGGTCTTTCAGCAAGGAGCCTGGCAATTCCTTGTGATAGGCCCTCTTCTCTTCCCAGCAGCAATTTTAAGTTTTAATATTCATGTGGCAAAATAATGTGTGCCTCATTCTTGGCAGGTGGGGGCCTGCATGACAATAAAATGCTAGAAATACAGAGCATTGCACATTCTGGAGAATTGGATATTGGACATTGGAGGGTTGAGGGCTAAAAAAAAAAGTCAAACTTTTCTGTATCTTGGTGCAGTCTTTCCAAGTTAAACAGGATGGCTTTGAAGTGCTGAGGGGAAAGAAAGGCTCATCTTTGGCTTTTAGTGTCGGTTATATATGAGAGAAATACTTGGACAAAGAAATGAGCAACAGTCCTAGGCCCAACCATCTTCAGCTGCTTCAATGACCTTCCCTCAATCATAAGGTGAGAAGTGGGGATGTTCGCCGACGATTGCACAATGTTCAGCACCATTCGCAACTGCTCAAACACTGAAACAGTCCGTGTAGAAATGCAACAAGACTTGGACAATATCCAGGCTTGGGCTGATAAGTGGCAAGTAACATTCGTGCCACACAAGTGCCGGGCAATGACCATCTCCAACGAGAGAATCTAACCACCTCCCCTTGACATTCAATGGTATCACCATTGCTGAATCCCCCACTATCCACATCCTGGGGGTTAGCATTGACCAGAAACTGAACTGGAGTAACCACATAAATGCTGTGGCTAAAAGAGCAGGTCAGAGGCTAGGAATTCTGCTGCAGGTAACTCATCTCCTGTCTCCCCAAAGGCTGCCCACCATCTACAAGGCACAAGTCAGGAGTGTAATGCAATACTCTCCACTTGCCTGGATGGGTGCAGCTCCAACAACTCAAGAAGCTCGACACCATCCAGGACAAAGCAGCCTGCTTGATTGGCATCCCATCCATCACCTTCAACATTCACGCCCTCCACCAGCGACGCACAGTGGCAGCAGTGTGTACCATCTACAAGATGCACGGCAGCAACACATCAAGGCTCCTTAAACAGCACCTTTCAAACCCATGACCTCTACCACCTAGAAAGGACAAGGGCAGCAAATACATGGGAACACCACCACCTGCAAGTTCCCCTCCAAGTCTCACGCCATCCTGACTTGGAACTATACATCCGTTCCTTCACTGTCGCTGGGTCAAAATCCTGGAACTCCCTCCCTAACAGCACCTCATGCTGTACAGGGTGTACCCATCTCGCATGGACTGCAGTGGTTGAAGGCAGCTCACCACCACCTTCTCAAGGGCAATTAGGGATGGGCAATAAATGCCGGCCTAGCCAGCGACACCCACATCCCATGAATACTTTTTTAAATTCAATGGCTTTAGTCACGAGCGATTAAGGTGTAACTTTGCTGGTTAGGATAATAAACATGGGTAGTAGGATCCATTAATAATATAGAAAGATAAACTTAAAACCATTCTTCAAAAGGATAAGAGAAGCAGCTATGAAGTAATCAAGTATAACATGACTGTTTTCAAAGGATTCAGGAACAGGTATGTCATGAGGTCTCATCTATGAGATGTACCACTGATGTATGAAAATATGGTGTACAAAGGAGCACGGGTTTTAACCATTCTTTGGAGGGCTTAAAAGATAGAACTTGAGGCAGAAAGCAACACACTGTACAGTTAGATTGAGCTTATGAATAAAGTCTGTTTCGTATATGCCACACAAAGTGTTGCGTGTTTACTCTGTCGCTGTGAACCACAGTAGGAGGCAGTAGATTAACAGCTGAATGTCAACACAGCAGGTCAATCAGCATTCAGGAGATTTATATGGCAACATCCTGGACGTGCATTTCCATCCCTACCCACCCCACCAAAAAAAGTGACCCTGCTGTGCACCTTCCACCTTTCCCACTTTATTTCAGATTTCCAGGACGAGTTTTCTTTTTGCCTTCAACTGAGTTGCCAAGCAAATACAAGCTTCCCTTTCCTGGTTGAGATCTCATCCAGTAGCTTTCAGAACCAAAAACAAATTTCTTCACTTAGCCAACTTAACAAGCAAACAAACATTGGTTATCGGCACTGCGAAAGTCAACAGGAATGTGGATAAGCTGGCCAACAGCTAGTTTGCTCTGTTCAACAACTTCCTGTAGATAATGGTGGCAAGAAAAAAAAAGCAGTCTTAGAGGCGAAGAACGAAAGAAAACAATTTGGCTCAACGAAAATCATATTACAAGCCATAATTCGCACATTTTAGAGCCTAGTGATGTAATCTTTCTTAGAAAGAATTCTGAAGTACATCTGATGGCAAGTGTGCATGATGTGACATGATATAATAATGCAGCACAACTGGGAAGCAAATCTGTTGAACATGCTGACAGTTCAAAAATAATTTAGAGCTACAAGCAAATTTCCCATGAGGATACTGTAGAACTTCAAAAAAGGACAGACAGGTTGGTGGAATGGGCAGACGAGTGGCAGAGAAATTTAATGCAGAGAAATGTGAAGTGATTTATTTTGGTAGGAAAAACAGACTATAAAATAAGGGTACAATTCTAAAAGGGTTGCAGGAGTAGAGGGACCCAGATGAATACGTGCATAAATCATTCAAAGTGGCAAATAAAGCATACAGCATCCTAGGCTTTATCAATAGGTGCATAGAGTACAAAAGCAAGGAAGTTATGTCAAAGTTGTATAAAGCACTGGTTCAGCCTCAACTGGAGTATTGTGTTCTGTTCCGGGCATGACGCTTTCAGAAGGATATGAAGACATTAGTTAGGGTGGAGAAAAGATTCACAAGAATGGCTCAAGGGATGAGAAACTTCAGTTATGTAGATAGATTAGAGAAGCTACAACCGTTTTCCTTGGAGAAGGTTGAGAGGAGATTTGATAAAGGCATTCAAAATCATGAGGGGTCTGGACAAAGTAGATCGGAAAAACTGTTCCCATTGATGGAAGGATAAAGAACCAGAGGGCACAGAATTAAAAAAGGTAATTGGCAAAAGAAGCAAGGCAATGAGGAAAAACCTTTTCACACAGCAAGTGGTTAGGATCTGGACTGCACTGCCCGAGTGTGGTGAAGGCAGATTCAAAAATCAAGGCATTCAAGAGGGAACTGGATTACCTGAATAAGCAAGAACGTGCAGGGCTATGGAGAGAAGACGGAGTGGTATTGGGTGAACTGCACCTTCAGGGAACCAGCAGACACAACAGGCCGAACGGCCTCCTTCTGTGCTGTAACCATTCTATGAGGATCAGTGTCAGGGGATACACTCAAAGGCAGGAGCATTAAACCACCGAGAGCGCAGTGTTAGTCTGAAGTGTGGGTGTGTCCCCCTTTAGGGACAAATGGTGCAGTGCTTGCAAAGGTTTACATTCTGACTGTTCTTAGCAAATGCACAGGTCAACTGGAGGACAGACTCTCTTATTCTGGCTTCTAAAAGGTTTTTGAGAAGGCAGACAGTTGCGCAGCGGTTAGCACCGCATCCTCACAGCTCCAGGGACCCGGGTTTGATTCTGGGTACTGCCTGTGCGGAGTTTGCAAGTTCTCCCTGTGACCGCGTGGATTTTCACCGGGTGCTCCGGTTTCCTCCCACAGCCAAAGACTTGCAGGTTAATAGATAAATTGGCCATTATAAATTGCCCTGAGTGTAGGTAAGTGGTAGGGAATATGGGATAGTTGCAGGGTTAGTATAAATGGGTGGTTGTTGGTCGGCACAGACTCAGTGGGCCGAAGGGCCTGTTTCAGTGCTGTATCTCTAAAAAATAAATAAAAAATAAATTCCTAATGAATAAAGCTTTTTCTATTCCCGGGTGTTGGGGAAGTGAGGTCCTCTGTACAATCCGAGTGATTGAGAAAAAAAGAGAAAGCATTGTGACCAAATTTGCAAGAAGTGTAATGTGCAAAATGCACACATGATATTAGGTGGTGTGCTTATTGGAGAAAATAATTAAATTCAAATTGAGAGGTTGCAAGCATGGCAGGCTTCAGATCAGTAATGTGCAGCCTTTCAATCAGTGGGCAACTTGGCACAGTACTCAAGTTAGCAGCACTATGCTCCAAAATGGAGCAAGAGTTTGGCAGACATTTCTTTATTGAAGGCACTCCTTCTGCAATGGTTATAACAGTTTAAAAAAGCAAAAATCAATCATGGCTACAAAAGCCTCCTGAGAACAAGCCTCTGACCACACCTTTGATCAGAAACCTCCAACTTCAACACAATATCTGCCAGCCACCTCCTTGGGGTGCTTTGTCATGCCATGCAAGCAACTCTAATCACAGCCTAATAACAGTCATTAAATAGGTTGTAAGGTTATGATTGAACAATCACAAGCCTTTACTGTGGAACAGATTTAAAGTTTGACTTTTAAATTGGTCACATTTCACACTACAAATCAAATTCATGAAGCATTTAAGGCAAGTCCAAAACAGCTGGAAGTGAGAAAGCATGTTTAATGAAAACATGCTGCAATATTTTTAACATTGTTAGAAGTCAGGAAGGAAGGGAGGCATATGGATTACACAAACTTTACTCCCACAGGGATCTGAAACACAATTACAGAATCTATCCTGAATGCTGAAGTAACCAACAGATTTTGTGCATTTATTCACAATTTTCCCATTGTGATAGAAGAGGCTGGCAGAACTTCATCTGGTATTGTCAGAGCACAGACAACATATTAGAGCTAAGACATTACCTGTCTGGTCACAGGAAGCAGCGAGGGAAAGCCAGGTGCTATCTATACCTTCCCCTATTGCCCCCTCAATAAAGTTAAATAGCCAATTGCCAGCAGCCACTCAAATATCCCAGCCAGTTATAGAAGCCTGCACCAACCACAATGCAAAGACAGACTTTTAATTATATAGCACCGTTCACAAGGTCCCAAAACATTTTACAGCTGGTCTTTCAACTGAAACAGGAAATTAAGTCCTGTCTGCCCTCTCATGTGGGCAGACAGATCCATGGCACTATTTTGAACAGCAGGGTAGTTTCTCCCTGGTGCCCTGGCCAATATTTATCCATCAACAACACAGGACAACAGATTATCCAGTCGTCATATTGTCATTTGCAGGACCTTGCTGTGCACAAATTGGTTGCCACGGTTCATGCTTTATAACAGTGACTACACTTCAAAAAAAGTATTTCACCAGCTGTAAAAGGACTTTGGGATGTCCTGAAAGATGCTATATAAACGCAAGTCTTTCTTCAGTAATTAATCATCAGAAGTGGCAGCACCCACATGCAGAATACTGGGACCAAATGTGAAGTGTCTGAAGGAGAGATCAACTACCTCAGTGCAGACCAGGAATTGTACCTAGTGGCAATTTTAGCAACTGAGGCAAAAGAACATCCTGTTAATAAAGATTCAAAATAAAAATCTCCAGCCCAAATGACACCAAAATCAGATTTTTAAAATGAACTCGACATCTCCTTAAATAAAACCAACCTCAGTGCTCCCTTGACTGGTACAGACTTGCCCACATGTTGCTGCTCCAGTTGGCTCATTACTTCACCGCGATTTAGGTTCAGCTGTGAAAGGATTTTAAAAAAACAAGTGATCAGGATGAAGAGCATCACAACTAGGCAGCATAAGATAGTCACTCATAAATCAAACAGAAAATTCAGAAGAAACTTCTTTACTCAAAGAGTGGTTAGAATGTGGAACTTGCTACCACGTGAAGTGATTGAAGTGAACTGCATTGATGCATTTAATGGGAAGCTAGATGAACACAAGGGGTAAAAGAATAGAAGCAAAATACTGCGGATGCTGGAAATCTGAAACAAAAACAAGAAATGCTGGATTCACTCAGCAGGTCTGGCAGCATCTGTGGAAAGAGAAGCAGAGTTAACGTTTCGGGTCAGTGACCCTTCTTCGGAACTGACAAATATTAGAAAAGTCACAGATTATAAACAAGTGAGGTGGGGGTTGGGCAAGAGATAACAAAGGAGAAGGTGCAGATTGGACCAGGCCACATAGCTGACCAAAAGGTCACGGAGCAAAGGCAAACAATATGTTAATGGTGTGTTGAAAGACAAAGCATTAGTACAGATTAGGTGTGAATATACTGAATATTGAACATCAGCAAGTGCAAACCTGAAGAAAAACAACCTGAAAAAGACAGTGGGTAAGCAAACTGAACAAACTAAGATGAAATGAAATAAATGCAAAAAAAGATTGTAAAAAATGTAAAAAGGAATGCAAAAAAAAAAAGGAAGAAAAAATAACTAAAAATGAAAGTAAAGTGGGGGGCTGTCATGCTCTGAAATTATTGAACTCAATGTTCAGTCCGGCAGGCTGTAGTGTGCCTAATCGGTAGATGAGATGCTGTTCCTCGAGCTTGCGTTGATGTTCACTGGAACACTGCAGCAATCCCAGGACAGAGATGTGAGCATGAGAGCAGGGGGGAGTGTTGAAATGGCAAGCAACCGGAAGCTCAGGGTCCTGCTTGCGGACTGAGCGGAGATGTTCCGCAAAGCGGTCACCCAGTCTGCGCTTGGTCTCCCCAATGTAGAGGAGACCACACTGTGAGCAGCGAATACAGTATACTACATTGAAAGAAGTACAAGTAAATCGCTGCTTCACCTGAAAGGAGTGTTTGGGGCCTGGGATAGTGAGGAGAGAGGAGGTAAATGGGCAGGTATTACACCTCCTGCGATTGCAAGGGAAGGTGCCCTGGGACGGGGACGAGGTGGTGGGGGTAATGGAGGAGTGGACCAGGGTGTCGCGGAGGGAACGATCCCTTCGGAATGCTGACAGGGGAAGGGAGGGGAAGATGCGACTGGTAGTGGCATCACGCTGGAGGTGGCGAAAATGGCGGAGGATGATCCTTTGGATATGGAGGCTGGTGGGATGAAAAGTGAGGACAAGGGGAACCCTGTCACGGTTCTGGGAGGGAGGGGAAGGGGTGAGGGTAGAGATGCGGGGAATGGGTCGGACACGGTTGAGGGCCCTGTCAACCACAGTGGGGGGAAATCCTCGGTTGAGGAAAAAGGAGGTCATATCAGAAGCACCGTCATGGAAGGTAGCATCATCAGAGCAGATGCGTCGGAGACGGAGAAACTGGGAGAATGGAATGGAGTCCTTACAGGAGGTAGGGTGTGAAGAAGTGTAGTCGAGGTAGCTGTGGGAGTCGGTGGGCTTATAATGGATATTGGTAGACAACCTATCCCCAGAGATGGAGACAGAGAAGTCGAGGAAGGGAAGGGAAGTGTCAGAGATGGACCATGTAAAGGTGAGAGAAGGGTGGAAATTGGAAGCAAAGTTGATAAAGTTTTCTAGTTCGGGGCGGGAGCAGGAAACGGCACCGATACAGTCATCAATGTACCGGAAAAAGAGTTGGGGGAGGGGGCCTGAGTAGGACTGGAACAAAGAATGCTCGACATATCCCACAAAAAGACAGGCATAACTAGGAACCATGCGGGTACCCATAGCGACACCTTTTACTTGAAGGAAATGCATGGAGTTGAAGGAGAAGTTGTTCAATGTGAGAACAAGTTCAGCCAGGCGGAGGAGGGTGTTGGTGGATGGGGACTGGTTGGGCTAGAGGGTGTTGGTGGATGGGGACTGGTTGGGCCAGAATAGATTATGTTGGCAGGGAGAGATAAAGAGGGTGGGAAAACACCAACACAGACCCATTGGGCTGAATGCCCTATTCACACTGTAAATTTACATGGGAATTTAAAACTAGTACTCTGAGGGAGGTGGTAAGGAGAAAAAAAAAAAAAATGAACATGCAAGCCAGAGAGCCCGTGAGCAAAGCAGAACAACAACTCCAAAAAGGAGACTACTGCCTCAAGTTCTATACTTCCCAGCAACAATATGGCTGCAATGACGTCAACAGGGGAGGCGGAGGGATAGTGATAACGTCACTAGACCAGGCTAATGCTCTGGGGAAACAGGTTAGAATCCCACCACAGCAGAGGGTAGAATACAAATTCAATTAATAAACCTGAAATTAAAAAAAGCTAGTCGAGTAGTGACCATGAAACCATTGTCAATTGTTGCAAAACCCCATCAGGTTCACTGATGCCCTTTAGGTAAGGAAATCTGCCATCTTCACCTGGTCTGGCCTACATATGAATCTAGACACAGAAATGTGGTTGACTCTTACCTGCCCTCTGAAATGGCACAGCAAGCCACTCAGACATTGTAGCAGTTTGATACAACAAAAAAAAAATAAAACTGGACATACCAGCCATCAACCTAGGCACTGGAAACGGCAACAGCAAACCCAGCCGGCGACCCTGCAATGTCCCCTTTACCAACATCTGGGGGCTTGGGCCAAAATTGGGAGAGTTGTCCCACAGACTAGTCAAGCAACAGACTGACAATCATGGAATACTCATGGAATCATACCTTACAATGTCCCTGACACCATCACCATCCCTGGTTATATCCTGCCCCACCGGCAGGATAGACCCACCAGAGGTGGTGGTACAGTGGTATACAGTCGGGAGTCACCCTGGGAGTCCTTAACATTGACTCCAGACTCAATGAAGTCTCATGGCATCAGGTTAAATACTGGCAAGGAAGAGTCCCGATTACCACCTACTGCCCTGCACCACCACCCCTGCTTCAAAGAAGAGCGTAGGAGGGTACGCCAGGTGCAGCAACAGGCATTTCTAAAAATGAGGCGTCGGCCTGGTGAAGCTACACCACAGGATTACTGCGTGCCAAACAACGGAAGCAGCATGCGATAGACAGGGCTAAGCCATTCCACAATGAACGGATCAGATTGAAGCTCTGCAGTCCCACCATATCCAGTCATGAATGGTGGTGGATAATTAAACAACTGACAGGAGGATGCTCCACAAATATCGCCATCCTCAACGATGGGGGAGCCCAGTACATCTGTGCAAAAGACAAGGTTGAAAAATTTGCATCCGTCATCAGCCAGAAGTGCAGAGTGGATGACCCATCTCGGCCCCCTCCTGAGGTCTGCAGCATCACAGATGCCAGTCTTCAGCCAATCTGATTTACTCCACGTGATATCAAGAAAACGAGTGAAGGCACTGGATACTGCAAAGGCTATGAGCTCTGACAACATTCCGGCAATAGTACTGAAGACTTGTTCTCCAGAACTAGCCGCACCCCTAGCCAAGCTGTTCCAGTACAGCTACAACACTGACATCTAGCCAGCAATGTGGAAAATTACCCAGATATGCCCTGTGCACAAAAAGCAGGACAAATCCAACCCAGCCTATTACAACCAGATCAGTCTACTCTCGATCAGCAAAGTGGCGCAGTGGTTAGCACCGCAGCCTCACAGCTCCAGCGACCCAGGTTCAATTCTGGGTACTGCCTGTGTGGAGTTTGCAAGTTCTCCCTGTGTCTGCGTGGGTTTTCTCCGGGTGCTCCGGTTTCCTCCCACAAGCCAAAAGACTTGCAGGTTGGTAGGTAAATTGGCCATTATAAATTGCCCCTAGTTTAGGTAGGTGGTAGGGAAATATGGGGACAGGTGGGGATGTGGTAGGAATGTGGAATTAGTGTAGGATTAGTATAAGTGGGTGGTTGATGGTCAGCACGGACTCAGTGGGCTGAAGGGCCTGTTTCAGTGCTGTATCTGTAAAGAGAAGGGGTCATTGACAGTGCTATCAAGCAGCACTTGCTCAGCAATAACCTGCTGTGACGCTCACTTTGGGTTCCACCAGGGCCACTCAGCTCCTGACCTCATCACAGTCTTGGTGTAAACATGGAAAAAAGCAGCTGAACTCTGAGGTGAGTGACTGCCCTTGACATCAAGGCAGTATTTGATAGAGTACTGCATCAAGGAGCCAGAGCAAAACTGGAGTCAATGGGAATCAGAGGGTAATTTCTCCGCTGCTCAGAGCTGTAATTGGCACAAAGGAAGTTTGTTGTGGTCATTGGAGGTCAATCATCTCAGTGCCTGGACATCACTGCAGGAGTTCCTCAGGGTAGTATCCTAGGCCCAACCATCTTCAGCTGCCTCAATGACCACTCCTCCATCATGAGGTCAGAAATGGGGATGTTCACTGATGATTGCACAATGTTCAGTACTCCTCAGATACTGAAGTAGCCCATGTGCATATGTAGCAAGACTTGAACAATATCCAGGCTTGAGCTGATAAGTGGCAAGTAACATTTGCACCAAACAAGTGCCAGGCAAGGACCATCTCCAACAAGAGAGAATCTAACCATCTCCCCTTGACATTCAATAGCATTACCATCGCTGAATCCTCCACTATCCACATCCTGGGGGTCAGCATTGACCAGAAACTGAACTGGACCAGCCACATAAATGCTGTGGCTACAAGACAGGTCAAAGGCTGAGAATTCTGTGGCAGGTAACTCACCTCCTGTCTCCCCAAAGGCTGTCCACCATCTACAAGTCACGTGTGATAAAATACTCTCCACTTGCCTGAATGGGTGCAGCTCCAATACTACAAGAAGCTCGACACCATCCAGATCAAAGTAGCCCACTTGTTTGGCACCCCATCGCCACCTTCAACATTCATTCCCTCCACCAATGCACAGTAGCAGCAATAAGTACCATCTACAAGATTCACTGCAGCAACTCACCAAGGCTCCTTCCAAACTCACGACCTCTCCCACCTCGAAGGATAAGGGCAGCAGATGCATGGGAACACCAGCACCTGCGAGTTCCCCTCCAAGGCACACACCACCCTGACTTGGAATTATAAATCGCTGTTCCTTCATGGTCACTGGGTCAAAATCCTGGAACAGCACTGTTGGTGTGCCTACACCCCAGGAATGCAGCAGTTCAAGGCGGCAGCTCACAACCACCTTCTCAAGGGTAAACAGGGATGAGCAATATGCTGGCCTAACCAGCCACACCCACATCCCATAAAATTTAAAAAGTTGAGGATTAGCAATGGTCTTAAAGAGGAGAGAGGGGTGAATTTCTCACACTAGGATCACACAAATCATTGAACGATTGTCAATCACATTCAGGATGACTGTATTGCCAACTCTGCAGCTGTACCTCAATTTAAAAAAAAAAGTTAATAAAACAAATCAGGCGAGGATCATGGCCAAATATTGGGAGGCTGCCCAATCACACTGGCATCATTTGCTATCACTTAACCATACCATTCATGCAAACATAACCCAACCTTGCCTTTGTATCCCTGCAGTATCAATGGCAACATATCTTTCAATAAATTATGTTAAAAATCGATTTACAATAATGACCAAATTGAAAAGACAACCCAAGTTTCTGGTCTCCAATTTTAACTATGTTGCTAAGGTCATTGCAGGATCTAAATTTTGTCCGACAGATCCAGAAAACCCATTCTCTATTAGAAATCATAGAACAACACAGGACAGCAGGTGGTCATTTGTCCAATTGCAACAGTGCTGACTCTTTAAAACAGCAATCCAATTAGTCCCACTCCCCTGCTCTTTCCCGATAACCCTGCAAATGTTTTTTCTTTCTCCATTCTACATTGCATTAAAGACTCATCATAAAAGCTGGTGGGAATGAGAGCTGTGAGGAGGATGCAGAGAAGCTCAAGTGTGATTTGGACAGGTTGAGTGAGTGGACAAATACATGATAGATGCAGTACAATGTGGATAAATGTGAGGTTATCCACTTGGGCAGCAAAAACAGAAAGGCAGATTATCTGAACGGCGATAGATTGGGAAAGGGGGAGGTGCAGCAAGCGTGGGTGCCCTTGTGCACCAGTCGCTGAAAGTAGGTACAGCAGGCAGTTAAGGTGGCAAATGGTATGTTGGCCTTCATAGTGGGATTAGAGTACAGGAGCAAGGATGTCTTGCTGCATTATACAAGGCCTTGGTGAGACCACATCTGGAGTGTTGTGTGCAGTTTTATTCTCCTTATCGGAGGAACAAAGAACAAAGAAAATTACAGCACAGGAACAGGCCCTTCGGCCCTCCAAGCCTGTGCCGATCCAGATCCTCTATCTAAACCTGTCGCCTATTTTCTAAGGGTCTGTATCTCTTTGCTTCCTGCCCATTCATGTATCTGTCCAGATACATCTTAAAAGACGCTATCGTGTTCGCATCTACCACCTCCGCTGGCAACGCGTTCCAGACACCCACCACCCTCTGCGTAAAGAACTTTCCACGCATATCCCCCCTAAACTTTTCCCCTCTCACTTTGAACTCGTGACCCCTAGTAATTGAATCCCCCACTCTGGGAAAAAGCTTCTTGCTATCCACCCTGTCTATACCTCTCATGATTTTGTACACCTCAATCAGGTCCCCCCTCAACCTCTGTCTTTCTAATGAAAATAATCCTAATCTGCTCAACCTCTCTTCATAGCTAGCGCCCTCCATACCAGGCAACATCCTGGTGAACCTCCTCTGCACCCTCTCCAAAGCATCTACATCCTTTTGGTAATATGGCGACCAGAACTGCACGCAGTATTCCAAATGTGGCCGAACCAAAGTCTTATACAACTGTAACATGACCTGCCAACTCTTGTACTCAATACCCCGTCCGATGAAGGAAAGCATGCCGTATGCCTTCTTGACCACTCTATTGACCTGCGTTGCCACCTTCAGGGAACAATGGACCTGAACACCCAAATCTCTCTGTACATCAATTTTCCCCAGGACTTTTCCATTTACTGTATAATTCACTCTTGAATTGGATCTTCCAAAATGCATCACCTCGCATTTGCCCTGATTGAACTCCATCTGCCATTTTTCTGCCCAACTCTCCAATCTATTTATATTCTGCTGTATTCTCTGACAGTCCCCTTCACTATCTGCTACTCCACCAATCTTAGTGTCGTCTGCAAACTTGCTAATCAGACTATACTTTCCTCCAAATCATTTACGTATATCACAAACACTGGTCCCAGCACGGATCCCTGTGGAACACCACTGGTCACACGTCTCCATTGAGAAACTCCCTTCCACTGCTACTCTGTCTCCTGTTGCCCAGCCAGTTCTTTATCCATCTAGCGAGTACACCCTGGACCCCATGCGACTTCACTTTCTCCATCAGCCTACCATGGGGAACCTTATCAAACGCCTTACTGAAGTCCATGTATATGACATCTACAGCCCTTCCCTCAATCAACTTGGTCACTTTTTGTTTAGTTTAGTTTAGAGATACAGCACTGAAACAGGCCCTTCGGCCCACCGAGTCCGTGCCGACCATCAACCACCCATTTATACTAATCCTACACTAATTCCATATTCCTACCACATCCCCACCTGTCCCTATATTTCCCTACTACCTACCTATACTAGGGGCAATTTATAATGGCCAATTAACCTATCAACCTGCAAGTCTTTTGGCATGTGGGAGGAAACCGGAGCACCCGGAGGAAACCCACGCAGACACAGGGAGAACCTGCAAACTCCACAGGCAGTACCCAGAATTGAACCCGGGTCGCTGGAGATGTGAGGCTGCAGTGCTAACCACTGCGCCACTGTGCCAATTCTTCCTCAAAGAATTCCATTAAGTTGGTAAGACATGACCTTCCCTGCACAAAACCATGTTGCCTATCACTGATAAGCCCATTTTCTTCCAAATGGGAATAGATCCTATCCCTCAGTATCTTCTCCATAGTTCTTGCTATGGAGGGGAGTGCAGCAAAGGTTCACCGGACTGATTCCTGGGATGGCAGGACTGATGTGTGGAGAGAGATTGGGTCAATTAGGCTTGTATTCGCTAGAGTTAAGAAGAAATGAGAGGGATCTCATAGAAACCTACAAAATTCTAACAGGACAGGACAGACTAGTGCAGGAAGGATGTTCCCGATGGCGGGGGAGTCCAGGACCAGGGGTCACAAATCGAAGGATAAAGGGCTAAGCCATTTAAGACAGATGAGGAGAGATTTCTTCACCCAGAGAGTGGTGAACCTGTGGAATTCTCGACCACAGAAAGTAGTTGAGGCCAAGTCATTAAATGTATTCAAGAGTTAGATATAGTTCTTTGGACTAAAAAGATCAAGGGATATGGGGAGAAAACAGGTACTGAGTTTGGATGATCAGTCATGATCGTATTGAATGGCGGTGCAGGCTCCAAGGGCCGAATGGCCTACTTCTGCTCCTATTTTCTATAGGTTTCTATAACATCCTCAAATCTAAGAATCTCAAAAAGTCCTTGCTTTCTGCAACCCCCCCCCCACCCCATCTACCCTTCCTCCAATATCAGACGGCATTTTAAATCAAACCTTGGGATCCACTGCCCACTACTTACTTTAATTTAAACTTTTACCCAGTCTTATTGCATCTTTCATGTCAGTGATGTCCTGAGGTCTTTGCAACTTCATTGAATATCAATGAAAAAATACAAATTGTTTAAAACTGTAGACAAAAAAATATTCAACTCAGGACTTCAGCATAATGCTTCAGATCATCTTGGACATGGTTTTGTTTTCATTTAGTCACCCAAAGCTTTTTAGAAAAAAAACTGCTTTCACTAGGATCTAAAGCATGAAGCCAAGTAATCATTTCATACCTTACTCATTTCTTTATGAAACGTCTCTTCCAGACCAGCTATACTTTGGAATGTGTTCACATAAAAACCAACACGACTGTAGAAAAAAATAAAATACATCAGAATTCAAATCAAAAAGAATAAATTCATAGTCTACCACTGGACTAAAAACCTAGATCACTACAAAGTTAGATTATTCCTCGAAATCAATCTTTTGGACCCAAAGACGATAGAACTGAGACCTTTCTAAATGGTGAAAGGCTGGAAGCACTGGCGGTCCATAGACAAACTATTAAAATGTTATGGACAGATGCTGAAAAACCCAAAGTGACTAACAGATTGCTGGCCTTCATATCTAGAAGACTAGAACACAAGGGATTAGAAGTCATGCTTCAGTTGTACAATGCCCTGGTTAGACCACACCTACGTGAGTAGTTCTGGGCACCATACCTTCAGACGGATATCGTCCTTCAAAAAAGGAGTGGAGTGTAGATTTACCAAAATGATATCTTGACATCAGAAAAGTTAAAATACAAGAGACGATTACACGAACCAGGGCTGTATTCCTTGGAATTGAGAAGGGGTGATCAGATTGAAGTTAGCGATATTAAGGGCAACTGATAGGTTGGAGTGTCCAGGACTAGGGGGCCCAGTCTAAAAATTGGAGCCAGAACTTTCAAGAGTGAAATTAGGAAACCTTTCTACAAGCAAAAGGATGATAGAAGATTGGAACGCTCTTCTACAAACTGCAGATGATACACGGTCAATTGCTAATTTTAAACCCAAGAGAGACTGATTTTTGTTTACCAGGGGTATTAAGGTTATGGAGCAAAGGAAATATGTGGAGCAAGGTCACAATGGCAGAATGGGTTCCAAGGGTTAAATGGCCTAGTTCTATTCCTATGTTTTAAGCAATGAGGCAAGATATACAAAACAAAGCTCTATAAATGCAGTCATGAACAAATTTCACAGCAGGGCAGTCAACACGTATTAGGTGGTATCCTTTCCATCAGAACTGGCCACACCTTTTAAGAACTAAGGAATAGGAGTAGGCTATGCAGTCTCAATCCTGCTCTGCCTTTCAATATCATGGCTGATGACCTAACCTCAACTCTACTTTCCAACCTATCCACACATCTGATTCCCAAAAAAATAATCTTGAATATACGTGAACTGAAAATTCCAAGATTCACAACAGTGAAGAAATTTCTCTCCATCTGGGGCCTAACTGGCCAATCCCTTATCCTAAGACAATGATCCCTAGTTCTAGATTTTTTAATATCATTTTTTCCATGGCCTGAGTGTCACTGGCAAGGCCAGCATTTGATGATCACGAATTGCCCTCGAGAAGGCAGCAGTGAGCCACCTTCTTGAACCACTGCAGTCCATCTGGTGCAGGTACAACAGTGCTGTTCGCGAGGGAATTCCAGGATTTTGATCCAGCAGTGAAGGAATGGCAAGTCAGGATGGAGTGGCTTTTTTTTTTTAAAAAAAAAAGATACAGCACTGAAACAGGCCCTTCAGCCCACCGAGGCTGTGCTGACCATCAACCACCCATTTATACTAATCCTACATTAATCCTATTACCCTCTCACATCCCCACCTATACTAGGGGCAATTGATAATGGCCAATTTACCTATCAACCTGCAAGTCTTTGGCTGTGGGAGGAAACCGGAGCACCCAGCGAAAACCCACGCGGTCACAGGGAGAACTTGCAAACTCCGCACAGGCAGTACCCAGAATCGAACCCGGGTCGCTGGAGCTGTGAGGCTGCAGTGCTAACCTGTTCCGCTTGGAGGGAACTTGCAGGTGGTGTTCCCATGTATCTGCTGTCCTTCTAGGTGGTAGAAGTCAAGAGTTTGGAAGGTGCTGTTGAAGGAGCCTTGATGCGTTGCTGCAGTGCACCTTGTAGATGGTAACACTGCAGCCACTTTGCGGTGGTAGAAGTAGTGAAGGTTTAGGGTTGCGGATGGGGTGCCGATCAAACTGGCTGCTTTGTGCTGGATGCTGTCGAGCTTCTCAAGTGTTGTTGGAGCTGCACTCATCCAGCCAGGTGGAGAGAACTCCATCACACTCCTAACTTGTACCCTGCAGATGGGCAGGCATTGGGGAGTCAGGAGAGGAGTTACTTGCCGCAGAATTCCCAGCCTCTGACCTGCTCTTGGAGCCACAGTATTTATGTGGCTGGTCCAGTTCAGTTTCTGGTCAATGGTAACCCCCAGGATGTTGATAGTGGGGGATTCAGCAATGGTAATGCCATTGAATGTTAAAGGGATATAGCGAGATTCTCTCTTGTTGGAGTCAGTCATTGCCTGGAAATTGTGGCATGAATGTAACTTGCTACTTATCAGCCCAAGCCTGACTGTTGTTCAGGTCTCGTTGCATATGGACCGCTTCAGTATGAGGAGTTGCAAATGGTACTGAACTTGCAGTGAACATCCCCATTTCTGACCTTATGATGGAGGGATTGTCATTGATGAAGCAGCTGAAGATAGTTGGGCCTAGGACACTACCTTGAGGAACTCCTACAGTAATGCCCTGGGACTAAGATTGGCCTCCAACAACCACAACTATCTTCCTTTGTGCTAGGTATGACTCCAAACAGCAGAGAGATCTCCCCACCACCAAACCACACAATTCTTGATTTCAATGTTGCTCCTTGTCGCCACACAGAATTTTGACTTCAAATTTGCAGCATTTGTGCTCTTTCCCCAGCCACCTGCACCCCCCACCCCCCAATATCTCTTCTGTGGGTTGCAAGCTTTGTGGAAGCCTGTGTTACACCAGGACAAATCTTGGCTGTAAGTGTCCCTTTGCCACCTTTCTCCTGAAAGGAGAGTTTCTAGGAACAGCGAACAGGTGGAAATTAAATGTGGTCTGAAAAACAAGAAATGCTGGAACCACTCAGCAGGTCTGGCAGCATCTGTGGAAAGAGAAGCAGAGTTAACGTTTCGGGTCAGTGACCCTTCTTCGGAGCTTCTGGGTCACTGACCCAAAACGTTAACTCTGCTTCTCTTTCCACAGATGCTGCTAGACCTGCTGAGTGGTTCCAGCATTTCTCGTTTTTATTTCAGATTTCCAGCATCCGCAGTATTTTGCTTTTAATTAAATGTGGTCGTTGGGCTGGGGAAAGAGAAATAGAAAAACTCAAGTAAACATCAATTAGAATAATCCAATTTGGGCAATGCTAGGTTTTAAGCATTTGGAAAAAGCATTAAAATAGTCCTGTGTATTTTTCTTCCCTCAGACTTTCACAGCCTGCATTATTCCTGCACCAATGCTGCCGAGCCAGCAGCAACAGGGAGGGAGGGAATCACAAATGTGACCAAGTATGCGTGTGGCAAAGTGCTCTGTTTCAATTTCCACTCAACAGGCCTACAGAAAAAAAAGTCAGGATTAAAAGAATTCGAAAAAATTGGTATGGAGTGGGCACAAATTCCTACTGACTTCCTCTACGAAAGCAACACCTGAGTAACCACATGCTGTGCAGCCATACTAGTAATCTGGGAAACTAATTCAGACACCTGAACTTTGTCTTTTTTTTTAAGGTGACAGATGTTGCACAGTACATCTTACTTATGGCAGCATTTCTTAACTCCATCTGTGTCCAATTTGGAGGAGAGTAATATTAGCATAAGCAGCTGGAGTTAGATTACAGCACTTCATCCCACTCTCTCTACATTGCCGAAGAAATATCCACAGAATGTGGTCATGGAAACACGTTTTCCCATTTTAAATCAAACCAAACTTAGAAAATTTAAAACTTTTGCATTATTAAAAAAAAAGCAGTCCTTAGGTGATTCCATTCCCGCGTACTGGAGTAAATGCCACACAGGGGCAGAGGAACAGGAGGAGGCCATTCAGCCCCTTGAGCCTGTTCTGCCATTCAAAGAGATCATGACATAACGGACTTAAAATTCCATTGTTAACACTCTCTCCACAGATGCTGCCACACCTGCTGAGTGTTTCCAGCATTTTTTCTGTATTCAAACACGGGAGGATTTAACTCAAAAAACTTACTTAGCTAAAAATCAGGCCCGCTGTTAAATAATGTACAGATTTCATCTTTGCATTATAAGCAAATTAAGACAGACTTCTATTGGCTTCCACAAGCTAGCTCAGCACCAGCCTCCCATTACAGTAGAAAAAGCACTCACCAATACACTTACCACCCACCTGTTCCATAGTGATGGCAACTCTTCCTGCAAGTCAATATTAATTTCCTCAAACACTTTCTGGGCTTTTAAAAATTCTTCTTCTGCCTTTAACACAAAAAACATCCCAAATAAATTAAATCTTCACATCAACTGTCAATTAGAGACAGACTGAAAATCGAAGCCAATTAGTTAATTCACAAACACTGAAGCTTAAATCGCCAGACCACATACCATGTATGTAGGGTGCTGAGTGTTCTGGCATTGTCTATATTTGGACTGTCTACATCTGCCCATATTCCAGAAACTCAAACTGCATTTCCCCAATAATTGCCTCAATCGCCCATTCTCCTCTCCTCCCTTTTTAGTATATGGCTGCTCAGTGAGGTGTTGGATCAGCTGTTCCAGTGACTGCATCACCATCAATCCCAATCCTGTCCACAGCTAACATCCCCACACTTGCTCTGAACCTGGCAAGCACATTATGAGCAAGAACTACAAGACTATTTCTTTTAACCTCCCTGACCCCGAGCCAGCAAGGCCGAATGTTGTACCCTCAATTCATGCACCAGCTGAGATTAACTAAATTGCCACGAAGCATCCATTATCTGCTCTTTGTGGTTCCACACCACATAGCAGTGCTGTCAACTTCAGCGATGTAATCCTAAACTCTTAGCACAGTTTGTTTGCTGGAAAAGGTCAGGGAAAAGCAACCGAAAGCACATCCATATATGGTTTCAATGGGCTCCCGCATCACTGACAGGCTAAGGGTAAATGTTATAGTTGTGTAGATGCCACGTGGAGTGAAAGCAGGGGTATATAAAAAGAATTACCTCCAGGAGGGGTGGGGAAGGACAGAGAAGGAGCTAAAAGGGTTGATGGTTTAAAGACATGGTCGCTTGTTCTGCAAAGGTTTGCAGCGATATCCATCTATTTTGAGTACAGCTTTGTGACTGTGCACCTAATTTGAGAGATTAAATTGGTCACCGTACTGGTTGCCTTCTCAAACTAATCTACAGCCATGAGTTGATAGATTGGGCTTGCTCCCTCAAATGTAGACAGAGGAGAGGGTCATTAGTGAAGCCTGGATGTTGATGTCGAAGTCAAAGCAAACACTCTGATTAGACGCTCACAAGCCCATAGATTCAACCACCACTCAAATGAAAGAAAATGCCCCTTTTCACAAGATACACTGCATACCTGTCGCAACTCCAACCTTGGTTTGTGTACTCAAGGCATCACTATTCAAAATTACTTGTTCTAGGCAACAGTCGAGCATCAGAACTGTCCAGATAGGAGTGATGCTCATAGTTCAAGCCCAAATTCTCATCTATGTCACTCAACCTGCCTAATTGATTTTTTTCCCCAATAATGTAGTTTTTTTTTTAAATTAACTCCTTACAGACTAGATTTCTTTGCTTTAAAAAAAAAAATGATGAGGCTGAGCTAATAGAGCTCAAAATTAAGAAGAGGTTTGATAGGGTAGACGGAGAAAATGTTTCCGCTTGTGGGGGGCCCCAGAACTAGGAGACAAATAAGATAGCAATAAATTCAATAGGGAATTCAGGGGAAATGTCTTTGCCCAGAGAGTGGTTAGAATGAGAAACTCACTGCCACAGGAAGTGATTGAAAAGAATAGTCTAGAAGGAATTAAGAGCAATTCTGATAAACATGAGTGAGAAAGGAATAGAAGGATATGCTGATAAAATTAGATCAAGTAGAGGTGAGAGGAGGCTCATGCAGAGTGTAAACACTGGCATCAGTTTTAGTGCTTTAACCTCTATGCAGTTGCTAGATTTAAAAAGAGAAAAAAAGTTCTCTGGGCCCCAAAGTTGTCTATACTTTCAACTCAATTATTAGTGATACAATTCAGAGGGGCAGCTGTTTTCCAGTTTAGTACAAAATAAAATGTAAACATCTCATGTTACCTCATTTATCCCTCTTCCAATTCTTCACAGATCTAATTTTTATTCAAAGCAAGCTACCTTCTCCTTTCTTTCTAAAAATGAGACTATTGGACAAAACAATCCAGGCCAACACTGCAGTGCCACACTGGGGGAGTGCTACATTTTTGGTGGTGCCAACATTCTGATGAAACATTAAAAGGGAGAGACCCTATTGCTTGTTCAGGTGGACATAATTAAACAAGGATTCAAAAAGGTAGCACGGTATTATTCACAGGTGGGGGGGGTGGGGGAGGAGAAGAGAGACAGAATGGTCTTCCCTGTATCCGGGTGAACATTAAATTTCAACAGGCGCCAGAATAGGTCTCTCATTTGCTGTTCTGTGGGACCTTGCTGTGCACAAACTGACTGCCACATTTCCACCAGCAACCTCCCCCCCCCACATAACAACCAGTGGGAGTCCTACACTGATTTTAAGTGCTTTGGCAATTCCTGAAAAGGCACTATGAATGCAGGTTCTTCTTGGACGGAGGAAGAAAAAAAAATTCTTAGCTTCAGAGGACACAAGTGCAGTCAATAGCTCAATCTGCTTGTACTTAGTGTGCCCGTGGCAACCTAAAAATGCACCAAAGCAGGAAGTGCAGAAAAAAAAATGATATATATATATATCACTTACCGCGACCACTGGAGATCCTCAAGTGCTTTGCAGCCAATGAAATATTTTTGAAGTGTTGACACTGTTGCAATGTAGGAAACATGGCACCAAATATGTGCAAATAGTAATGTGATCATTATGGCTATCAAGGGATAAATACTGGCCAGAACACACGGGAGAAATCCCCTGCTCTTCAAAATAGCACCATGGGATATTTTAGGTCGACCAGAGGGGACAAATGAGACCTTGGTTTATTTACCAACCAAATGCCAGTACCTCCTTCCTCACTGCTGCACTGGAAGGCCAGTTGTTATTTTTGTACTCAAGTGCTGGAGTGGAACTTGAACCACCAACCTTGTGACTTAGAGGCAAGAGTGCTACCAACTGAGACAGGGCTGATACTAAGGGCCATGAATGAACAGATGAAGCAGGTCGAAGTACCTGCTCCAAGCGTAGCTACAAGCTCCCCAATTGCAGAGAAACTGAACTCACTGGCAGGTTTTATTTTAAAATTTCATTTGCATTAATTGGACCTAATTTTTTATTTATTTATTTTTTATTTTTTTTAAGTGAGGGGCAGGGGAAAAATGGGGGCTAGACAGAAAAGCTGCCAATTAAAGTCAAACAGTAGAAGTTTGCAAGAGCAATCAGAAATTGGTAACATTAAGATGTTTCTCCCTCCCCAGCCCCTCATTTACCTGGAGGCTTTTGGCTTCTCAGTTTTAAATTAAAATATGATTCTTTGGCATCCCAGGTATAAACTAACAGAGCTCTTTTTGTCTGCTCCTGAATTATAGGTTCAGGAAGCTCATGCAATTTTACTGGCTTGCAGCCAAGAATC